>NC_091838.1:70297199-70600230 GCF_037783145.1 Equus przewalskii | reverse complement strand
TGGAAAGCCTGCTTGTGTTATTTAGGCACACAGTGGTAGTAAACACTGAAGACTGGCGGCCCAGGGCCTTCGACGTTGATGAAATTCCTGATGAAACTGTGTTGGATGATTATAAAGTCGATGTGCTTGAAATCAAGATATCACAGTGGAACAATTTCCTTGGTTCTGCCATGTCATTTATCACCATTGTTTGTCTTCGTTGTTAGTATTAACATCAATTATTTATCATAATGCACATTTTCCTTTCCAGCCCTCTTTCCTGTCTGACATGTGAAATCTCTTGCTATTAAATTGAGGGGCAGGTAGAAACATTAGTCCTTCTTACATCATTATTCCTTCTGAACTAAGAGCTTTTGTAGTGAGAGCAGGCAGATTGGATGAAGCCATTCAAGTTAGATAAAGACTGTTTTCCTTGATCTGTACCAATTTTTCCAGTTGCCATTTAAGTTGCTATTTTCTGGGGTTGCGCCTCAACTAGAACAATGACAGTGCAATGTAGAGAAGCAGCCAGGTATGATCAATCTAAAGGAGGTGGAAACAACACTCATGATGGCAGAAACAGTTACTTGTGTCCCAAAATCTGTTTTCCCTTTCTGTCTTAGTAACATAACCTCACTTTTATGGGATAGCAGGCTGCCCAGCTAAAAGAGTGTATTTACTTGTCTCCCGTGGCACTAAATTATGGCCAAGGAGAATTAACAGGAGTGTAATGTGAAATTTCAGGGAAGGCTAATTAAAGGAAGCTGAATTAGCTGGAAGTCTCCTCCCATCCCACCCCCTTGCCCTTTTCCTTCTTCTAACCTACAACATGGAAGTGATGGCAGCACTCCAACAGCCATCTTGAACTGTGAGATGACATTACGATGGAAGCTGCGAGCTATAGGGTAAGCAGAATGAAGGAGCTTGGATTCCTGATGACAATTATGCCACCATATGGAGCTCAGGCTTCCTACCTCCGGACTTCTATTATGGGAGAGATATTTAAACAGCTGAGTTGTCTAAATCGTTGGTTTTTGTTTAGATTTTCTGTTATATGCAGCTGATCTTAATCCTAACATAATTTGGGAGTGACGAGATGGGAAGGAGGATTAGAGATGGTTACTCCCAAGTTCTTGGCTTCGGTGACTGTGTGTGTGGTGGTCCTAGTCCCTGAAAAAGGATACACGAGAAGAAAAACAAGGGTGTAAGAAGAAGAGATAAGTTTGGTCTTGGACATGTTAAGTCAGAAGGGGCTGTGGGACATTAAGTCGTAGGAGTCTCGCAGGCAGTTGGATATAGGTACTCGGTGCTATGAAACGACATTGAGCAAAGAGAAACAGACTTGGCCATAACTAGCACGTGTACTACCTAAAGCTGCCAGAGTGGATTAGGGAGACCAGGATGGTGCTGAGAATTAACATAGAGAACATGAGTGAGTTTCCTGTGGGACAACTGAGGATGGTGTACAGATAGGCAAACATGTAATTATGATTCCAGAAGGATGTGGTAAACGTACCACCAAGGATCCATTTTTTTAACTCTTCCTCCCGGGTAGTCATATTTTGATAACCTGCCAAATAAACACGAATTTTAAAGCCATTGGTTTCTGTTTGTAATGAATCTAAGGCAGATATTGCTGCCAAGTAGAAGTTTTAATTTGAGTGAGATAACTAGAGTCGCCACAAGTCAGTTGATATCATTTCAGCCACATCAAAGCCTTGTGATGTCTGAATGTATACGTCCTAATCACAGCCAAATGTGTGATTTCCAGTAGGGTTGCAAAATATGGAAACAGACTAATGGATTTCCCTTAACACCTTCAAGGAGTCATCAAGCAGTGGACAGAGCATGGATGTAAGATTCAGTGGAGACTGGGTATGGCAGCTCTAGCAACTTCTACCTAGACTATCTGAATGTCTCAGTTACATTTCCTCATGGAAAAAATGCAAGAATGCTCTCCATGACATTGCTTTGAGATATATGAGATGACATATTTAAAGCACTGGAAAAGTGCCTGGCATACAGGAGACCCAAAGTTCTTCATCTCATTTTGTTAAGAGGAGACTGAGGCGCTGTGGATCTGGGGCTCATTTTATAAATGCCTCTAACAGGAAGGCTCCATTTTCATAGGGTTTTCTTGACCAGAAGCAAAAGAATTTCAAAGAAAAAATTTTAAAAAGAATGAAATGGGCCAGCGCTGGTACTCCACACAACTCCATGGGATTCCAGGTACATTATATTTATGCAAACAGCTGCTCCTGGAGTTGAGCAGTGTGCTACCTCTATAACTGTCTAGTGACTTTGTTTGGGAGCTACCTCTTAAAACATCTTCTCAATAAGAATGCCCATTTTCTTTTGAAATAAGAAGAGGGGTAGTTACCATTGTGTTTTGTCTTCTGTTGTCTATTGTTGAGGTTGGACTTCCCAAGGCCTCTTCGAGTCTCTGTTTCCCTTCTCTCTGCCACACACTCAGTGTGCTTCCATTTCTCATTTTTAACTTGCTCTCTTTTGCATATGCTGTTCCTTGTTCCTGGGATTCTCTTTCCCTGATCTGGCTTTCTGGTGAACCTCTACTCATCCTTAAAGCCTCAGCTAAAATGTTACTTCCTCTGGCTGCCTTCTCTGCTTCCTCCCAGTACTATTAAGGGTTCCCTCTTCTGTGCTGCTCTGATAACTGGGTCTTACCTTTGTCATTGCTCTTGGGGTAAAGCCCAAACTCCTCAGTATGCTCTAGGAGGCCCCGTACAATGATCACCTCTTCAGCAGCATCTTCAGCCACTTGCCTCCCATGATACACCCAGAATCAACACATTCTATTCACGTTTATCTAAACTTTGGGCCTAATTTGAGTCAGGAGGAGAATGTCTTGCCTTGACTCTGGGCCTACTCCTGGAGGGGAGTTTGTGTGACCCTCCCCATGGATATGTGGTACAAATATCCTTTCTTAGCCTTGTCATATGCCTCGTGTTTTAAAACCTCTAGACTCATGGTACCAGCTAGCCACATGTGGCTATTTAAATTAAAATTAGTTAAAGTTAAATGAAATTAAAAATTGAATTCCTAAGTTGCACTAGCCACATTTCAAGTGCTCAATGCTCACATGTGGCTGGTGGCTACTATACCATGTTGGACAGCACAGATAGAGAACATTTCCTTCATTGCACAAAGTTCTTGTGGACAGTGTGGCTGTAGGCTTTTCAAAGGATTGGGAGCAAAAGTATCTTAGCGTCCTGCTACTCAAAATGTTATCCCAAGATCAGTAGTAGCTGCATCACCTGCTTGGTTGTTAAAAATGCAGAATCTCAGACATACTAAGTCAGAGGTACTGAGCCAGAATCTGCATTATGACACCGTCCCAGGTGAGCTGCATGCATATGGATGGTTGAGAATCACTGCCTTCATGATCCTTGATTTCAGCCACATCCCTTTGAATGTTCTCGAGGTTTTCGACTTTGGCTGCATATTGGAAGCCTACAGAGCCTTAAAAACTGTGGTGATCTGATCTCAGCCCCAGAGTTTCTGATGTCATTGTTCTGGAGCATGGTCCTGGTGTTGGGAGCTTTCAGAGCTCCCCAGATGACTCTGACATGCAGCCAGGATTGAGAACCACTGCTTCAGAAACAAGGCAGGAGGGCTCAGAGGAGGAGAGTGATGGACGCAGATCTCTCATTATAGGCTCACTTATTTTCCTGACTCCGAGTCCAGTGCTTTTTGCGCCAGACCATCTAGCCTCACTCTCATCAGACAGAATTCTAGAGGAGCACTCTGGACTAAGCAAGGTTTTTTTGTTTTTCCTTGTTTTTTTCCTCTTTCGCCTCTTGAAATAATCACCCTGATAGCCCTGAGTGAAGGTAACACGGGGACTGAATTACAATTGCTTGTTAATGTCAAATTGGTTGCTGATGGATTTGGCATCTGCAGAAGCCTTGCCTTTAATGGCCACTGCCTGGTGCGCAGGACTTGTGACTCTCCTGGTGGAGATCAATACTCTATTATGGAAGCAGCCGGCTGGCAGACACCACGGGTCCCTCACCTCTTGCCTTTAGGCACACTGGCTCTGGGAAGAACTCAGGGCAGATTCTTGAGGGCTGTGCATGAAAGAGCCACTAATGAGCCCACCAGAGCCCCACGCCTCCACTGTGGCGGGTCCATGGGTGGGGGCACAGTGGTGCAGCCACTGCCCTGTACATTAAGAGGGCCTGCAGGCCAGGCAGGCAGAGTGCCCATCTTCCCATCACGTCCAGGCAGCCTCGTCTGCCACTGCAATAAGCCTCCAACTTGCCTATGAGACATTGCTGGGAAGCAAAAAATAAAACTGTCTACAAGAGAGTTCACAGACACTACCATTCCCTCTCTCTTCCCTCCCTCTCTCTGAATTTATCTCCCTCCAGGGAAAGTGGAATGGAGGGCAGATGAGCAGCAGTACTGTTAATGATAATAATCTGTATTTGTTGAGCATTCACAGTAAGCCAGAGAGTCTACTAAGCTCTTTTATTCATTTTCTTGTTTAATTCTCACAACAACATTGTAAATTGGGGCTTGATTTTACAGATAAGAAAGTTCAGGATCAGAGAGGTTATGTGACTTGTTCAAAGTCACACATCAGGAAGTGGTAGTGCTGGGATTTGAACCCAATCTGTTGCTCAGCACAGCCCATGATCTTTGCAACTGTGTAGTTTGATCTCCCAAAACATATGTGTGAGGGCTTTCAGAGTGACCAGGTGGAGGAGAAAACTACGAGGAGGCTGGCATTCTAATGACTACACACATTTCACTGTAACATTTCCTAGTAGATTTTTTAAAAATTTGGGTATAATTTATAAACATCGCACCAATCTTAAGGATCCCACTTGATGAACTTTTTGCAGATGTATACAACTGTGTTACCACAACTCAGTTCAAGATGTGGAGAATTTCTATCATCCCAGAAGTTTCTTCAATGCTCCTGCTCAGTCTCCACGCCAAGAAATACTAATACTATGATTTCTATTGACGTAGATTAGTTTTCTTGATCTTGAACTTCGTCTACATTGAATTGTACAGTATGTGCTCTTTGTGTCTGGTCTCTTTTGCTTGGTTTATTTTTGAGATTCACCCATGTTGTAGCATGCATCAGTAGTGTGTTCCTTTTTATTGCTGTATAGTATTCCATCATAGGAATACATCACAATTTGTTTTCCATTATCCTGTTGATGAACATTTGGGTCAGTTTCCCATTAGACTGTAAATTCCCATAGGACAAGACAAGATTTTACCTGATATTGTGTTCACTTCAACCCAAACTCTAACATGCTTATCACAACTTCACTCCACCCAGTTGCTAGCACAGTATCTCACGTTGGGGAGGGTTTAGAAGATGTTTGTTGATGGATGGCTTTGCTGAGTGAGAGTCTTTGTTGTTGTTGTTAGTGCTGTCAGGTTGATTCCAACTCCTGGTGATGCTGTGTGCAGCAGAGCAGAGCCCTGCCAGTCTTTTTGCACCATCCTCTCATCTTCCTGTACTGCATCAGACAATGCTCCACTGCTGTTCATAGGCTTCTTAAGGCCAATTTTTTCAGAAGTAGGTGGCTAGGTCCTTCTTTGTCTTGGTTTGGAAGTTCTGCTGAACCCTGTCCACCATGGGTGACCCTGCTGGTATTTGAAATCCTGGTGGCATAGCTTTCAGCATCACAGCAATAAGCAGCCGCCCCAGTATGACAACCAACAGACAGGTGGTGTGGTTCTCTGACAAGGAAATGAACCTGGGCCCTGGTGGTTGAAATGATAGCTGATAAGCTTCCTATAATTAGTTCCTCAAAAAGACTGTATCAGTCTGTTCAGGCTGCTATAACAGAGTACCACAGTTGAGCTGGCTTATAAACAATAGGTATTTATTTCTCACAGTTCTGGAGGCTGGAGGTCCAAGATCAGGATGCAGGCAGATTTGATTTCTGATGGGAGCCCACTTCCTGGTTCATAGACGGCTGTCTTCCTGCTGTGTCCTCACCTGACAGAAGAGGCAAGGGCGCTCTCTGGGATCTCTTTTATAAGGGCATTAATCTCATTCATGAGGATCCCATCCTCATGACCTAATCACCTCCCAAAGGCTCACCTCCTAATGCCATCACATTAGGGATTCGGTTTCAACATACGAATTCTGGGGGGACACAGCAATCAGTCCATAGCAAAGATTATCCCTTTTTCAAATCTATCCCTCCAAAGGCAAGCTAGGAGGTAGAACTATACCACTGACATTCATGGTGTGCGAGTCCAGGGACAAGTTTCCACAGACCTTTATGAACTAAGATGAGCAGAGAGATTTCTCTGTTTCCTCATGTTCACAGTGAGGATAATATAACTAGCTCTGCCCCAAACCAGAGATGTTTGTAGAGTAGTGGATCTTAAAGCAAAATGCTTCCTAAATCACAGTGGGTATTTGCCATTCATTAGTATGATAAACCACATCTTCAAATCTGCCATCACAGCAGCGTTTCTCAAAGCACGTTCTTTGACATACTCAGTAAATGTGCCTGCAATCACATTAGTTTGGGAAATGCTGCCTAACAGATGCAGCTCTTGGAGCATCCCAATGTACACCAACCAGCATGTTAAAGAATGTGAGGCCCCTTAGGAAAGAAACTGAGCTGTATATCTTCCATTCACCTCTTTGGATGTCATCTCTGCTCCCTCCACCCTCAGCTATTCCCCAGGGACTGACCTGTGTGGACTAAGCCAACAGGTTCTCACGTCTCTGGGGTCTAGGGGCTCAGACAGGGGTGAGCACTAGCAGAAGACTGGAGGAAGGTAGGAGAGTGGAGTTGGCATGATTTTTCTTCCGGCTCCCTCCCTACAGGCTCATCTTGACCAAAGCCCTCAGTTCCTGTCTCTACCCAGCCTTCTTTGACTCCGGGTTTCAGTACATATTCTGTGCCCTTGCCTCTACCGACATTGGGGTAAGTCTATAATGAACCTTGCAGACCGCAATATTCTTTAGGGTTTTTTGATACTCTACTCGCATCTTTGTAAATAGTGTCTTTTTAAAATTCCCTTCAAATTATCCTAATTTGAGAGTGCTTTCTTTTGCCTACTGGAGCTCTGATTGATACATCAACCTGTACAGCTATTCAAATCCCTGTGTTTTCCAAACATACCTGATGATGTCTTCCCTTCCCTTTATTTTTCTTTGTTACCTAGAGAATTCTGTGGAATTAGTGGGGAATCCTGGGGAATACATTACTTCTTTTCTATTCACCAACTCTAGTGCTTCTGAACCAAGTTTTCACAGAATTCTTGAGCTTTGCAAAGATAACACAACGGTTTCCATTATATTAAAAAGAAGAATAGGGGCTGCTCATGGACCTGCCGTAAGCTCCCATTTGGAGATGGCCCACTTTGGTCAGGAGAGGAGCCTCCACAAAGTATCTGTCCCAGATGGGTTGGAATTTAGAAGCTTGGCCTCAGAATTATAATCTTGGCGGGCCAGGATTAGACGAGGTCTTTCTGCAGTCGAGTGCTACCATTTCAACTATTTAAGATGGTCAAAGTTCTTATGTGATGAACCACAGAAATGAGTCCCAAGGGCTGATGTGGTCAATCCCATCCTCTTATTTAATGACCAAATCACCTTCACTATTTAATTCAGATTTTTTTGGGGGGGGGCGGGTTGACTTAAATGATAAAACTAGATATCTTAAGAAGGAAATCTTAGCAATCAAATATTATTTTGACAAAGCTGTTGTCATAGATGGATGAGTTTATCCTGGCTTTTTAGGGAAAGTAGGCTTTTAAAAACTTTAATTGTGTTCATATAAGCTGCCTTGGCCTTCTTTCCCTTTCTCTTCTATGCCCATTTGTGAAATTGGTCCCCAACCTATGTGGCTGTTACCTTCAAAATGAACTTTATTCAGCCTCTTTTCCCTTCCCATTGCCAGTGGCCTAGGTTGTGATGCCATCATCTCTCACTCTGATTAGTATGAAAGTCTTTTAATTAATCTCTCAGCAACCGGTGTCTCTTTCCTCTAATCCATTCTCCATAATGTCACCAAGTATCTTTCTAATCCATAGAACCGATGAGGCCACACATCTTTTCAAACATTGATGTTTTAGGGCTTATAGCCATTTCCTATTTTGCTCAACATGACCTTTGAGGCCACCTTCTCTGAAATGCTGCTGTTCTAGAAACAATTTAGCACTATACAGTCATCAGAAAGGTAGGTACCTCTTTATTCTGTGACATCCCTAATTTAGGATCACAGAAAAACGTAACAAGCATAGCAGGGTAAGAAGCATTATCAGAGAAACACCCAGCTAGCAATTGTCCTGCTCACGCAGGCAGCAATCCTGACCCATCTGCCTAATGTTACTAGAGAAATGTTCTCAGAATTATTCCGTAACTAAAGTAGATGTAACACAGGGCTGGGTCTGCACAGGGAAAAACAGATTCGGATAAGTTTCTCATAGCGTGAGGATATTTCCACACAAAATTTCCATTTTGTGGAAAGTATTATTCTCCCATTTAATTGATGAGAAAACTGGTGTGAAGAGAAGCATAAATAATCTGTGCCTTTGCAGTCACTCAACTTCTAAGTACCTCAAATAAACTTAGATTTTCACAAAATGGAGACAAAGGGATAAAGGAGGCCACGAATAGTATCTTGGTTTCTATTCCCCGCTTTCCTGAGATCTGCGGCTTGATTTCCATTCCTTCTGGCTGGTGCCTACTTTCCTGTCATTTTTATAATGTGTGGATTCCTGGACAAGCTGAAGAACTGCTTAGCCACGTGTACGCTGGAGTGCCAGAGGCAGGAGGGACGAACTCCGCTCACATGTTTACTTCTCAGCTTTGTGCACTAGCATCGCTGCTTGTTGAATATAGAATGGAAATTCTTGTTGGAGATATCCATGCTGGCTTGAATTGTCTGGCTCAGGACTAATGAAGAAGTCAACTGAAGTTCAGAAAATTCAGATGATGCTGGTGAAAGAAGTGGGGAAATCAAAGATGACTTACTTTTCTCCCAGGCAAAGAAAGGAAAACATTTCTTTACAACTCCCTACTTTTGTGTGGCTCCATCATTCACTGCATATTGAATGCCTAATCTATGCCAGCTCGAGTGCTGGGGGACGGAGATAAAAATGGCCATTCATATCTCTGAGGAACTTGCTAGTTGTCTAGTGAGAAAGACACAAACAGATTATTGCACACAGTGTGATTGGCACTGTAATTGGTGGACACATACGATTCTCTGAGTACAGGGGAAGCAGGAAGGAGGGGAAATGAAGAGCATTTCTGGGATGTCTACTGAGAAGCAAATACTGTGCTCCTTGCATTATAGATGTTCTTGTTTAATCTTCACAGCACTGCTGGAGGGACAATATAATTTTCCCCTGATTCTCAGAGAGGTAAAGCAATCTTCCCTGAGTCACACAGCTAGGATTAAGAGCTCTTATTAAAGTTGCAGTTGTCTGCTTCTAAAGCCTTGGTTCTATTTTCCATGCCTTACCAGAGGGGCTGGGACTGCACCCGCTCACATGTAGACTGTGTGCTGAACGCTAAGGTGGGATTTGCCAGTCTGAGAGGAGTGACGGGCATTCGAGGCACAGTGCATCCAGGCTGGGAGAAGTCATAGAAGCCAGGAAGCATGGAATATTTGGAAAATGAACATCTTTCTCTGGATCCAGAGAGTAGAGTCCATTGGAGGGGGATGTAAGGGTAGGGGAGAGTGGGAAAGAAGAGGTGAGAGAAGGAACTAATAATGCAGGCTGAGTCTACTTTCTCAGCGCCTTGTAACTGCCATGGCATCCTTCTTGTGCTAGGAAGACTACAGTCTTGGGATTTTTGCTTGCTTGTTTTGTGTTAGCAATTAATGTACTATACGTTCCTCCTGGCATTTAACAAACTGAGGATGTCGTGAATGCCCCTAGGCTAATGAGGCAAGAAATGCTATACAATAGAAGGGAAAGCACCCCAGATTTGGATTCATGGGATGTGGCCTTGTTTCTTGATCCACCATTTAGACCTACATGAACTTTGGCCTGTCATTTAACCCCTTTCAGCTTTAGTTTCCTTGTTTATGAAGTGGAGACAATCTTCAGTCCTACTAATAGAGCCAGGGTTTCAAATAGCATCATAGATATGCATCCGCCTGGCAAACTATAAAGTATTGGGCAAATGTTTGTTTCCCAACTCTTGGCATAACAGTAGTTATGAAGTCAAAGGCCAAGATCTTTCCTTCACTATATTTCTACCAGAAAAAGAATGAAAATGGCTTTTGTTTCATCATGTTTTTTTTTTTTTTTGCAACTGTTTTACAAAAGTTCTCTTTTACTCCTCTGGGATCAGTTGTAGATTGCCTTGTGCATCCTTTGCGAGAAGGCCAGCGCAGAAGTCACTCTGGTGCTTGGGTGGCTGAGTCACTTGAGACAGAGAGAGAATGTGAAGTTGCACGTGCCTCACCCTGTCCTGTGAAGGAGATATGAAAAAGCTCACCCTGGATACACTGCTTGCTGAGTAAAGAGACTTAGACTCAGAGGTCAAGTAATGTATCTGAGGTCATGTGGTAGGTAAGTCCCAGAGCCAGATGCTAGCCCAGTTCTGCTGGGTTCAAATGCCTGTGTCCTTTCCCTACTTTATGGTGCTGGCAGTAAGAGCTCCTCTGAGAAAATGGGTAGGGCTGTCAGTTAAGTTCAAGCTAGGGTTGAGGCAGAAGTCTACACAAGGGTGATGAGTGCCCTGTTGGAGACTTTGCTGTGGCTTTTACCAGCTGATCTTCAGAATAAAACCCACCCAGAGCCAGTTGAAATCAGCCTTGGCTGTAATAAGCTAACCATTTCCAGAGAGAGAACGCCTCTCTTGTCGGCTCCAGTTGACTGCGGGAGAGCTAGTCGGAATGAGGAACCAGGAGGCCACTGAGAGATTTTGCTACTTGGACTGTTTCCTGGAATACTGTAGTCAGATAAGGCAAACCCTGGTAACTTTTTCAGATGTGTGGGTGTGTGTGTGTGCAGTTTTAAAGGAAGCCTATTTAAGCAGATCAGATTCAAGACTTATCCCAAAAATGCCTTCAGCTGGGCAAGACCATCCTTGCAAATGGCGGCCACCTTCTCTGTTGGAGGAATCTACAGGTAGCACACCTGTCCAGCAGGAATGCTCTGTCAAGATGTGTTAGTGTCATCTGGGCTGATGTTGTCCACATCTCCCTTCCCAGATTAGAAAGAGGGAAGCTGAACACCTCCAGGATATCTTGGGAATGACATTTAAAAAACCACAGCTGTCCTGGCTGAGCCTGGAGCCTGGCAAGCACTTGGAGCACACATTATTTATGTCAGCAATCTCTATCAGCACCACATCTGGGGATAAAGGATCAAACCCCAACAAATTTAATTAAGGCTCATCATGTAGATGAAATTGAGATGCTAGACTAGGCAATTTGTAATGGTTAGAAAACGCTCTTCTAAGTCCCAGTGCATTGGCTTCTTGGCATCTCCCCGAGAATGCTCTCACCAGATACATCCCAGAGAGACAACACCTTTCAGAGGTCCAGAGACCATGTAAAGGTTGGTGATGGATGTTTTCCTTGGGGGTGATTATGGCTCTTTAGTCTAATATCTCCCCTATTCATACCATATTAAGGGCTTAATAAGAACTGAAAAGGTGCTGGTAGCTTTAAAAGCTGATGCAAAGTCAAGGGCTGTGTAGAAAACATAATACCCCTGGGAAAATAGGTGGCATAAACCATAAACAAAACACAGCTCACCGATGCATCGATAAAGGCCAAACTGGTATTACAGCCTACTGGGAAAGAAGCCTCATTCCTGGTAGGGACACTTGTACATTTTGGGGGTAGCTTGGAAAGCATGAGAAAGAGAATGCCTTCTTGTTGGGACTTGCTAGTAGAACCTATATAGGGCATGCCAAACCCTTCCCTCATTAACTATTTGACTCTTCCTACAGGCTCAAACATATTACCTGGGCAATTGCGAAATGAGAACAGTTGTGGGACAAAGAACACATTGTTAAATTGCAGTGTTGCACAGTTATTGCCTGGAGCACCAGGTTAAAGGAAACTGAGCTGGGGGATTGGCTGGGACTGTCAGTATACACAGCCCAGTCTGAGGCCCCGATCCTGAGAAACTTGCTGGGTTCCTGCCCTTTGATTCAGAGAAAGCAGGTTTCCAGCTGGGGCAGACTCCCTCCCCCACAGAAAATAAAATAAAGTCAATAGCACATAAAAATTCTTTGTACTTTTTTTAGTGCCTTTCATCTGCTGAGCTCAAAGGATGATGAGGGTATTAACTCTGGCTACTCGCCTTAATGGTAGGTGGAGAGCTTGCTCGTCCCTCTGTTTTATGGATAGGGACTTGAGATATGGTGAGGTTAAGCAATTTGAAGAGGTCACGCAATTGATCAGGGGTGGAGCTGGGAAGAGGAACCAAGTTTTCTAATTCCTAGTCTAGTGCCCACTTTGGGCTGTATTGAGAGATACAGTTGGCAAAACAGGAAGAAGGAACGAGGAAATGGAATCCTACATTAAGATCAGGAAAGCGTGAAATCATTTTGCCAATTTCCTCATTTCTCAGATGAGGAGATGAGGCTTAGGAAGTTGATGTGATTTTCCAGGGTCAAATCTGTAGTTAATTACAGAGCAGAGTCTAGAATCTTGGCTCTTTCAGTCCAAGTGGTTTCCAGTTCACTGTGCTATAGTTGCTCTCTCTATACCAGCTTTGCAAACTTTAGAGTACCCAGCAATTTAATTGGTGTTCAAGAAATGTTTGATGATGATCTGATAGTCTCATACTAGCTTTCTCCTTCCGTATGCCTTTGTCTTCATTTTTCAGCATTCAGTTCAAGACCCAGAGCATCCAGGAAATTCCTTGTGACTGCCTCTAAACTGCTTTAGCCTCTACTATTTGAATCCCACATTTGCCCTGGGATCAGGCATCATTTCCTACTCTAAGTCATCCCTGCCCCTCCTCTTGACTCTCCAACCTCCACAGGCTATATTCCGACAGTCTAACTGCCACAGCATGTGAAATACTTGGTCATAATTCATGATGCACTGTCTCTCTTCCCCACCAGACCTCTTAATGCATTGAATCATATTACCTTAAAGCAATTTTGAGTTGCAGATTTAAACTCCTTTTTAAGAAATGAAGAAAGAGAGAGGTGAAATCATTTTGCCAGGGTCTCACTGCTGGTAAGTCACTTGGAAGCCAAGCCTTTTATAATGCAATTCTGTGCTCTTTCTACCTCACTGTGCTGTCTCTTTTGAGGGCACCGACCGTGTTTTTCACATCTCTCTCTCCTCCACAGGGACTAGTATGATGATGATCGCTGATGACATTCTGACTACTTTGAAAGGAAATGGATCAAAACACATCACCTGATGCTACCGGTGATGAGCCATGATTTTTGTTGTGTCTGTCTCCTATATCCACACATGTGGGGGAATGTGTGTTCCATACATCCGCAAAGCTTCTCATCTAATCAAATATGTCTTTAAATCTCTGCTTTCATGGCAAACCATGGAAAGTGCATAGGGAAGTGATTATATTGGCTTGAGGCAGGGAAGAGGAAGTGTCTTAGTCACTTGGGAAGATTTTTTCCAACTATCCCTTCTTCCATGAAATGATAATGATAACATGGCCTCCAAAGTGTCCTCTAGCTGAAAATCACTGGAAAGAGGTGTATTCTTTTGAGTAACACTAACTGCGTAACAGATAGACTTCATGCATCTAAAATCTCCCAATTATTTGAGAGTCACAGATTCACAGAATTCTGCCATCCTGAACACCTGCTTCCAAAGGTGCCATGAGGATCTCTATCCCAGCCAGCTATAAGGAGAAAAAGAGCTTAGAGAAGCATGTGTTGGAGATTGTTATGGGCTAGACCTGGAAGTCATGTTTCACTGACCCGAAAGTCACATGACCACACCTTAACTGCAAGGGAGGCTGGGAAATGAAAATCCATTGTGTGCTCAGGAACAGAGAAATAAATTTATTCTGAGCTCAGATCACTGATAGCATCTCATTATAATGCCTATGTTGGGGGCAAGTTTTTTTTTTTTTTAAGGAAGATTAGCCCTCAGCTAACTGCTGCCAATCCTCCTCTTTTTGCGGAGGAAGACTGGCCCTGAGCTAACATCCATGCCCATCTTCCTCTACTTTATATATGGTATGCTTACCACAGTATGGCATTTGCCAAGCAGTGCCATGTCCGCACCAGGGATCTGAACTGGCGAATCCTGGGCCGCTGAGAAGCGGAACGTGCGCACTTAACCTCTGTGCCACTGGGCCGGCCCCAGGGGCAACTCATTCATTCATTCATTCATTTGTTTACTCATAAACTTAATATTAACTGAAGATCAATTGTGTGTTAGGCATGACAGTCACTGGACAGAGGCAAAATACAGAAAGCGAACATAATTTAAATAGTCACACAGATCAATATTACACTTACATTTCTGATAAGTGCTGATTTTGAAAAAAGGGCTTTTGTTGCTTATGAGAGCTAATAACAAAGGCTCATGACTTAGCCCTGGTGGTTAGGGACGACTTCCCTGAAAATGTGTGTTCTGAACTGAGAATAGGAGTTAACCAACTAGTTGAAGGGTAAGAGCCAGGAAAGGACTTTTCATTGCCAGTCCCAAATAAAACTGGGTCTAATTGCAAGGCAATTTCTATGCTGGGTAGGTGGAGAGATGCTGCAAAAACATGGTTTTTAATTCAGTCAAGCAACTAGTAAGTCTTGAATGAAACCTGTCTTTACTCAACTGATGCCTTTGGCATTGAGCAGTGGGAAGGCCCTCTAGGTATGGACAATCAGCCTGAGCCTGGATGGATGAGCAATCTACTTGACACTTGACCTAAGCATGCTGCCAAGGGCCCCCTTGAGGTCTCAGGAGTTCCCTGCTCCCTTTCCAGCCATAATGCTTAGCTGGGGACGGGTGGTCAGGAGTCTTTGGTGTGCTGATGGTTAATTAAATACGTCACTGCCTGGCCTCAGGCTGTTCTGCTGCCTGTATTAATATGGAATGTCTTCAATTTGCTCTCCTTATGCATAGGTTTTTGCCACGATTAGGTACTCTGGTCGTGTCAATATTCACTGAACTGTACTATGTTTTGTCATAGCATGTCAGGACAATATCCTACAATAACAGGGTACAGGAAGTCTGGCAGAATGCGAGGGAAAAAATAAGCCTGAGAAAAAGAGGGAGAAGAACAAAGTCATTTATTTGTAAGATAATGAGCAGGTTGTATATGTTTCTTTTTGGAAGCTGCTGGTTTCCCAGGACTAACACCCCACAGGTAGTGGAGCCCCAGGTACTATTTGAAATGAGGTGAAATCCCATCACGACAATAACTTGATATATATATTTTAAAGATATGTCTTGCCAAGAAAGATATTCATGAGGTATTGCACCATTTCCCCTCCTATTGCTTATATGGAAATGCTGGATCCAACCAAGATTCTTTGGGGGCTTGAAATTTAGGCTGGAGAAGAATTAGCCACATAAGCTATTTTCTGACACAAGTTCTGCAGTGGGAATGACAAAGTTTATTTTAAAAGTGCACGTGGTTAGTCTGCCTTTCCTACAGTTTCATTTAGGTTAAACCAGTGAAATATTAATGACTCATTTCACTCCTTTGGGCCTTAGTCTCTCCATCTAGGAACTGGGACCATGTTTGTAGGTGAGACTTTAGAAATCTATAGACTGAAAGCAGATGAGGAAGTCCTTTCTAACTGTTGAGTGGGGGGTAGATGTACTGGAGGGTGCTGGTCAGGTAGGTTGAGGGCCAGGTGTGCCTTTGGCTTCTGCAGTCTTGGATTTTACCTCCCCCTCTCCTTCGTGGTGGCACTGGGCACTTCCTCCTCAGAAGCTCCTTCCTAGGTGAGCCCTAAAATCAGAGTCTCTCAATTTGACACATTTGTAGTTTGTTTAAAACTCACTCTAAACAACGCAATAATATCTGTGAAAGGACAGGTTTGACAGGCTAAAAATTTAGTACTAACACAAGTTAAAATATGTAATTATTTGAATTAAAAACATTCATCCACACATTGTGGAAAATTGCCTCCCATCGTAGCGTGGCCACATCTTGGGGAATGCTGTGTTAAAGGAATCTTGAAGTGACAATCAACAAACATTCAAAGGTAATTCCTATGTGCTAGACAGTGAGTTAAGAATACAGAGAAGAATGTAATGCTCTCCTGCCCTTGAGGCTGATAGAACCTCCCTTTGTAAGGGAAATATAAGCCAACAGGGATTTCCCAAAATGCTACAAATCATGGTCAATCTGTGAACAAATGGTGGATGGGTGAGGGTAGAAAGACAACCGCCTGGGATGTGCTTAGATGAGTGCATGTGTCTGGGTTTGTCTTAGGCAAGACTTCTCAGAGGAGACACCGTGGCAACCTGGTCTTGAAGGATGGTTGAGAGTTTGATGGAGGAGGGATGGAGGATTCTCAGGCAAAGGGAACATTGTGAGAGAAAGCAGAGCTGTGAGAGGGCAGGGAGTATTTGGGAATAAGAAGTTTAGCATGATTGTGTGTCCAGAATGATAGCTGATACATAGTAGGTGCTTCATGTTTTTGAATGAATGAGTGAAAAGATAAATGAATGGCTTCAGTGGTAAAAAAGGTAAAAGGGGACAGTTTGTGAAGGTCCTAGTATACATGGCCAAGGAGAATGGTCTTTTATCTTGTGGGCAATGGGAAGTCCATTGTGTTTCTTGAACAAGGATAAAATATAATCAGATTTATGGATTACAAAGCTTTAGAAACACGTTATTGCAGCTGTATGGAGGGTAGAGCAGAGGTCGTCAACCTTGCAATGGTCCAGGCAAGAGAGGCAGTGGATATTAAGAGGAGGACCTGAGAGATGCTTGTGGGCAAGAATTCAAAGGAGAGGAGCGAACACAGAAGGTAAAGGAGAGGTGGAAGTCACGATCGGCGTTTGATCTCATTAGGCAGTGGTTTGTAAAATATGACCCATAGTATTTGACATTTGACCCTGTGTCTGACACATGTACCCATGGGAAACAAAAACTTAGACCTACTTATACTCTGTCATGTCATCACTTATCTATCAAGCAGGAAACTGTAATTGGAGACTGAGTTTTAGAAAAGGGGCTAAAATGTGTCTGCTCCTAATTTCAACATTGGGGGAGCCCCCTCCACATCAGTCAGGAGTCTACAATTCAACTCCATTCTGACACCACCTACCCAGAGAGCATCAGATCCTCTACATTAAGGGCTCAGTCTTGCCAGGCTGCACCCCCATCTCCCTCGCTTCAGATCCCAGTGGAAGCCCGGACATCACTTGTACTTCTGACCAACGGGGTATAGATCGAAAGTTCCAACGACCTGCTCCTTGTACTTCGGATGCCAGTTGCAAGTCCAGGTTGTCACTTGTGCTTCTGACTGTCTATAAGTCAGAGGTTCTCCTGATCTCCTCCTTGGGTTTGATTCTTTTGCTGGAGTGGCTCACAGAACTCAAAGAAACATTTTCCTCTCTAGATCACTGGTTTAATATAAAAGGATATAACTCAGGAGCAGCCAGATGGACGAGGCATAGGGCAAAGTATGGGGAAAGGGCGCAGAGCTTCCATGCCCTCTCCAGGCGAGCCACTCTCCTAGTTCCTCAATGTGTTCACCAGCCCGGATGCTCTCCAAACCTTGTCCTTTTGGGTTTTTATGGAGGCTTCGTTACATAGGCACTGTTATTAAATCCTTGGTAATTGAATTCAATTTCCAGCTCCTCTCCCCTCCCCAGAGGTCAGGGGTGGGACTAAAATTCCAACCCTCTAATCATATGGTTGGCTCCACTGGCAACCAGCCCCCACCCTTAGGTGCTTTCCAAAAGTTACCTTATTAACATAACAAAAGACTTCTTTGTCTATCTCATCACTTAGGAAATTCCAAGGGTTGTAGGAGCTCTGTGGAAGAAACAGGGACTAAGACCAAATATTTATTTCTTATTATAAATCACAATATCACAGGGGCAAAGTCAATATTTAAAAAATATGAAGAGATTGTGGGTGTGTGTGTGTACGTGTGTGTGTGTGTGTTTAAGGTTGGAATACTTAGGAAATGTATTTTGGCAGAAGTGGTGGGACAAGGAGTCTAGGGAAATAAAGCTCTTTTTACCAGAACTTCCTCAGTGCTGGAGTTCATTCATAGGGAAGTGAAGTTCCTACGGAGAGAACAGGGGCCTCTTTCTCAGCGGTCTTACTCCATCCAACTTGCCTGGGTTTTGGCAGTGGGTGGGGAAGAGCTAATATCGGGGTGAGGAGGATGTGTGGAATCAGAGACATACCATCTCTCAACTGTGGGCCATTGAACTTGAATTTTTACTATCTCCATGATTTCTTCTTTTCAAATTGGCAGCTACAAGCAGCAGAAGGAAATTGGAGCCTGTGTGATTTTTGCCTCACTGGTTTAAGCTTTGACTTTATTTATGCCTTTAATTTTCTATTTAGCAAATAATTGTTGCCTTATTCTCTGTTTCATGAAACGTCCCGGAATTGAAATTAGATTCTGCCCTTGGCTATGCATCTCTGATTCTTGTTGACAGTCTCCATGATATCATCTTTTGAGTTGAGTCCTTTCCAGAGCAGGTCAAACTCCCATGCATGGAGTTTTTCACGCTCTCCCCTCTTTGCTTCTGCGATGCTGTTTTGGAATGATCTCAGTCTGCTCACAGTCCCTTCCACCACGCTCCTTTAACACCTGGGCTAGATCTTCAAGCAGGGAACCACTGGGAAGGCTGTATGGCTGGGGAAAGAATCTGGGCTGTGGGTTAGCAACCTTGTTCTGTCACTTGAGAGCCGGATGATGTAGAGAAATTACTTAACCATGATGGTTCCCGAAAAATGGAATAAAAATCCATTTCCTCAAAAGATCATTGTGATGAATGAAAATGTGGTGCCTAAATAATGAAAACACGGAAAGGGTTTAAGACATTGCCTGGCTTCCGGAGTGCGAACACTCAGGAAACATTGGCTGTTGCCAATTTTATAACTATAAGGCTTCAGACAAGAGAGAAACGACTGGGGTGGGGTGGGTATGTTTTTGAAAGACTTCTTAGAGGAAGAGGCATCTAACTTAGGTCTTGAAGGATGAGAAGATTTGGCTGGGCTGAGATGAGTCCTTGGCTGGGACTGACACTTTAAGATCTCCCCCTGGAACGAGGGCTCAGGGCACTGGGTGCTCAGAGGCACCAGGTGTAGGTCTGTCCTCCCCTGGGGAATGATTTTCATTGTCACTGCCATGAAGCTCAGGGTACTGGGCTCTCCTGAGAGAGTCTGGGGAGGGCTGTGTCCCCCTCCACCACCTCTTTCTTCTTCCATCATATATCTTGTCCCAGTAGCTTCCTCCCCATCTTCTCTCAGTGGGTCCAAACACTAAACTCTCAGGACTTAAAATGTAGGTGTGAGTTGTACAGTTTGTTTTGCCCCACTTTAGAGTTGCTGAAAGTGCCTACATTGTCCCCTCCTTTCCTCCCTCCCTCACTTCCTGTTTTCTTTCCTTCCTCTTTTTTCTTTCATCCTTCCTGGTATAGTGAATTTTTGAATATAGTGAGCCACACTGGCTCTGAATTCCAACTTTGCCACTTACAAGACAAGAGGTGGTTTTCATGTCTCCAAACATCAGTTTCCTCTTCTGTAAAATGTAATTATAGCTACTTCATAGAAATTTAGGAAGATTAAATACACTAATAAATATCAGGGCATCCATCAGCATTTCTGGCCTTGAATAAAAGATCAAAAATGTTTCCTTTAGTTATTATTTAACAGGCATTTGTCAGAAAAAAATGTGTGTGTGTGTGTGTGTGTATGCACATAAATTATACAAATATATATAAATGTAATTAGAAATGTAGAGAAGAAGAGTTGTGGGTGTGGAGACCATTGAGATCCTCAAGCAAGAAGCATGTTTGCTAATTCTGTACCCTCCCCTGGAATGCCATACTTACTAATACTGCTTCTTTTTAAAATGCTCCCGATGCTGCAAGACTGCAATCATCCTTGCAGCATTGCCTGAACTTGCCCTCCCCTCCTGCTGCTCCTTCCCACCACAGTGCCCAGCACAGTGCCTGTAACAACAGAAACGTGACACAGATTTCCTCAACTGCATGTACTGAGACAAAAATAAGTAGATGACAAATTCTACATGACTTTGACTGTTCGGCCACCTTGGTTAAAAGGCCAAGATCAGACCACTGTCTTCAAATCCTCCAGCATTTGTTAGTAGAACTCAATCAAAGCTACCCCAACCTGCACAATGATTGCAGTGGTCCAGTTGGGAGAACAGCCAATGAACCCTTTTAGCCATGTGAATGGTGAGATCAAACCAAAAACAGCAGTGGAAGATGACCCACATTTTGTGTGAATTAATTTATAGTAAGAAGATACATTCAATATGCAGGAGATGACCTTGTCTCTCTTGTTCACTGCTGTATCCTTTCTGGACAGCACAGTCCTCAACACTCAATGGGCTGTCAATAAGCATTAGTGAATCAATGAATGAATCAATGGGGACTGTAGGAAAAGGAGCCAGCTTAGCAAGAATTGCTAAAATTTATTGAATGATTATTTGTGTGCTAGAAACTTAATGCAGATTATCTTATTTAATCCACACAACAAGACATTATGGTAGGCTCTGTTATTAATTCCATTTTTTTTTGAGGAAGATTGGCCCTTAGCTAACATCTGCTGCCAATCCTCTTCTTTTTGCTGAAGAAGATTGGCCCTGAGCTAACATCTGTGCCCATCTTCCTCTACTTTATATGTGGGATGCCTACCACAGCATGGCTTGCCAAGGGGTGCCATGTCCACACCCGGGATCCAAACCCGCAAACCCCGGGCCGCCAAAGCAGAATGTGTGCTCTTAACTGCTGTACCACCTGGCCAGGCCCAAATTCCATTTTTGAGATGAGGAAACTAAAGCTTACAGAAGTCAAATCCCTAGGCTGAGACCACACAACCAAGTGTGGGGCTTTTTCACCATCACAATACACAGCCGTAAACGTCTTTTTTGCTCTCACCAAAAGTAACAGAAAATATTCACACTTTAATATTTTAATTTAGCCAAAAATTCATTCAAAATTCCAGTAGTTCTCCAATCAGGTAAAACATGGTTTCATCTTCCATTGGGCTCTGCCTCAGTTTCTCCAATTGTAAGGTGGAAATGATGGAACCTGCCTCCTCTCTGGGAAGTTATGGGATTTAATTAGGTCAATGGTTATAAAATGCTTTGAAGTTAGAAAGTGCTTATTAATATCAGGTCTCATGATGATGTTTCCAAATAGGATATCCTTGTCCTTAAAGCCAATTGCCTGGGATGAGCCCCAAGGCCCCCCCAGAGGGAATGGTAAGGAGC
This sequence comes from Equus przewalskii, assembly GCF_037783145.1. Lineage (NCBI taxonomy): Eukaryota > Metazoa > Chordata > Mammalia > Perissodactyla > Equidae > Equus > Equus przewalskii. Next base: position 70,578,893 of record NC_091838.1, on the reverse strand, counting down.
ATTCACGTTGGATGCCTAATTCAGCCCATATGGTTTTGCAGTGATTCCATAAGTGAGGCGGAGAGCAAATAATCTGATCTCTTTAACTTTCAAGTGTGGGAACATTAGAGTTTGCTCCTTAATGATTATAACATTCAGGAATGTTGGCACCTTTTCTTCCTGACTTCACGTTATGAAACCCAGGGAGTGTTGAGTAACAGGATGTACGTTCATGCCATTTCCAGTTTCTTTGGGGGTTCATTTTGAGAAACCTTCCTCCAAGCAAGAGCTTCAGTGGTTAGACACGAAATGGCCCTTTAACCTCAGGGCTGCTGCCTCCAACGTGGTGTAAAGGTCCTGGTGTGTGGAGCAAGAGTTGGATCCCGTTCCTCATCGGTTAGGAGCCATTGTTTGCAAATGTGTTCCCCAATGGAAAAGGATTAGATCCCGGACAGTGGGGAACATTATGTTCATATTGCAAAATCTTGGTATGATCTAGTCTTGGGCTGATGGGGATTTGACAAAGCATTCTTCTTGGCTGAAAATGTCATTGTAGGGCTCAGCATACTGTCGTATCCTACTCCCCCACCACCCTCAGTCACACTGCAAGGCAAGATTTATAGAAATCCCTTTGGCTTTATTGGATTTGCCTCAGGACTGTGGAAAGACCACAAGACTCAGGTCAAAAAACCAATTTTGCCTCTCTAATGTGTTCCTTGAGTAGCTTGTTTTTACCTCTGCAGCCTAAGTTTTCTCATTGGAAAGCAGGATCCATAATACTTGACTCTGTTTATCACCCAGAATTTTTGTGATTATCAAATGAACCTATTTCTATCTCTACCACTCTCTATTAACCTATCTATTGCTCTACAGTAGATAGATAAAGCAATAGAGATATAGGGACATATGGAAATGGGAGGCCGTCTAGCATTGTGACCATGATAGGGATTCAAATTCTCAGTGGTCCTGGGAAAGTTACGTAACTTCTCTAAGTCTTGGTTTCTCCCTCTGGCAAAGAGGAATAAGAATGGCAATGCCTACCTCAAAATGTTATGGAAATTAAATGAATTGATCTATGTTGAAGCACTTAGCACAAAACCTGGCACAGTGTAAGCTCTTAACAAATATTAACTAAGGTCATCATGCTCATTGTTAGAAGAATGATTAGAAAATTATAAAAGGTAATATACATGCAGAAAGTATTATTATCTTCTAAATTTGATCTTTATTTTGGCAAAAAAGCAATTCTGAGGCTGACAAACTGTTCTTCAGGAAAATGAATTATTCACCAGGTTATTGGCCTCAGCACATTTCATCCTCAGCAGGAACAAGAGAAGTGCAAAGTCTGCTGGCTGCAGCTGTGGCCCACTTACAGGGGTGCGCTTGAGAAAATTCAGCAGAGGGAGAACCTGGCTGTAACTGTTTCTTGTGAGGTCAATGTCTTTTGCAGAATAGAATCAATGTTGAAAAGATGCCTGGAAAGTGAATCTCTGCATATTGAAAGCTATCTTCTTAGTAAGTTTCCTTATAAATGTACAAATATGTTCAACTAGAAATTGGGACAAAAAAAATCACACTGGGAAATGTAGCTGATATTTCCAGTCACTTCTTCAACAGGGAAATACTAGTGTGGGCTAATGAGATAAACCCTAATTGCAAAAAAGCTAGATTTTTCTTTCAATGTGCTATCTCAAAATCTAAGAGAGGTAATTCATGTTGACAGAGCACCAGAGTCACCAGTGTATTTTTAAAAAATCTAAGTGCCCAGCCATACCCATTATATTTTTGATTCACAGGTCTGTGTGAAGCCCAGGATTTTTTTTTTCTTTCCAGTTTGTTTTAGCTCCACATACGATTTTTATGCGCAATTAGTAAGAACCAGTGGAAAGAAAGTGACATCCTAACTGAATAGAACCCAATGACTAATTTAATAATTCAATTCTTAATCTTCTGCCTCCACCATACCTGCATTTGGTTGTTCAGATGCTGTTTTCTAACTCTTATTTTAGAACTGACTTTTTATCTTCCTGTATAGGCCTACTGAGCTAATGAGAAAGAGATGCGGTAATGAGGAAGGGAACAGGTAACTGGAACATAGAGATGAAAAAAACAGAGAACCCTAGTTAGGATTCACAGAAGAGTTTAAGAAAAGTGAAACAACATTGTATTTTTGGAAGAAAGAAGAGACAAGGAATTCTAAAGAGTCAGTTTTCAGATAATGTATATTCAGCCACTGAGTTACGTAGGTTTGACTTCAAGTTTTTTACTTTGCTCATTTGTGATTGGTAACATCTGATCTACTCAAAATAAAACACTTAGATGCGTACACTCAGAGTAGTTTCCATAAAGAGTAGAGAAGGATCAGGATCCAGTAAATGTGATTTCCCTGCAGAAACCAGTGGGCTGCCTGTTCACAGGTATGGTAGATAGTCTCCAAGATGGCTGCCATCAATGCTGCTCCTCATTCTAAGAGACTTTAAGAACTTTAAGTCTAGGCTGACATTAGCAATTGCTTAACTAATAGAATATGGCAGAAATTATTTTCTGGGACTTTCACATCTAGGTCAAAAGAAGCCTTACAGCTTTGACTGAAACTCTTAGGACACTCATTCCTGGGATGCCTCAGAATGCAGCTGCCATGCTGGTAGAAACCCAGTGACATTGAGGTGACTAGGGTAGGACCTCTGTTGACAGTTCTAGCTGCTCTCAGCAGACAGAAAGCATTAACTGCCAGCCATATGAGTGAGTCATCTTGGATGTTCCTGTTCAACCCAGCCATTGGATGACTGCAGCCACCTATCCTAGCCAATAACAGGTGACCAGAAGAACAGCCCAATCAACTCCCTGAATTGTGAGAGATAACTATTGTTTTAAGACACTAAATTTTGGGCTAGTTGGTTATGCAGCAATAGGCAACTGAAAGAACATGATTGCTACCTTATATTTGCCAATAATATGTAGATATTAAATTAGTTGATTTTATATATTTATCTATCTGTTCATTTATCCATCCATCCATCCATTCATCCATCCATTCTTCTACCTATCATTCCATCCAACCAACTATCCATCTGAGAGTTATTGAACAACTATTGTGAAAAGCACAGTAGGAGGTACAAGTTTATCTTTTCATTCAACAAGAATTTATTTAGAATTTACTATTGCCAAGTATTGATCAAGGATTTGTAGATAGATAGGCAGATGAGTTGAAATCAAGGCAATAAGACAGATATGGTACCTGCTCACACACGAGCGGGGTAAGACAGAAAATAAAGAGATACCTAAATGAACAAATGGTATAATTTAAAATAGAGTCTATAAAGGGAATAAAACATAGTTATGGGATAAAACTTGTCTGAGATAGCAGGTAAGTGTTACTGTTGTATGTAGGGTTATTAGAGAGGGGTTCCCCAAAGAAGTAACATTTTAATGAAGACTTGAATGGCAAGGAGACGCTGTGTGAAGAACTGGGATAGGGGAACACTGTCTCAAAAGAGAAAACAGAGAGTGAAGGCCCTGACAAAGGAATAAGCTTGGTATGGAGGAGGGACAGCAAAAAGACCAGTGTGGTTGGGACATCTGAATAACGGAGAATGGGAGAAGAGAGGATGAAGAAGTAGGAGGAAGCAAGGGCATTGCAGGCCATACTGGCGATTTGGAATTTAATTTAAAATATACTGGGAAGGCTTTGTGAAATTTTTAAACATGGGAGAAGTCTGATTTGAGTGAATTTTCCAAAGATCGCTCTTGCCACTATATGTAGAATGAACTGCTAAGGAGGAAGAGTGGAAGCAGGGAGAGCATCGTGAGGCTCTTGCAATGGTCCAGGCGAGCTTTGGTGGTAACATGCACTAGGTTGGTAGCAGTGGAGGTGGTGAAAGAAGGTCCTATCCAGAAGGTATCTTGGAAGCAGAATCAATAGCAAAGGAGATTCAGAAGGAGCAGCCAGGTAGGTCAGAGCAAAACCAGCAGAATGTGTTGTCACAGAACCAAGTGAAGAAAGTGTTTAGGAAGGCAGGTATGCACAATTAAGTATCAAATGAGGCTTAGAATTTAGTAACGTGAAGGTAGGGAATTAGCCATTGGATTGGGCAAGGTGGAGGATGTTGGCGAGCTTGACAAGAGTCATTTCAGTGGGGTGGTGGAGACAAAATCCTGATCAAAGTAGGTTAAAGAGAAAAGGGGAGGTGAAGAATTACAGACAGATAGCTTAGTTGACCCTTTTAACAAGCTTGTCTGTAAAGAGAAAAAAATGGGGTGTTTGGTGGAGGGCGGCATGGGATTAAAGGGGAGAATTTTTTTAGAGGGAAGAAATTATAGTATATTTATATGTTAATGGAAATGATCCATAAGAGGGAGAAATGCTTGATATAAGAGACAAGTAGATCATTTCAAATGCAAAATCCTTGAGTAGATAAGAGAAGATGGAGTCTAGAGCATAAGACATGAGGCTGTTTTAGAGAGGAGCAGGAACTGCTCATCTATGTTAACAGGCAGGAAGGCAAAGTACACAGGAATAGAAACATGCAAGCTAAAATCTTGTTGATAAGAATCAGTCGTGCTTGTCTGATCTGAGCTTCAGGTACTCATGGCTTTGTAGCGGAGTTCAAGTAAGTTGCCAAGAAGATAAAGAGTATACAGGGGTTACAGAGGAAATGATAATGGAAATCAGAAGGAAGGGACAGAGGTTGCTTCCAAAAGGAGGTTTAGAGAATAGATTTTTAATTTTTAAGTTTCAAAAATTTCAATTAAATTCAAAAGGCTTTAAATTGAGTACATCTGTAGTAGTAGATCTTGGTTGTTTTCCCTTGCCTTCCCAACATGCATACATATGCACATATGTGCGGGGCTGTGCCCATGCACACATACACACACACAAATTGCCTGACTGACCCCAGAGGCAGGCACCTGATCCAGCCTGGGTCAACTACAATGCTCCATGTTCTGGGCCTTTGAGATTGGACCAAGAATGCACATGACCTAAGCCAGGCCAATCAGCATCTTTCCTTGTGGTTATCTCAAATAGGAGCCAGAGGAGGAGATCTGTTCATTTCTCTTTGCCTATGAATGTACTTCTGGATCAGCCTCTGGCCATGCTCTGGAATAAGCCCATCTTAGTGGAAAAAGATGAGGTCAGCACCTTGACAGAAGAAGAGTTGGGAGAGAAAAGAAGAGAAAGTCCTGACAGAATTTTGGCCTTGGCTGAAGCCCAGCATGTGGCCGAGGCCCGTCTCCTGACAATCAATGGTTCATAGGAGCAATAACTTCTTGTCTTTTTACTTGAAATAATTCCAGTTGGGTTTCTGTTGTTTGAAATTCAAAGAATCTTCACTAACAACCCATCCCCTGTCACATGTAGGAACAGTCACCCCTCCTGTTCCCACGGCCGCCATGACCCCTTTTCTGGCTTTCTTTCCACTGAGCCTTTACCCGGATCAGCATTCTTATCAACACAAGGCCCCGGCCATCTTTGAGTGGTTAAAGAGAGTTGGAACACGGATGAAAGGTAATTGCCATTCCTGGCGTCACATTTGGGTGTAAATTTAAATATGCCTCTAAGATTTTAAGGACTTTTTGCTTTTGCAGTCTCTCCCTGGCTCTAGTATATGAGCTGGTAGCTATTCACACAGAAGAAATAAAGTCCCTGGGCAGCACTTGCTCCCAGTCTTCCTTCTATGGAGAGTTCCTTTCATGAGACATGGATTGTGGTATAAGCCTCTGCAGAGAAGGCCTTAAATGTGTGAGAGTCCCTGTTCTTCCCGGAGAGCCTACTGGGATGACCCAATCTGACCTTTCTTTTAAGCTCTCTTGAAGGCTATTATCAGCATCTGACGTTTGGAGTAGGATTGGGAAATTCTCTGACAGCCACCACCCACCAGGAGGCTGTGGCTAAGAGAAGATAATAGCACCAATGCCAGACAAGTGTCATAAGAGACCATCAGCAGCTCTCTCCCTTGATTCCTTCCTCATGTTCAGGCCTGGAAGGAGAGGGTGGGAGCTAGCAGTCCAAACTGGTCTGGAAAGGCAGAAGTTCCTTGACGTGGCTTAAGTGTATGTGGGTTTGTGTCTTTAGGACAGGGGTCAGCATGAGTCCTACAGTCACACCCAGGGTCCTTTAAGGGGACCTCCAAGGGAACAAGCTGTCTGGGGCACAGGGTGGTGCTGGCCAGCCCTTTACTTTGATTTTGATATTAAGCTCTCATTTCACTTTGGCCTAACATATACAAGAAAAAAATTCTTCTTCTTCCTTCTACCCCTTATGGTTGGGAAAATAGAGAGTCACTTTCAGATAGAAAACTAAAGTTGGTGCCCCTTGTTGAAGGGGAGTGTGGCTGGTACATCTGAGGGATTGCCGGCTGTCAGAGAGAACAGGTAGAGTGGCCCAGCCATGAACCTTGGGATTATGTTCTAAAATCAAGTCATCAGATCCTGGTCCATTCTAGTCTCTTTAGGTCGGAATCTGACTTGGTCCAACTCTTATCTCTCACCACTGTCTGCCCCTGTGCTTTACATCCTTAAAAATCTGTATTGTTGTATCTTACTTAATACATTGGGCTGTTTTCTACCATGGTGTGCATTTGCTTTGGAAATCAGCTCTCCCTTCTGCCATTCCTCCATAAACTTTATCTGGCAAACTTCTGGTCACCTTTCATTATGCCACTAATGCTTCACCTCCACCATGAATGCCTCCTTTACCACCTTGGCCTAGGTCATGTGCTTCTCTTTAGGTTTCCATGAAACCTTGCCCTGTTTTATTATGATCATCTGCTTATGGAGCTGTCTCCCAGTGTTTCAGTTTAGCCTTGATGAGGAGAAACTGAGGAAAAACAGATTTGTTCCGGACTGTTTATGTCCCATGTGCCCAGACTCAGGAAAGGTTCTAATGTCAGCCCATTGAGTGATTATTTTTCTGAGGATGCAACAACAGGTTACACTTGTGATGGGAGCAGAGATTTGCCAGTGTTCACCATGGTCAGTCATCCTGGGAGTAGATGGTTCCCGAAGTGGCGAGTGAGGACTTGGGAAGTGAGTGTTTATCCGGACTTGGAGGAAAATGTCTCCTTTTGTGAGCCTTGGGTACAAGGAGGAGGCATAGTTTGGCCAAAGTTCAACGAAAGGGACTTAACTAGAGAGATTTCTCAGGTCCCACCTGAGCCACCTCAGGTCCCATGGAGAGAAGCTAAGAGTGAGGCTGACACCGAGCCCAGCACTGGCCAGGAAGGGCTGGAGCACAGCTTGTGGGTTATCCTGTTGTTGCAATTCCTTACTAGTGTCCTTCAGCTTTCAATAAAACCTAAGGAACAATTACATTTTCTTCTCTAATCTGCTGTGCGGAGTTAAAGAGGAGGGCATGGTGCACGCTTGGGATGGAGCAGGTGAGGAGACAGCAGCAGCATCCTGCGAGGCCAGGCTGGCCGTAGCAGCAGTGGCCACCAGTGGAAAGCCTGGAACCTGTGCTTAGCGGAGCAGCTGGTTCTCATGGACCATCAATAGCAACCTGGAGGCAGGAGTGAATAAATTACAGCATTCTGCTCTTTCACATATAAGAAGCAGCTTGGAAATTCTAATTTCTGACAATAAAGTGTCTGTGCCATCTTAATTTGAATTACACTATTATGGCTTCAATTTATAGATTTAAACCAGTGGTTCTCAACTTGGGGGCAGATTCTTCAGGGGACATTTCACCATGTCTGGAGACCTTTTTGGTTGTCAAAACTGGTGGGAAGTGTTACTGGCATCTAGTGGGTGGAGGCCAGAGATTCTGCTGACCATCCTCCAAGGCACAGGGCAACCCTCCCCCCCCACCCCCCCACCCCCCCACCCCCCCAGCCCCCCACCAACAAAGAATGATCCAGTCCAAATGTCAGTTGTGCTGCCTTAAGAGAAATTAAACAAAGAAAACATTGGGGGCAAAGTGGTTCCAACTCCCGCTGATCCATTCACCATTATGACTGGCTAATTCTCCCTCTGCAGCCCCCCTCACAGGCTGCGGGGGAGTCAGCCTTCTCTGGGAATTCTGTTTGACGATGGCAGAGCTGAATATAGAACCTGCCAGGCAGAGATTCAACCTTGTTTACATTGTTGCTGGCAGCTAATGAAGAAGCTGCTGTGTACTCCAGCCATTATCTGAACCAAAAATAACACGCGAAAATGATTAATTTCATCTAAAAATAGGCAGGCACAACGCTGTGTCAGCCATGATAATCAGGCTCTGAACTGATTGTACGCTGGCACTGGAGCGGAACCTGGGCGCCAACGTGAGGACGAATCGCAGCCCACAGCAATCGTCTCCTCCTCCTGCTTTTTCTTTTCTTCCTTCTCTTTCTTGCCCCTTCTCTTCCAGATTATTCCTGTTTCTCCTTCTTCTCTTCTCGTTCCTCTTTTGTTCTCCACCTCTTCCTTGTCCTGGGTGGTTCTTCCTCTCTATCCATCTCCACTCCCATTTCACTACCACCAGTATCACCACCTCCCCTCTCCCCCGCATAATGGATCCATCCTGTTGCTGGGAGCACGTTTCTGACAGCAGGATCTGTGTCCACTTGTGGCACATGATATAATGTTAGGTGGTACATGGATGACTGTTAGTTGTTAAGAATCATAATTGTTTTAATGTTGTTTTTTAAGAAAAAAATTCCGTACATCTAACCCATTATTTCATCCATATTATCGATTGGTTTAAGATGAGACCAAAATTAGGTATTTAAGCTAAAAAAAAGTATTGCAATGTAAAGAGAAAGTTAAGTAAATAATAGTACTGCCTTATATTAGGATGACCTATATGAAATTGCTGATAATTGACCATTTTTGACTTAAAAAATGGTGATTTCACAAGATTTCACCTAATAGAATAAAATCCACGTTCCTTAGCATATGCAAAGTTTCTGTCTGGCCCCAATCGTCTTTCAATTCTGGGTTTCCAATTTTTCCCTAGATGCACCTTCTGCTTTAAGTAGATCACTAAATATTTACCAAGGGGCAATTGCAAACTGGGCAGTGGGCTGGATCTTAGCACTGCAGGTGTGATTTGAAATTGACAGTGCCTATCCTGAAGAACTTACCATCAATAAGAGGAGACAGATTCATGGTTTTGGGCAACACATAAGTCTTAAGGTATGTGTTTTTTTAACTGGGAGTGGTGTTGCCCACTTGGAGATGGTTGGAAAAATGTGTGGAGATCTTGGTTGTCACAATGATTGGGGAGTATATTTAGGATATTTAGGAAGTGGGAGTTGGAGATGCTAAATTCCCTGCAATGCATGAGATGGTCCTACTGGATCGCTCAGTGAAGAACGGACCCACCCCAAATGCCAATAGCAGTCCCCTGAGAGACACTGCTGGGGGAAAATAGCAACAAGGAAAAAGGGCATCTTGCTAAATCTGGGAGTTCAGAGAAGTCTTCTCAGAGGAGGTGGCATCCAAGCTGAGTCTTGAAGAATGATGATCTGGTTTGTGAATCAAATTGAGAAAGTCCTTCTTGGTAGAGGGAAAAACACAAACAAGTTATTTTAGGAGACCTGAGTCAGCTTAGCTGCTGTCTTTTCCTTGTCTGGCTTTTACTGTGTCTTGACTTTGTACATATCCATTCCTCTGTAGGAGATTCTACCTTGGTCTGTAGAAATTGTTCCCATCCTTCAATAAGTGGCTCATATCCTATTTCCTTTATAAAGTCCTCTTCTTGACTCATTTGGGGATGATTTCCTTCTAGGCCCTCTGCCTCCAATGATGCTCCTTGTCTTTGCATCTTTCTTCCCTCCTCTACTTGGCTGTAATTTTTTTAAAGGGAAGAAATATTTCATGCTTCTTTTTTTGCACTTGGCAAGTGACAACTAATAAATGATACATGCAGATGCATTTTCTTTTTAAAGATTAAAAACATATTTATCCAATTTGCTCCTCAGAATGGCTCCATGAAACAGTTTTGCAGATGCTCTCTCTTATTGTGCAGGTTGATAATTCTCAACTGGGGACAATTTTGTCCCCTGGGGAACCTTTGGTAATGTCTCGAGACATTTATGACTATCTTGACTGGGGAAGGGGTGCTACTGGTATCGAGTGTGTGGGGACCAAGAACGCTACTAAATATTCTACGGTGGGACAGCTTCCCGCATCAAGAATGATCTGGCCTGAAATATCAGTAGTGCTGAGGTTGGAAAACCTTGATGTAGATTAAGAAATGCAAGTAACTTCCTGAAGGCTGTGCAGCAAATTGGTGACAGATCAATCAGAATTTAGGACATCAGTACCATGAAGGAGTGGAGAAAGAATAGACTTTGGAGCCAGGTGACCCTGTTCGCAGTTTGACGTACTTACCAGAAGGTCTCTGACTCACATCTCACATTTCTGCTTTGTCCTCCTGTTGCCTCCTTCTTGCCTCAATTGGATCTCCAATTGCCATGCTGTTTGTATTTCGTTGATGACATTGGGTATATTCTGTAACCTCTTAAGCCTCCATTTCTTTATTGATTCATAAATCTAATAATGTCTCCATTGTGGAGTAGTTGAGAGATTAAACATGATAGTACACAGGAAAGTGTGGAGGTGATATTTATTACGTACCCACTGTGTGCTGGGTACAACTCTAAGCACTTTATAGGTATTCAGTCACTTGCTCTTCCCAATAACCTATGGAGTAGGAAGTAGTATGAGTCCCATTTTACAGATAAGGCAGCTGAGGCTCAGGGAAGTTAAATATCTTGTCAAAGTATTGCAGCTAGTTAAGTGGGATAGCTGGGACTAGAACCCTGGATCCACATGCTTAACCAGTATACATACCACACAGTAGATATTAGTATCTAGGCGCCATATTCTTCTGCCCCGCCCCCTCCCATTTCGTTCCTCTGTCCTCTGCTATTAAATGCTTGCGTGCTGCGGTGGGGAGAAGGCACACAGTACACAGCCTCTATTTCTGCTTTGTCTACCCTACTTCAGGCCTAAACTGGGTCTCCAACTGCCAGATTATTTCTACTTGGTGTCTGTATCAATGACACCCAAGCTGTGATCAATTGTAGCAATCCAGAAGATAATCCAGGAAAAGTAACTGGCTCAGATCCACTCAACTAGCCACAGGGGTTTTCAGGGTGTATTAGTTTCCTAGCTAGGGCTGCCATAATAAAGTTCCGCACACTGAGTGGCTTAAAACAATACAAGTGTTATTGTCTCACAGTTCTGGAGGCTAGAAGTCCAAAATCAAGGTGTCAGCAGGGCCATGCTCCCTCTGAAACCAACTGGGGGATCCGTCCTTAACATTTCCTAGCTTGTGGTGATGGCCCGAAACCTTTGGCTTTCCTTGACTTGAAGCAGCATCACTCCAATCTCTGCCTCCATCATCACCCGGCCTTCTCTCTGTGTGTCCCTGTGTGGGCTCTCCTCTTCTTGTAAGGACACCATTCATAATGAATTAGGGTCCACCCTACTCCAGTATGGCCTCGCTTTAACTTAACTAATTACATCTTCAATGACCCTATTTCCAAATAAGGTCACATTCAGAGGCACTGAGGTTCGGGACTTCAACATAGCCTTTTCTTTTGGTGTTGGGCTGGTGGACACAATTCATCCCATAACACAGGACAAACTTCCTTCTATCTCTGTCATCCCGTGAAAATTGGGCTCTGCTCAGGGCTTGGCCACTTCTGAGCCTCCCCCTGCCTTCCTCAGGCTCTCTTTGGAGGGCAGCTTCTTAATCTTCAAGGAAATGAGGTATCACATGTCCTTGTCAGAATCCCTGCTATTTTGTATGTTAGTTGATCCAAATAAATGAGCTCTTGAATAAATACCATCTGGCCCCGCTGAGTCACTTTCTCAAGTGGCTCTCGTTGCTGCCTCCCGTCAGGGGCATCCATCTCTGTTGATGCCATGATCACCAGAGCTCGTGGGCAGAGCCCAGCTTGTTCCCCATTTGGATCCCTCTCTGTGCATCACAGGCTCGTGAGGTACCCCCAGGAAGTTATGATCCAGCCTTCCTCAAATAAAATGTTGTTGCTTAGTGTTCCTAAAAGTAACACTGTAAGGATCAGTTTTTACTCTTCTTTTTCCTTGTCTTCTTTTATAAAAATGCGGGCTTAAAAGCAAAACAAAAGGGTTCATTACAACAACTGTCGTGGAAATTAAAATGGAAAAATATTCGCTCATATTCTCCCCATGCCTAATAGAAAAGAACTGTGAGAAGCTTTATATTCCAATTTTTAGTCAGATGCACGCATATTTTTACATTCTCTGCAACATATATAAAATGTTCTGTTCTATTTTATCTACTTTAATATGATTTTTAGAGGAAATTTTTACATTGCAACAAAGTCATTTTAATGACTGCAAGATATTTCCGTTGGGTTAGTTTACCACAATTTAATTAATCAAAATATTTTTTCAGGCATTTAAGGTTTTGAGATTATTTTTTTTATTACTTTAAATAGCAAAGTGTAAATATGCTGCAATAAATTTCTTTGTACAAATTTTTTCTTTCTTCTTTCTGAGTTTGTGCCTTAGGATGAGTTGCCAGGAGAATTCCTTTGTCAAAAGGCATGACTATATTGACTCAATTTATTTTGCTGATTTGGTCTCTGAAATGATTTTTCCAAAGTGTGTGGGTTCCTTACAGTCTTACAAGCACTGGGCTTTGTAATTTTAAATTTTCTCTAAAATTATTTTAGTGAGTATAAAATTGATAACTTAATATAGTCTTAGTTCACCTATCTTTGGTCCGTAGGGAGAATAAACAGATTTAAATGCATCTTATCTTTAATACTCCTGATACACATAGGGCTGTTGGCCTATGTTGCAGTCCGGGTTACCTGCAGTGATGAATCCTTTCTAGCCATTTACACCTGCCACAAGGAGAGCAAGCAACATCTCTGCCAGTCTCCTCTTCCTATTTTTGCTTTTCCAGGGAGCTGTTTGGGAGCTCAAGTAGCTGTGGGCAGTGGAGCTGTCTATGTAATTTAATTCTGCTCTTTCCGTAACCCAGACTTTCATGGCCCAAAGGAACAGGAAAAGAGCAACTCATATCATTTAGCATATGTTTCCATTGGGAGCAGTGGGGTATTTTCTCAAGTTCCTTCTGCCACACTGACAGTAGGACGTTTTTAGAAAAGCAGGTGGGCGTATGGGTGGTATGAATCTGGAACCTGACACCATGGCATTAAGCATTCCTTAATCCCAAACCAAAGTACGCTAGCACCAAAAAGCAGACCTATGGGTTCCAGATAACTATTTTCTGAATATGAACCTATAAAAAAGTTTTGCTGGGAAGGAGGAGGACAAAGAGAAAGAAAGAAGGCAGGAAAGAAGGATGAAAGCGTATAGCAGACACTTGGCTACACTACAGGTTGGCAGACATTTTTGTAAAGGGCCAGTTAGTAAATATTTTAGACTTGTGGGTCATATGGTCTGTCACAGCTACTCAGCTCTGCCATTGGAGCACAAAAATAGCCATAGGCAATACTTACATGAATGGATGTGGCTGTGTTCTAACTTTATTCATGGATGCTGAGATTTGGAGTTCATCTGACTTTCGTGTGTGCCAAAATATTATTTTTCTTTCAATTTTTTGACTCCTACCATCTGAAAATGCAAAAAGGACTTTTGGCTCACAGGTCACACAAAGACAGGCAGCGGGCTGGATTCGGCTCAGCAGATCAGGAGTTTGCTGGTCTCTGAGCTACAGTATCAGAGAAGGAAGGATGGTGTTGTAAGGGGGTTTTCAAACTTCTTTTAGCAGGAAACTTATTTACAAAATCCTACTAATATCCTAGATGAGGGTGCCGCTGCCTGGTGGGGGAAAGAGGAACCCAAGGCTGCTTCTCAGCCTCTCCCTTCCTCTTTCTCTGCTCCCTCCCACACCTAAAGCAACCTCTGCATCACCTCTGGCTTTGGAAATCAGGCTGACCTAGACACCCTGAGACTGGATTTTCATCATTCCTCTGCTACTCTGAGCACCTTACGTGTGATAGGTGCCTATTAAGTTCATTAAATCTAATTAGTGGATGGAGGGCTGGTGAGCAAGCTGTGAGCTCTTGGACTGGTTTCTATAGCTCACTGGTTTCAGCTTCTTCTTCCTTAAAAGTCAAGCTGGAGGTGAAGAGGGAAGGATGGAATGATCTCAGAGGTCTCTTCCAGCTTTTTCGTGATTCTAGGTAGTATACTCCAATACTGGGGAGGGTCCTGGCTCATTAAATTTGATGAATATAAAGCATGGCCTTAGCTTCACTCAGCTAATTGGTACTTTGTCTCAAACCCTTGCTCCTATGTTGATTAAGCATAATTGGAAGTCATACAGGAAGAAATGGTGGGTGTGGTAACGGGAATGTATGGATACTGAATTATCTAAACTTTCTTTCTTGTCCCACTAATTGAAAAACATGAATTGTTCTTCAACTTCAGTTGAAGGAAGGTCAGTTCCTTGAAGTTAGAAATGATGTGTTTTTCCCTTCTTCATTGCCAGTAAGACCCTGAGCACGGTGGGTGTTCGTAAAATGTTATTGATGTTGATGTTAATAATGATGGCTACCCTTCTGACCCCTTGCTGGTTCTGCTACAACCACACTAGCCTACTTTCTCTTCTTCACATATACTAAGCTTGTTTCTGTCTCAGGGCCTTTGCTTTTCCTCTGCCTGGAAAAGCAGACCCCTCAGTCTTTACACAGCTGACTCTTTCTCTTCATTTAGGTCTCGGTTTCCATAGCATTCCATCAGAAAGGTCTTCCCTAGACACTCTACATAAATAGGATCATCTCCTTCTCCTTTTGCTACCCTGTGTGGTATCCAGCATCCAATGAACTGTGCCTCTGGCGGTCACTCCCTTGTGTAGTCCCAACCCATATTGAACGCGGGTTGGTCTGTGTGACTGACTGCATATAGCAAAAGTGATGGTACATCACTTTTAAGATTAGGTTATGGGGGCCAGCCCCGTGGCCAAGTGGTTAGAGTTCGGCGCACTCTGACTCAGCAGCCCAGGTTTGCGGGTTTGGATCCCGGGTGTGGACCTACTCTACTCACCCGCCATGCTGTGGAGGCATCCCACATACAGAATAGAGGAAGATTGGCACAGATGTTAGCTCAGGGCTAAAATTCCTCAGGCAAAAAACGAGGAGGATTGCCAATGGATGTGAATCTTTTCACCAAAAGATGAAGATTCACCAGGGTGAATCTTTCTCACCAAAAAGAAAAAAAGAGAGAGAGAGATTAGGTTATAAATGACTGTAGCTTCCATCTTGGGTGTGTGCTGCCTCTTTTGGATTTTTGCTCTGGGGGAAGCCAGCTGTCATGTTTTGAGGACATTAATGCATCCTGTGGAGTGGCCCATGAGGAGAGGAACTGAACGTTTTTGGCAACAACCAGTAAGGATTTGAGACCTGCCACCAGCCACATGTTTGAGCTTGGAATAGGATCCTCCCCAGTTAAGCTTTTGGATGAGGCTGCAGCCCCAGCCGACAGCTTGACTGTGGCTTCATGAGAGAGACCTTGAGCTAGAACCCTCTAGCTAAGCTATTCCCAGATTGCTGACCTACACAAACTATAAGACAATAAATGTTTGTTGTCTTAAGCTAACTTTGAAGGTCAATTGTTACACACCAATAGATTAATATATTCGGATTTATTTTCTTTGTGATGCTTTTCATGATCTGACATTGCCTTACAGACTGATGAAGTGAGTTGAAGAGGTGGAATCATAAACAGTAATTTACAACACATGCTATAGGTACAATGAGAGAATTATGGTTGAGGTAAGCGTAGGCCAGCGGTTCTCAAAGCATGATCCCTGGGCCAGCAGCATCAGCATCACTGGGAATGTAATAGAATGCAAATCTTTGGGCCTTGCACCAGACCTACTACACCAGTAACTCTGGGGATGAGGCCCTGAAAAGTGCATTTTAACAAGTCCTCCAGCTTTATTCTGATGCACATTAACATTTAAGAGCTAGGGGTATAGCATTATGGGAGCATGAAGGAGGGCTGCTATTCCGGCCTCAGGCTCAGGATAAAAAGTAGGGACAGTAGCAGGACATCCTGGAGGATATGACACTTGAAACAGGTATGTAAAAATGATTTAATCTTAAGCCCCGGAGATGAGTGCAACAGCAGTAGAATTATGAAAGTAAAGAGTAGAGAATATTTTTTATAAAAAAAAATTATGATGGGGCTGGCCCCGTGGCTGAGTGGTTAAGTTTGCGCGCTCTGCTGCAGGTGGCCCAGTGTTTCGTTGGTTCGAATCCTGGGCGCGGACATGGCACTGCTCATCAGACCACGCTGAGGCAGCATCCCACATGCCACAACTAGAAGGACCCACAACGAAGAATATATAACTATGTACCGGGGGGCTTTGGGGAGAAAAAGGAAAAAATAAAATCTTTAAAAAAAAAAAAAATTATGAAAGTGACGCTGTTCCCCAGTACAGTGGGAAGCCTTCCCAGCAGAACTGACAACAGTGTGGGAGTTTTGGAGGAGAAGGAAGTGAGAAGAGAATTCCAGGCAGAGGGAACTGCATGAGAGAAAGCCCAGAGGTAAGGGGCCTGCTAGGATTACATCGAAGTGTCATTAGCTGCGGGTAGTGGCAAGTGGTAAAGCTGAAAATGTGAGTTGCAACCAAATTGCTCCAAGCTGGGCGAAGGAGCCAGGGTGTAGACAGCAAGATGAACATAGAATTCCCTGAATTCTAACATTTTGAGGCCAGATGGCAGGATGGCATGCGTCTCTGAAATGGCAGGGATGCACCTGTAACAGGAGGCCATCAAGGTGAGGGGAAGGGAAGGTGACTGCTCTCTTCCCCTTCATTGACTGCATTGCCTCGGGTGCTGGATGCCTCCCTCTGCTGAGATGACAGGCTCCTCCAGTCCTTCAGGCAGGAACTGCTGGCAGGTCTCATCACAAAGGACGAGTTGTTCTTGGAACTAAGAAAGACAAAGAAACTCCTTCATTATGCCCAGGAGGCAAATCTTGCTTCTCTTGCCAAGACTGCCTTTGCCCTTCAGTGTCTGTCAGGCACTCCTTTCCCAACAGGAAACCCTACCTGTCCCTCACCCCCAGTCATTTGACTAGAGTAGGATCAAGGGTATTTGCATGTAGCTTGCTTTTTGGGTAAAAGGGCTGGAATTGACTTCTCACAGCATGATTCACACGGCTTGCCCTTCTGTGAAGTCATAGGAACTGTTTTGTGCCCACAACAAGGAGATCTGAATAACCAACCACAGTATTTGCAGCCTGAGGTACTCAAGATGGCTTAAAGCTGGTTTATTCCACAGTGAATTGTCCTTCACACATAGATCCACATGGTTATGTTGTTAGTGAGATCCATCAACCTCTCCATGGTCACTTTCATTCTTGGAGACACTTTGTGTTCCAGGAGCTAAGCTACACAATTTCTCTAAACATTTATTGAAAGAATAACAGACTGACAATGAATGAATGAATGAATGAATGAATGCTGTGGTAAAAAGAATTTGGACTTTGGAGCCAGATAAAACTGGGTTCAAATTCCAGCTCTGTCGCTTACTTATATAGGTCACATTTAGGCAAGTTATTTTGCCTTTCAGAATGTCTGTTTCCTTATCTATAAAATGGGGCTCTTATTTGATGTGAAAGGTTGAAAGATTTTTTAAAAAGCAAAGGAAATCAGACATATAAAGATACCTAGTGTAGGGGAGAAGACATTTCCTCTTCCCAAATGGGGGTTCGTCTGGCCGGAGAACGAATTAAATTCACATGAAACAGAAAAGCAAGATAAAATTAAACAAAGATTTATGAGGAACCGTGGCCCAGGGCCTTTCTTCCTGAAGGAAGAAAGGGCACCAAAGAAGTGGGGTGCACACAGTGGTTATATACCCCCAAACAGGATGTTTCACATATGATTGAAATGTCCCTCCCACAATAGTCACAAGATTGCCCTGTCACAGTGCTTGATGGACACAGCAGGTAGTGGTCTGCTATCTCGGAGGGCGTCGCAGGAGGCAAGTCTATTGTCTTGAGCTGGGTGGTCACAGGTGAGGGCAGCAATCAGTTCCTAGCCTAAAGAAAGATGCTAAATCCTTAAAGAAATGCCAATGTTGAGAGGGGGAGGGAAGTCAGTTACAGGAGGTTACCAGACAAGCACAATAAAATGCAGATTTAAGTCCTTGCCTTCCACACTGATTAAGAGTTTCTAGAAAGAAGGTCATCTCCTTTCTTCTTCCTGGTACAGAGAGGGAGTCACCTTTTACAGATAGAGATTTACCTTACAAATGTAAACGTGTCCTAACAAAAGGGCGAGTTCCATTCCTCAGAGCCTCCTTCCCTGTCCCAGTTTATCAAAAGCAATCAGCCTCAAATAATCCTGATGCCAAAGAGACATATCTTGGGGTGGCCAATTTCAGTCCCCCACACTAGCATGATGCCTAGTGCCTGGTAGACACCTCCAAAATGGTGGGTTTCCTATAGATCAATGGTTTTCCACGTTGGCTGCACGGTAGAAGCATCTGGGAAGCTTTTAAACTTACTGACAGTGGCTCCCACCATTCCTAGACCAATGGAATCAGAACTTCTGAGGGTGGAGCCCTGGCATTTACACTTTATATAAGCTCCCCAGGGTGACTTGGATGCGCAAGAGAGTTGAGCACCATTCCTCTGGAAAGTGATTGACAACACTGGCTGCACATTAGAATCACCTCTGGAGCTTCGAAAAAATACCAGTACCTGGGATCTGCCTCCCAGAGAGTCTGTTTCAGTTGCTCTGCAGTGGGGGAGGGTGGTGGTCCCAGCACAGGATTTATTTCAAAGCCCCCAGAGAATTCTAATATACAGCCAGGATGGGAAAAAAACCCTTCTTCTTACCCATCTTCCCACTTACCCTACTAACTCATTTTGTGACTATAAATTAGGAACTCTATTTGCAGATCAGAAATAATTGCTTCTTCATTTAAGCTCTCACTACACTATTTTCCAATGTAGTTTATTCACATATATTATACTTAGTTGTTTACAAATCTAACCTCTATTAAAAGTGTGAGCTCCTTGAGAAAAAGGATGTGGTTTTGGTCTTTTGTGGGTCTGGCACGGTACCTGGGTGATCAGGTGCACATTATTGTTTGAGGTACATCTGAGTCTATGCACAAGCTTCTCCACATATGAGAGTTAGTCTTATCCATATATATAACTGGAGTTGCAAGAATTTGAGCCTAAACTAGGATCTATTTTCTGAAAATATCAATGAATCCATTAGGACCAATGAATCATTTTTATATAGGTACACACACAGAGTTTTTTCTCTAGCTAAGTGGGTCAGATGACTTTTTTACACTTGCAACTATATATACACATATTTTTATATATAGTCACATATGGGCGTAGAGTTGACTTAAAATATAGCTTTATTCAGAGACTCAAGTAATGATTACCATAACCCAGTCATTCTCTCTCTCTTCTTTCACTTTGTCTGTTAGACTCTTTCTCAGAAAAATATTGCCTGTCTCATAGCAAGATAGCCACTGAGAACCAGATTCATATTCTCTCAGGTTCAAGTTAAGCAGAATGAGCTAGAGTCCCCCACAGCTCTAAGCAAAAGTCTCGTTGCATTGCATTGGCTCTGATTGGATCAGATGTCCATCCTTGAATCTATCTCTAGGGCCAAGAAAAAGAAATACTGTGACTGGCCTGGCTGATGGGGGTACCTCACCTAAGGGACACGGGCTGAAAGTGATGGGAGTCATGGTTTCCTAAAGAACAATCAGAGCATGATTATCTGAAGAAAGACAATTGGATGCTTGGCAGAAAACAACACATACTCTAATCAGATTCTATTCAGTGAATTCACCTAAATACACGTTTTAAATAGAATATTTAATAGTTTTTTATCAAAAAGGAAAAAAATGCTTTATTATATGAATAAATATTCTCATATATAGTTTGCATCTTAATCTTAAAGGAAATTCAGTATAAAACTTATTCATCTCAACATAAGTACATTTCAAAATATTATGTTATTGTGAGATATTACTGCTGCTGTTGACAAGGAATAGTATTATTTCCAGATCCTTCTTTATTCCTGCCTGGTTTTGAGGGGAGCCAGAGACACCGTGTGGTTCTAATTTCCACATAGTGAATATGCAAGAGATAAATTCATTCATCTAGCCACTCATTCATCCCTCCACCCACCCATCTATCCATCCATCCATCCATCTACCCATCCGTTCATTCACCCACCCATCCATCTACCATCTTTCTATCCACCATCCATCCATCTGTCCATCCATCCTTCTATCCATCACAAATATTACCATCTGCCTAGTTAACAAAAACTATGAGTTTTAAGTATTTAGCTTTCTGAGACAAATAAGGCAAAATTTCATCCCCCAAGAAGCTCTGACTTTCAAAGGGACAGACATTTGTGAACTACGCATAACAGATCACTATAAATGCTTGAGGAATGAACAAAATACTGTGAGAATACAGAGCAAGTGAAGAACAGAGCAATAATGCAATTTGATTCTTAGGAGAAAAGAAGCTGCAATTACAGGTATAGATGCTACTTTCTGGAGCTTCTTCAAATCTTTGCAGCCTGGCCTGTCTCTCCTAGGAAGAGAACTTTTCCTTTTCCTACTTACTTTGACTTGTCTCTGAAGCCCAACAACCTATGTGTAGCATGAAGGAAGAATTCCAAAAAAAAAAAAAAGGAGCTAACCAGCAAACAAGAAATCTGTGCCTCAGACAGGTCTCTGGCCAAGTGATGTAATAAATTTTGTGTTCCAGAGGTACACCCGGATGTACCTGGACCATGTGTGTAGTAAACTGTAACCAGGGTGGGGATCTTTCTTTATTGGTGTACCCACTCACGCTATGATTTCGGAGAACAAGAAAGGCTGACTCCTCAGGTTTCACTATCAACTCTATACTTTTTCCTTAATGCTTTGACGTTTTCACAGATATGCCTGGAAGCTACAGTGCTTTAAGCTGCTATCAGTCATTTCTCTTTCAATGTGGCTGAGGGGACTGGTCAAAGGTGAGTTTGGAAATGGGAAATTATTTTTATTCCACTCAATGAGCAATTATTTAGTGCCTTCTAAGTGGTGAATCTTTGCTAGTATTTGGAGATGTCGAGATCACTAACATACAGGTATGTTCTCAGGAATTCTCAGTCTAATGGGAAACAGCAGCAAATCGTCACAGTGCAGGATGGTAAATGGCGAGCTAGGGGTGACCCAGCATCATTTCATTCACTGTGGGGCTGGCCTAGTGACCCAGCTGCCTGAAGCTGTTGGTATCTCTCTAGAATTCTGCTGAGGTTGAGCCTAAGCTGGGAGCTTGAGCTGGTTACAGTATTTTGTATGATCCTGGTGTTTTTCTAGAGGATTGCTTTTTGTATGTTTCTGTGTTTTCTTCAGGAGAATGCTTCTCTCAAAAATAATCCTGGAAAGGACATCATGATGGAATTAGACACAACTGAAGATTACTATAATGGAATTTTCCACTAATGAGGTTAAGATTCAGCAGATAGCAGGCATCAAAATAGAAGAATTTCAAAGGAGCTATCTGAGAATGAGTTTTATTAATTTAAAAAGTCCCTCTTTCCCAAGAGGAATTTAAAATGCCCAGGAGCAGAGAGAGAGGGTTATGTGAGGGAGATTTTTTTGGAGAGCTGTTGAAAGACTGTGAGTCCCATTCTAAGGAGGTGGGTTGGGGGTCCCTCACTTTAGGGCAAGTGAGAGGGGGCTTCATGAGACTGCTCTGAGCTTGGTGTGTATACATAGGAATCGCGGATGAGTTGTGGATTGATGACTGACTCCCTCCAGAGGACTCCAGCATGAAGTTTTAAGTGACTCCACCTTCCTGCCTGCAGCCAATTGTCAGGGGCAAAAGATGCGTGAGTGTCCTCCGGATCAGATCGGGGCACAAGGGAGAGAGAGCCGGCCTCAGGCTCTTTTACCATATACCCATGGGACACGCTGGGCGTGCGCATGTGGAGTGGGGGTAGGTATAGAACGCTGTCCCTGGACTTGGGTGAATCCATGTCCCATGCACCTGAGGTTGCAGCAGATGGGCTCCCCTGGGACAGGTAGCCCACTTTGGAGCAGATCTTCTGAAAAATGTAGAGTTCCTAGGGCTCATGTGTTGGGTCCAGAGAGAGCAGAGCCATTTTACAAGAGTACCGGCTAAGTAAGGACTTTCTTACTCCCCTTACCTCTCTTTCTTCCCTCTTCCACCTTTGTCTGAAAGGGAGGGGATATCAAAAATAACAAATAGCAGGTAAAGAAGGTGGCATGAGAAAGTGAGAGTGACTCTTCTCCCAGGCAGGGGAGCCTTCGGCTTGAATACTGATAGGAATTTTGATTAATGTATTGGATTGGCTATTTTAATTTTTGAATGGAGAGTGTACCTTTGAGACTTACAATAATGATCTGACCATGGGATGACCTGAGTTTTCATTCAGTGGCAAGAGAAGGCTAATTGTCCCTACTGAGAAGGTTTAAGAGGGCAGTTGGGGACAAAAAAAGATAAAACTCATTTTATGACTAAACCCTATGAATTCTGCGTGTTCAGTGTTCTCATTACACATGTATCCTCATCTATTAAAAGAGGAGCCGAAGAAAGGAACTAAAGTTGCTCTGGGAACACCCACTAGAACACCCACGTGTAAGGAGCAGTGGGTGGGAATCCATCTGGACTGAATTAGCTGAAGTGTGGGTTTGGGCACTGGAGCAAGAAGTGATTCTGAGAGCCGCCTCGGGATGCAGCTGTCCAGAGGACGAACTCTTCAGCTTACCCGGTTTATCTCGACTCCATTAAAAGCCGGAGCAGGTCTTTCTAGCCTGAAGGGTTTTCTCTGCCTAGAGGAGATTCATAATTCATGCCATTGGCTTTCATCAGGCCTGTCACGCACTGCCTTGGACACAAATTCCCTGTCTCTTTCAGAATGTATTTTCAGAATGTGGCATAATGTGCAGAAAGAGAGGGCTGCTATCCCTAGGGCGGCAATTCTCAAATCTTAGGGGTCATCAACATCATCGGGGGATCGCGTTACTGTAAAGAGTCCACGCTCTTCCCCAACAGCAAATTCTGTTTGAGGAAGTCTGGCGCGAGGCCTGGGAATCTGCATTATTAACAAAGTTCAGGTGTTTCTGAACCGGGTGTCCTGTGATCCTACTTTGAAAAGCACTGCTCTGGAGTTTATATTCTGAAAGAATGACATTGATCACATTGCGCCAGACCTGGCAGAACTCATGCTTACACAGGGCATCAGTACCGTGCACTCTGCTACCTGCCTTGTGATTGTGGCCCCATTTAATCCTCATAAAACTCTGTGAGTTGGGTCTTAACATTCTTCCCATTTTGCAGAGGAAGAAAATGAGGCACAACAAGGTTAAGCACCTGTTCCATGTCATGCAATTAGTAAGTAATGAAAAAATGCTTTGAACCCGCCAGAGTCCGCAGCTAGGTTTGAACCCTTAACCATGGTGTGACACGGCCTCTCGCTTTTTGCAACCTGTCTATGCTATTCTACAGAAGAGTTCCACGTGAGTCCCACTGCTGAACTCTTTTTGAAAAGGCTTCTTTCATCTCCTACTCTCTAGCGTCTCAGAGAGTGAAGTGAGGCTCCCACACCCCAAAAGTCACACCAGGAAGAGAAACGAGGCTGGGGACAAGCTTCGTTCAAGACTGTGCACGCTCTACAGTCCATCTGTTGGAGAACTTGGGAAGTTTACTATCCCAACAAAGGAAAAGGTGGCTCTATCAAGCAGAAAGCTTAGCAACGCATCCCAGCATATATCTGGAATCTGATGAAAAGCGACGGTCATAGTCATGATTCACAGGCTCTGCAGATATTGAAGTGCCTTCTCAAAGCAGAGGAAATCATA
This sequence comes from Equus przewalskii, assembly GCF_037783145.1. NCBI lineage: Eukaryota > Metazoa > Chordata > Mammalia > Perissodactyla > Equidae > Equus > Equus przewalskii. Next base: position 70,555,098 of record NC_091838.1, on the reverse strand, counting down.
TGCAATAATAGCACGCATTATTATTATCATAGCTAATTTCTATATAGAGCAAGGGTCTGCAAAGTTTTCCTTAAAGGGCGAGATCACAAATATTTTCGGCTCTGTTCCAGCCACTCAGCTCTGCCATCATAGTGTGAAAACAGCCATAGAGGATACAGAAATGAATGCGTGCAGCCGTGCGTCAATAAAACTTTATTTACAAAAACAGGTGGCCGTAGTTTACTGCCCACGGTACAGAGCGTTACAGTTTACTGCGTGCTTTCCAATCTTACCATGTTGGATCTGGAGGAGGAGGATTCCTCGGGAAGTGAATGACTCACGTGAAGGCACCAGCAACCTGGTGAGGCAGTTGTAAACCATGCCCACAGGTGCTGCTTCCAGGTCTAGCCCTCCTTCAACCAAAATCCCAGCTACCACCAGAGGGAGGGCATTGCAAAGATTTTTTTGAAGCGGTTTCTTGCATATGGGAGCCCTTATGACAGATATGGGATGGGTCTACTGTGCAGATTTTTTAATAAATCAGAAAGCCTGATTTTGCCTCACTGCCTGAAATTTAGTATTTCCTGTAGTCAACAATTGTACCACTGTGAGGACTTTTCAGGCAGGGCCTGCAATCAGATTTTTTCACATTTGTGTCTTCCGAACCTAAAACGGGCATGTCATACTGGAGATCGTACAGGGCCCAGAGAGTTAACACTGATGAACAAAGTAATGGAGTGTAGAGACAGGGGAAAACTTGGGAGCACATGGCCCATTTCTGAGAGGCAGCAGCTACCGAAGAGGGGACACATGTTTCCTTGTGGAAATGCTGGCCCTGTGCTGCCAGATACTGATTTTCCCAAGGGATGCTGGATGAAAATCTAAATTTTAATGTGAAATATCCTGATTTTAAATATTGGCAATTTGCTTCCAATAGTAACAAAATAATGGTAGCGCCTGACCCCACGGCCAAAAGGTTAAAAGCTCCTTGTGCTCTGCTTTGGCAGCCTGGGTTTGTGGGTTCAGATCCCAGGTGTAGACCTACTCCACTCACTAGCCATGCTGTGGAGGGGTCCTACATACAGAATAGAGGAAGATTGGCACAGATATTAGCTCAGGGCTCGTCTTCCTCAAGCAAAAAAAAAAGAGGAGGATTGGCAATGGATGTTAGCTTAGGGTGAATCTTCTTCAGCAAAAAAAAAATTAATAATGGTGCAGAACAGCTAAGCAGGACAGACAGATGAAGGCTCAGGGTCATATTTTACTTATAAATCACCAGTTTTTGATCTCTGACCTTGCACATAGTAGGTACTCCACAAATGTTGACCAGATGAATTGCATTTCCCTTTTATATATGGGGATATAGAATTCAGTGATTGTCTATAACGTGGTTCAGTGCTCCTTCTGTTAAGTGAAATCCAGCTCCTAGGAGCTCCAGCAATCTCTCCTCCTCACCTCTCTCTTTCATTAGAAAGCTATTGACAAATGTTTTCTCAATCAATTACCATAATCAGTCAGCTGCAACATTTACAGGTCAGGAGAACACATCAACAACTGTCAGGAGGCCAGACAATCACGATTCCAATTTGTCAAATGTGCCGTTGCTCTCCATTACATATGCAACTCCATCCACAAGTGCAGAACCTCACAAATAAATGGCTACCACAAGGCCCTTGAAGGAAACAGCCATATGAAATGAGATCATGATGGAAATGGACCCAATTGAAAACCCCATGGTTACTCAGCCACTTAAAACAATGCCCTGTAATAGAATAATTAAAACAGGCGTTGGGATATTACAGGGCAACTGAACTGTCTTTGACACAGAAGAGTAATATCATATACAGTATAAGAGGCATTTATTTTTTTACAACCCTCCTAAATGTAATGGCCTCTGAACACCTCCCAGGCTGGTGTGCACTGATTCCCTGAGTTTTATGGAGCACCAACAGGAAGGAGGGAAGAGGAAAACGCAGGTCTGCCTTCTTAACTACTTCACATATGAGAAGCCTTCAGTCTGTATTCCTCACTGAGTGACAGAATTTCCGGGGAAACCACATGGTGATTACTAAACATTTATATAATGCCATCTGTATACTCAGTGCCTCATGAATCATAAATAAGACAAGAAGGCTTCTCAGCAAGCTGAGGATTTCTGTAAAAACTAAGCAGAGAAAATGGAAGGAGGACCAGTGCGCAGGGCCTGTCAAATGGGCCAGTTGAATAAAAGCAGAACGGAAGTGATGGGACTTTAGAGGAAATCGGAAAACACTGGAAGCTGAGTGGCTTTGGGTTTAGCAGGGGCTGGGAAGCAGTGCCAGAAAATCAATAATAGTAAAATAATAGTAACGGTAGTGACTTTTTTCTTTTGGATGCTTACTGAGATGGGTAAGAAGTTAAGTGCTTTATAGCCACAGTTTTACTTAATGCTCATTATGGCCATATAAAGTAGGGATTACTGCTTGATTTTGTAGATTTGTGAAAACTGAGCTCAAAAGGTTACATGACTTGCCCAACCCTAAGACCTAGTGAGGGACAGAGATGGAATTGGGGGGATCCAGGTCTGTGAGGCCTCAGCAGTTTCCAGTGAGTCTTCAGGACCATGAAGACTCAGAATACTTAATTCTTTTTACCACTTGCTGGCTTGGGTGCCGTGCCAATTAAACAGACGTGACAGACGGCTCTTGCTATGATGTTACCGCCTCCCTGAAGCTTGTGGTGTTCATTTGTTCATGTTTTCCCTTAAGGATGGGTTACCGTCTAGCAAAATAGTGAAAATATTGGTAGTAATAATTATATAAATAATGACATCTACTTTTTTTGAGTACTTACTGTATGTTAGGAATTGTCGTAAATACTTTGCATATATTATCTAGTCGAATCTTCCTGACAATTCTGTGTAGCAGGGATAATTATTTCCATATTTACCTGGGAAAATTGGGGCTCACAGGGAACAAGTAACTTGCCAAAGGATTTTAATTCAGGTTTGCTCCGCTCTAAATATTGGGCTATAATTGTCAGAAAGTAGGGGATTTAGGAGTGAAATAAGCCAATCCCTTAATATAAAGAGCCCAGAGAGAGCAAGGAACTAGCACAAGGTCACAAGGTAGGGAGAGGTCAAACTGGACCCTGAGTCAGCTGACTTATCTCCAAGTGTCTTTTTCCCCATTATTACACATCATTTTTCTTACCTGCTTCTGTTCTGTTACTTTTCGGGAAAACAAAGTGGAAGCTGAGAACAGTCTCATCATTTAAACGCACAAAAAGCACAGGAACCCAGAATGATGTTTATATCAAGACTTTGGAAACGACCTGATTCAAAATAGTGGCTCTGGGCTTAAAAACCACAGCAGGTCACCTTTACAATGGAGCTGATGCAGGTGACTCTGACAGTGGTCATTACTATGGGCAAATAAATGACGGACAGAAAGGAACAATAGCTGTTGGTTAAGTGGTAGCAGAGAGACACAGAGCCAGCTCTGTTTCACTCGGTGCATTTTTTCTGAGGAAGAAAGCCATCAGTCCTGGAGATTTCCCCACCCAAGATGAGGCTCTCTAATTTACTACATACATATCGTAGGCTGGATTTTTTAGAGCAATATGATTTTTTATTTATAGGGGAATTTAAATATGGCATTTTTCAGTGTAAACTTCAGATCTAGCCTGTCAGCTAGCGTCATAAATCACAGCTGTTTCATTTCCAAATCATTAGGGAGACTGAAAGCGCAAAGTATTTAATTTATCCAAACCACATGGGGTAGTTTATCATGGTGCATGATGTACCATTTTTTTATTTCCATGCTGACTAGTAAAATTTTGAACAAATCATGCTGAGTTTTGGGGGTGTATGAAGGCAATGCAAATCTTTGAAATCTCTGAGGAGTAGGTAATGTGAGAATCCCTCTGAAAAACTTGCAGAAATGGAAGTTTATATAATACTTACTATATCTGCCTGATGTGACAGGGAAGCTCACGTTAGAACCCGTTTTGCATGGAATAAGTTGAATGTTTTTTAAGAGAGAAAAATGTGGTAGTTTGATAAAAATGGATGACATGATTGAATAAGATAGATGTAAAATAAGCCAGTCCCTTCTTGGTCAGAAAAGACATTTTTTTTCCCCTCGTACAAGTCTCTCCCGTAAACAAAGTGAATCCTCCAGCACCTGCCTTGGAAATTATCTTGCATTAACAAGATGTCTTGGATTCCTTGATGAGCGAGTCTTTTTTATTTGACTCAGAATCTTATCCAGCCTCAAGTCTAAGACTGGAGTAGTTGGGTTATTCATCTCTTTTTAAGCTTAGGTGGTAGTTATTCCTTAGGATAACAAAGATTTAACATGTTAACAGTGCCGAAATCTGGGAGTCCAGATCTGTTTTGTCTCCAAAGCCCCCAAGGTGAGGCAATCCCAGTGGTACCCAGTACTCTATGTTTCCGAGGACAACACAGAGCTCTCGGCGGGAGTGAGCTGATGTGAATGTAGACTTCTCCTTAGCTTAAAATGGGTTAGTTTATCTCCCAAGTCTGATTATCCATTTACCCATCGTTTTCACTTTTGCACTGGAGTCTTCATTGATATCTGCACTCCCATACTCATTGCAACGTTGTTCATAATAAGCAAGACGTGGAAACAACCCAAGCATCCGTGACAGATGGGTAGATAAAGCAAATGTAATATATACATACAATGGAATATTATTCAGCTTTAAAATAGAAGGAAATCCTGTCATTTGTGACAACCTGGATGAACCTGGAGGACATTATGCTACATGAAAAAGACCAGTCACAGAAGGACAAACACCGCATGATTCCACTTACGTGAGGTATCTATGGCAGTCAAACTTATAGAAATGACATGCAATAGTGGTTGCCAGAGACTAAGGAATGGGGAAATGGGGAGTTGTTCCATGAGTATGAAGTTTCAGTCATGCTAATTAACAAGTTCTAGAGATCTGCTGTACAACATAGTGCCTCTGGTTAATAATACGGTATTGTGTACTCTAAAATTTATCAAGAGAGTAGATCTCATGTTCTTACTATGAAACAACAACAACAAAAGGATCTAAAGAAACTGAGAAGTGTTGGATATGTCTATGATCTTGATTGTGGTGATGGTATCATGAGCATTTGCAAATATCCAAACTCATCAAATTGTACACACTAAATGTGTGAAGTTTTTAAATATCAGTTCTTGTTTGATAAAGCTATGTTTTAAAAAAGAAGCAATTCTAGAATTCCTGCAATGAGCCTGGAGTTGTGCGAGGTGATGGACATTCCATCCCAGTCCTATAGGTATTAAAATCCACATTCGGTGTGGACTAGACCTGAAATTATTTCTCTAGTTCATTCTATAACTTTAGGTGACTCTCTAATCTTTACAGGCAAAAATCTCCTACCTGTCTCCATTACTTTTTAAATTGAGGAAGTCATGAAGCATTTCTGAGCCTCCATTTCCTTATCTGAAAGATGGAGGTAATAATGCCTTCTTTTCCAAGTTGGAAAGATTAGAGGAGATAGGGTAATATAAAATATTAGTGCTAGTTGTTGGGCTTAAAGTTAACAGCTAACTTTAATTGAGCACTTAGCATGATCTAAACAATCCACGTTTCTCCTTTTGCATAATCTTCTCTAGAGCCTAAAGAGAGAGGTAATATTATTATTCTCATTTTCTAGATGAGTAAACTGAGGTTGAGAGAGAACTTAAGAACTTGCCAAAGACCATGGCCTATTGGGCACCAACACTGAATAAAGCTTCATGACTTTGGAGTGTCTCCTGAAAAACCTGGAAGAGCAGAAGAGGCTGGAATCTTCGCACCCAGCTTTTGGACAGATTGGGAAATGCTCACGTGTCTGTAGGATATTTTAACCTTGGCTACATGTTTCTATGCCTCAGATCGGACACATCTTATTGAAAACGTTTTTAAGGGGCCATACGTGGCAGCCAACTCTTTTCTATCTCAAAAAGAACACATATTTAATAGGCATCTTCCATGTTCAAGGCAAAGCTAAAAACTTGATGTATTTGGTCTCATTTCATCCTTATAACAATGCTATTTGGTGGGTGCTTACATCCATATTTATAGGTCTGAAAATGGATGTGCAGAGAGATAATTTATTTTTTTATTTATACCATGCTTTGATTTATAAAGATTCAATAAAACACAATTGTATGCTCATTTAATAAAAGGAGGAAATTATGAATATAAACATAACAAGTCAGAATCATGGATAATATGGGTAGGAGAGAAGATAAAAACCAGAGCATAAATTAGGATTGATGTAGATATCATTGGGTCACATATTATTATTTAAACTGAGTTCTATACAAACCTGTGAGCTTCCTGGTGGCCAGGGCAAAAAGTAAAATACAATTAGTTACATGATTTGCCTCATCATTAAGGGGGAAAAAAAGTATATTTCAGTATCTCAGGAATGGCAAAGCTTTTCCTAAAAGACAAGATGGATATTTGTACAAGATCAGAGAGTTAGGAAGAAGTGGAAGTACTGTGCATTGGAACTCATGTCTGCCTATCTCCCAACATCATACCCTTGCTCTACAAGAAGCTGTCTCCTACAATACCTAGCTTGGGAAAGGGGTGTGTTTCTCTTTTTTTCTGTAATACAGCTTTGCTCTCAGCTCTCACCTTGCTTTAGAATAATTAAAGTGTTTTGTCATGGAAGGAAGGGAAAGAGGTTAAATTTTAATTCCTTGTGTGGTATAAGAATGTTGGCAGGTTTCTTTATTTCCCCTTCCAGTTAATGCAGGCATGTGGGAGGATGGGGCTGAAGAATAGAAAAGGGAGAAAGGAGGAGAAGACACCTCAGCATACAGATGAGTAGGGGTGGCAAGGACAGTGAAAGGGACAACGTGCATTAGGGAGAAAAAAGGAAGGAAAGAAAGAAAGAAAAATGAGGTGGCAGTCTCTGCTGTGTCTCAAGCACTGCCCTAAGGAGAGAGAAAGGCTGCAGGCAGGAAGACCCCCAGGTGTAGATTCTAAATGGGGATGATCACCCCATCTTGGAATGGGGAGAAGCTTGGCACTCTGCCCTATTGTCCTCTATTAGCTTGAGGGCATGCTCTTCAACTCTTTCCCAGAACAACTCTTCCCATGTCCCCAACAGAGAATCCTGACTATCTTACTAGCACTTGATAGCTCAGGACAGAATGAACTATACCGTTGGACACATCTGATTCCAGTCCCAGATTTATTATTCTAGTCTCGTGAAAGTCCTCAAATCACGACCTCTCTCTGGATCTCAGTTTCCTCTCTTGTGGTGTGGATACAACCCCTTGGCTTCCCAGAAGGGTGGTCCATTCATATAAATGAAAGGCTTTGGGAAATTGCACACAGTGATGCCAGAGTAGTGTAAAGAATTCATGAGTGAGTTTTCTGGATTTCTCCCTTGCATAAGAACTCTCTAGAGCAGATTTGAGCCTTGAGACATTCATTCAAGGAGTAAGCAAAAAAAAAGTAAAAACAAGACAGGCAAGTATTAATTTGAATGAGCTAACCAGTCAGTAGATATGGAGTTGGTGAGCACAGCAGACTGGTTTCTTCTCTCAGGGACCTTGCATTCAAGTGGGCTAAGATCCACGTCAGGCATCTTACTAAGACTTCATTCTTATATCTTAGTAAATCATCAACTGTGAGGTAAGTATTGGGATTCCCATTCTACAGATTGGGAAAATGAGGCTTAGAGAGTTGACATGAATTTCCAAGGCCAATAGATGGCAGAGCCAGGTTCAATCCTAGCCCATGCTATGTCCTTCCAGATCTTTCCGTCCAGGAAGTCATTTGGAAGTCCAACCAAGCTCTACATGAGGCTTCCCTAAATAGGGCTGGAGCTCTGGAGGGAGTTAATGTCCAAGGATACAATGAGACAATTGTGAGAAAAGATGCTGAACAAGATAGGATTTGAAAAGCCCCCTGTTGGAATGTCCACTAACGTTCTAGGAGGAATAGAGAAGAGTATGCAAGACCAAGAGTAGGAAGTTGACCAGAAGGCCTGACTCCCTGGGATGCCTGCCTACTGTTGGCGCTAAAAGTGCAGGCAGATCGGGAGAAAAATATGCGTAAGAATAACACTTTGACTTTCTATTGGGGTTCCATATGTTTCAAAGCAATTTTGCATATATTATCTCATTCAAACCTGCTCCTCCACATGTCCCTCTACTGCCCTACTTCAACCTTCAGTATCTTTCACTGGGGTTCCCTTCATAGCTCCACTTTCTACCTCTTCTTCTGGTAGTGAGTGTGAATGATCTTTGGAAAGGCAGATCTGCCCATGTCACTCTCCGATTAAATTCCTTTGATGACTTCCCATTACCTTGGGGCAAATGAGAGCCCAAATTCTTCTCATACCATCCAAGGGCTCACCTTACCCTCCCTGCCTCAACCCCTGCACTCTCCCATCATGCACTGGGGGTTGTTCCCACTCTGTTGAGATATTTTCCTTTCCTTGACATTCTAAGCATTCTTCCTCTTCTAGACTCTTGCTGTTTCCTTTGCCTCCACTCCCTCCACCCCTCCTCTTTTCTCCATAAAGTCCCATTCTTCTTTCAAGGAATGGCACCATTGTCAGCTGGTAAGATTCTTCCAATTAGAATCGGTCACTGTCCTCTCTGTGTTTCTGTTGCACTTTGCTGACGGTACTTGCATTTTAACTTGTAGTGTGGCCTGAGTGGTTTACAGGGACTGAGCTTGGAATGTGTCTGTCTAGCTCATTAGCATCCCTGAGGTCACAGCCTGTCTTTTTCATGTTTATGTCTTTGCCACTTAGCACAGCACCTGGTACATGGCAGAGACACAGCACGCTTGTGGAAGTAGATATGAATTTACTCTCTTGATAGAAAATAGAAACCACTCTGGTTATTTTAACAGACAGGATTTAAAATAGTGAATTGGTTAAATAAATGGGAGAGGACTGAAAAGGCAAAAAGAAAAAATCACAGTGATGTAAACACAGGAAGCGGTTATTAATCCTTGATGCAGAGGAACAAAAAGAAGAGGTTGGAGCAATCAGATTTAGGAAGTTTGGAAAAGGGAGGCAAGGACAGGGTCCTGGACAGCTGGTACCGGTGCTTCTGCAGAGGCCTGAGGGGCCCCAGTTTCCAGGTCTGAAAATGCAGGTGAATAATACCTTCCTGATGGAGTCATTTTGAGGATTAAATGGGAAAATTCAAGTCAGAGGATTTAGCACTGCACCTGGCTTACAAGGCCCTCTGTGAGCTGCAAACCACGTCAGCCCCAGCTCCACCTGTTCCATTGGTAACCCCTCTTTACTGCCCTTCTTGTTCATCAAGCACTCCCAGAACACCTCAGATCCTTTGCATTTGCTGTTCCCTCTGCCTGCAATGCTCATTGCTCTGATATTTGCAAAACGAATTCCTCACATCTCTTGAGTCTCTGCTCAAGGATTGCCTTGTTGATGAGGCCTCTCCTGACCACCCCATGCCAAATTGTACATGCTTTCCTTTCTGACCGCCACCTCCACCATGCTGAGCCCTCTGCCCCGCTTTCTTTGCTCTGTTTTGCACTTACCACGACCTAACCCATTGAATATATGAATAGCGACTTGGTGGTGGCTACCACTTATTGTCAAAAAATCCTGGGATCTCATCCTGCATTGATGTTTTATCAGCTGTGGGATTAGCTGTAAACATTAGGCTTAACCTTTCCTTGGCAGTGAAATATGGACACTGATACACTCTTAAGGTTTTGCATGTTTTTATTTGGTTGCTTGTTTTATGAGAAGTAAATGAAACTCTTGTTTCCAAACAGTCTAAAAAGAGTTGCTGGCATGAACCAGAAATCAATGAATACTAATTGTTTTCTATTTGATTGAAAAAATTCCATTCAGTTTGGTTTGACAAGCATTTATTGAGCTGTATTTTATTTTTTTTAATTTTTTGGTGACAAAGATTTGCCCTGACTAACATTCATTGTCAACCCTCCTCTTTTTTTTGCTTGAGGAAGATAAAGCTGAGCTAACATCCATGCCAATCTTCCTCCACTTTGCGTGTAGAATGTCTCCACAGCACGGCTGATGAGTGGAGTAGGTCCGCACCCGGGATCCGAATCCGTGAAACTGGGCTGCTCAAAACTTTAACCGCTCAGCCATGGGGGTCAGCTATTGAGCAGTATTTTTAAGTTAAAAAAATAAACTTAGAGGTTCCCTTTTGAAAAGCCTACACAATCATGAAGCGTTAATTGTGAAAATGAATAACATTTACTTAGAATAAGAAACGTCAACAAATTACACCATTAACAAAGCTGACAAATATAATTAATGCTATAAAAGTCTAAAAATATATGTATTTTAAATAATTTGTAAATACAACTTTATAATACTTTTTTGGGCTGCCTGCCTTTTCCTCTCTCCTCCTGATGACAATGATTTTGGAATATCGTTTTCTTTAGAGGGCATCGGAAGCTAGCTTAGTCTTTCTTCCAGTGGGGTTGACTGGAATTCATTTTGATAGTTGGGATGCATAAAACTTTATGACCTCACCCACAGGGAGACACACTATTTGTAGTACTGCTAGAGATTTGTGTCCTACAAATATTAGAATGCTGATACATGCCATTTTGTGTTATTCCAATCAAAGAAGAAAGACATACGTGATGCATTTATAGTTATGTCTGCTGCGTTATCTGTATATCTTGTCAGAAGACCTGCTCTGCTTCCACTCGGCCTCCTGATGACTCTCTGTGACCACCTTGCCTCTCATAATTGTCCCTCTCCTAATTTACAAATAAAGGCTTAACTCTCACCACCCAGAAGTGTACTATGAAAGGTTGTCCCGAGGTGTGGAAACCTCAGAGGGGCTATTTGAAATATTGTTCTTTGAAAAAGTTTCATATAATAAAGATGCCACAATTTTCTCTCTCCGCTCCCATCTGTAATAAAGATATCTTTTCATTAAAATTTTATTTTTTAGTTTAAAAATATTTATAAAATGTATAATATGTTTAGCTCTATTGCTTACTAAAATTAATTGTATTAAGAACTCAATATAGATGAAAAAATTTGAACTCCAAGCCTAGTGATCACAGGAAAGTGAACACATACACATAGCTATACACATCTATCTGTCTACCTACCTATTTAGCTAATTCTGTTGTAGACATGTATGTTGGGGTTATCAATGAAAGACCCTAAAGCATGAAAATATATTAATATAACATTCTCTGACTCTGAGGGAAGAAAGTAGGAACATGCTTGCAAGGAAAAAAGGAATGATAGACAATTTCAACTGTCAGAAAGAAAGTTATACCTGTATTGAAAAAAATTTTAAATGGATGATGGCTATATCAAATCACCATCACATTTAAATTCATTTGGGTACTTTTAAGAGTGGTGTAAATATTGAGATTTACAAAGTGCAAGAAATTAGATCTTTTGCAACTCTAATGAAAAATGCTACATGTCAATCTAAATATAGGTAGGGAGTAAATTTTTTTAAATTGAGCATTAGGGTATGTCAGTAACTCATTAATCATGCAGTGTGGTAGGCAGAATAATGGCCCCCAAAGACGTCCATGTCCTGGCATGTGAATATGTTAGGAACCTGTGAATGTGTTAGGTTAAATGTCAAAGGAGAATTAACATTGCAAATGGATTAATGTTGCCTACCAGCTGAATGTGTGGTGGGGAGAGTAGCTTGGATTATCCAGGTGGGCCCAATGCTCTTTAAAGTGGAAGACGGAGGAAGAGTAAGAAGAATCAGCGAGAGACGACCTGACAAGGACTCAACTTGATGTTTCTCTCTACAGCCCTGCTGACACCTTGATTTCGGCCCAGAGACCCATTTGGGACTTCTGACTTCTGGAACTGTAAGAAAATAAATTTGTGTTGTTTCAAGCCACTAAATTTATGGTAATTTGTTACAGCAGCAATAGGAAACTAATACATATATTAACTAACACAACTTTTACTACCATGATTCAAAGAAAAAAAATTAACGCTCTTTATTTTGATACTTCTCCAGGTAGTTAGAATACTGAATTTAAAAAGAGTAAAGAGGGGCTGGCCCAGTGGCACAGCGGTTAAGTGCACACGTTCTGCTTTCGCGGCCTGGGGTTCATGGGTTCGGATCCCGGGTGCAGACATGTCACCGCTTGGCAAGCCATGCTGTGGTAGGCGTCTCACATATGAAGTAGAGGGCATGGATGTTAGCTCAGGGCCAGTCCTCAGCAAAAAGAAGAGGATTGGCAGCAGATGTTAGCTCAGGGCTAGTCTTCCTCAAAAAAAGAAAAAAAAAAAAAGGAGTAAAGAAATACTTACTCATCTCCAGTACATGTATATAGCAGTCTGAATTTTCTAGAACAATGGTTCTCAAACTTTAGCAGGCACTGTTATCACCCAGAGAGCTTATTAAAACAGTAATTGCTAGACCTTATCCCCAGAGATTCTGATTCAGCAGGTCTGGGGTGAGGACCAAGACTTTGCCTTTCTAACAGCTCTCCAGGCGATGCTGATGCTGCTGGTCTGAGGATCACACTTTGGGAACCAATGATCAAAAAGGTGGCTGAAAGAAAGAAGTTAAAGGCTTTTTGGGAAGTCAAGCCTGTGTTAGAAATTTCGTACATTAACATTTATAAGCTTTGCTCACAAAAATGACTCTTTAGCTCTTCCTCAGAGCCCATTTACTCTGTTCTTAGGTAGAATTGTTTTATTGATAATTTCCTAGCTTATATGGGATTATAAGAATTAATGAATAATGGGAGGCATTGGCATTTGCTAGAGATGAGCACATTTATAACAAGGACGGAGGAAAACAAGCTGCCTAAGAGTGAGAGGGAAAAGTGAGAAATCACAAAAAGCAGACATATGAAGTGAAAATATTTAAGTGCTTGCTCCATTTAATTAAGGAGCAATTAATCATTTATTAGCTGTAGAATTTTGGTGTCCAGTACAAAAGCTCCTAGCCACGTGTGGCCATTGAGCATCTGAAATTTGGTTGGTCTGAATTGAAATGTGCAGCAGATATAAAATTCCCGCAGTGGGCTGGCCCTGTGGTGCAGTGGTTAAGTTTGCACGTTCTGCTTCAGTGGCCCGGGGTTCACCAGTTCAGATCCTTGGTGCGGACCTACATACGATTTGTCAAGCCATGCTGTGGTAGGCGTCCCACATATAAAGTAGAGGAAGATGGGCATGGATGTTAGCTCAGGGCCAGTCTTCCTCAGCAAAAAAGAAGAGGATTGGGAGCAGATGTTAGCTCAGGTCTAATCGTCCTCAAAAAAAAAAGGTTGGAAAAAAAATGCACATGGAGCTTTGAGGACTAAGTATGAAAAAAACCGTAAAATACATCATTAACAATTTTTAGGGGCCGGCCCTGTGGCCGAGTGGTTAAGTTTGCGCACTCCACTCCGGTGGCCCAGGGTTTCGCCAGTTTGAATCCTGGGCATGGACATGGCACCACTTGTCAGGCCACGTTGAGGTGGCATCCCACATGCCACAACTAGAAGGACCTGCAACTAAGATATACAACTATGTACCGGGAGGATTTGAGGAGATAAAGCAGGAAAAAAAAAAAAAAAGATTGGCAACAGTTGTTAGCTCAGGTGCCCATCTTAAAAACAAACAAACAAACAAAAACAATTTTTAAATATTGAATATGTGTTGAAATGATAACATTTAGGATGTTTTCATTTAAATATATATTATTAAAATGAATTACACCTGTTTCCCTTTACTTTTTTTAAACATGGCTTCTAGCAAATTTAAAATCACATAAGTGGCTTACATTAGATTTCTGTGGGAAAGCCCTGCTCTGGAACGTGACATTGTGTAACAGCATTTGCAGTATATTTGTACTATTCTGAGAAATAATGGCAGCATGGAGGCTGGTGGTTGGAGACCGTTGAGTTCCTTGAGGGCAGAATGACTCATTTGCCTGTCTGCCTCAGAGCCAGAGCATTTCACAGTGCATGGCCCACGGGAAGTGTTTATTTTATATTTGTTGAATGAATGAATGAATAAGTGAATGGATGAAAGAGTAAAAATATTTGAAAGATTCTGTTGACAAAGTGCGAGAGTGCTTTCAGAAATGTTTTGAGCAAAAGTGGACAGGATTTTAGAAGTTTAGTCTTTAAAGGTTATTGTGAGCTTCAGTTTTCTGAAAAATACATGAAGGAGAGATGCCTTGCTCTCTAACAATTCAGAATGGATGATCTACCACTGTCTTTAGATTTAAAATGCCTCTTTCCCTCCAAACAACACATAAATATTTAAATAACAATTGTACTGTAACTTAGGAGCTCGTGAATCATTTACTGAATGTACTTGGGTTTGACACACTTATCATACTTGAATTAAGATGTACTACAATATGAAGTAAAAAGTCTTGGACTTAAAACTCAGAAGGTTTGAATTAGAGTCTCTCAAATCTCCCATTTATTCGAGACAGATGCCCCCAAGTTATGCAAGTCGCACCTTATACAAGTGGCATCTTGGGTGCATTGTTCTACAAGGCACATACTGTAATTTTAGGTGTGCAGGATCTTTTCGCTTTGTATGTGAAAGCAAAAATTGGTGTTGTGTTCAGGTGCAAACTGAACACGAGAATGCAAAGTAGGTAGACAGAGGAGAAGAAGCTCTCCTTTGAGTTTGTCTCTCCCACTGAAGGTTCTTGCTGCCTCAGCTTGTGTCAGTTATTCAGCGCTCTTTCTGGGTGAGACCCTCCTTTGTACATCAGAGTTAAGACTGAAAACAACCAGGCGGTAGCAAGAATGCATGTGAAATAGTTTAATTTAGAACCAAATGTGGCCATTTAGATTTAAATTAGAATTAATTAAAGTGCATTAAAATTAAAAATTCAGTTCTTTAGTCATATGACCCATATTTCATGTGTTCAGCGTCTACATGTGGCTAATGGCTACAATATTTGGCAATGTGTAGAACATTTCCATCATTGCAATGGCGCTGTCTTAGACAATTGGTACTTTTAACCTATCTGAGAGAAGGGAAGAATAATAATTCAATCTTTAGTTTATCACAAGATGTCTGTGAGTCAAACGTTCATGAAAGTGCGACACAAAGGTGAATCACTGTCATTATCTTAATCAGGGGAGGAAGGTTAGAATTGGTGGTAGGCAGAAGGCTGGATGTTTACTCTGTATAAAGCATAGACCTTTCCTTGGTGCACCTGCTATAGTTTGGCAGAATGTACATACATAGCTGGATTGGACAGCTCTTTCGCCCCATCTGATGCCCACATCTACTCCACCCACTGTTGTAGTAACCAGCTACCATGCAGGTTAAACCTAAGAGCATCTGGCTTCAGTTGCAGGCTGTAACTCTCGCTTTCTGCCCTGGGGCTTCTATGACATGGTCAATGTGAGGTTCCTAAAGGAACCTGCTCAGACATTCTGAGGCATATGCAGCCCTGAAAGTATATGAGAGGTAGCAGCTCCTGGGATAACCCTTGATCAATGGGGGATGGGAGCAGGTGGATAAATATCCCCCTCATTTGTCCTTTAGGTAGCAATTCTAGGCTGCATTCTGCCAGGCTTCTCTGAAGGTCGCTGGTGGGATTGAGCCCCAGTTGCACGGTGGTGCTCAGCTCCACAGTGCACCCTGGGTGGGCTTTTCTCCATTCCCTATTCCACCCTGCACAGCCCCTCTGTTCCTGGAGATCCCTTCTCCACAATAAACTCCCAGCAAGCCCTCCTCCAGGCTCTACTCTTCTTGGGGGCATCTAGATTAAGACAAGGCTTTGATATGATTTCCTGCTTTTCATCCACAAATTTTCTCAAGATCATTTGAGATTTGGAATTTCAACAAGTCGCTTTGGTATTGCCCAGGGCCTTGAACCCAAAAACAAAATTAGTCATGGCCATTAGCCTGCCAATTCTTACTACATTTGCAAAGAGAAAGAAGGGTATAGAGATGGGAAAAGGCAGGGGCACGCAGCAGTCTCCATGACAACCCCAATCCCCTACTATAATATTAGAGTCAGCACATTTTCAGTGAAGTGATTAATGTGTGCCCAGAACTGTGCCTGGCAGCAAGATTTAATAGGAACAGAAGATTTGTTTCTCACCCTCAAGTAGCTTATAAGTGGTATTAGTTGCTTGAGCTTTGATGTCAGAAGATGTGGGATTCTGGTTGTTCTTTATCTCAAAAGCACACTTGTTTATTTCTTGTTGCTTCATGTTTCATAACTACTTATTAGAAAGTAGACTATAAGCTCAGTGTGGGTAAGAACTATGTTCTTTCACTCAACACTTTGTGCTGGCACCCAGAAAGAAGCTTGGCACATAGAAAGTACTCAGTAAATATTTGCAGATTTACTGAATGACTAACAATAGTACTTACTGAGTTTTTACTTTGTGCTAGGTGAGGGGTTGGCAAATTATAGTCAATAGGGCAAATCATCATAAGATCTGTTTTTGTAAATCAAATTTTATTAGAACACAGCCATGCTCATTCATTTCAATATTGTCTACGGCTGCTTTCAAGCTTCAAAGGCAGAGTTGAGTAGTTGCAACAATCATATGGTCCATACAGCCAAACATATTTACTATCTGGCCTTTTATAGAAAAACTTGCCAATCCCTGTGTTGGTCCACTGGGTGCTGGGAAGCTAAATTTTCTGCGTGTGCCATGACATGAAAAAGGTTGGGAAGGTCTATGCTAAACCCCTACTGAATGGAAGACACACCAAGGTGCAGAGAGAATCATTTATGAATAGAATTTAAGGCATGGAGGAGAGAGAGCTAAGAGCCTTTTTAGCAGGCCCTAGAACACGGATCTAGCCAAGCCTACTTCTCCTCTCGTGTAGTGTCTTCATGGCCTTAGCAGTGGGTAGGGGAAATTACTCTTTGTTTTTCCCCAAATCCCCTGCTCAGGATATCTGAGATCTGAGATAAGATACTTATAGTTACCAATTTATTGAGAGAGAGTAAACTCCATGTGTTTATTTTTCATTGTATCTGTACTGAATCCCCAGGTTCTAGTACAGTGCTTGGGCATGATAAATGTCAATGGAATTTATAAAATTCTCACCATTTTATAGATGAGAATATTTCAGTCAGGAGAAATAGTCTTGTTTGTGGCAGATGCAGTGGCTGTGGTCACTGGCACACACCTGGTGAATAGTGGAGATAGATTCAAACTCCAGTCCACCTGCCTCAATACTTACCTTCTCTGCCCTCCACCCTGTTACTAGGTGTCTGTGCTCTTGAATCAGCTCCTTCACCATTTGGGGGCTTACGTTGCTCATCCATAAAATGGGTGGAGAGTTGGATCATTGCTAAATTCATTTCTTAATTTTGGAAGGTACTAAGACAATACAAGCTATTGTTTGCAGCTATGCACTAAAACGACTTGTTTGCTTTAACTGATGTAAGAAAAAAGTTTTTTAAAATAGAGAAAAAGTAAAGGAATGTCACAGTGGCTAAGCATTGTAATCAAATGAGTTCTGCTTTGTAGAACTTCAGGCCCTCGTGCCACAACTAGGTCAAAAATCACTTGAGTAAGACTCAAAGGTTAAGTTGACCAGAAAATATAAAATAAAAGGGATCAAGTGGAAGAGACAAAGCCCTCTTTGCTTTCAAACTAATACCCTCTATTCAGAACTGGCAAGGGCTTATCTCAATTACTTCATCCCATGACAGCACTTTGCATGGGTTCACTCTGGTTTTCCCAATGTAGTAAATCTTATCTTTCTTTAACCCATGCTAAGTTTTTCAAAAATTACTATTATTTTTCTTTTAATTCTAAGAATCCTTTTCTTCCTCTGTTCATTTTGAAGTTCAAAGGCATGCTCTTTAAAATGTTCTACAGTCAGGACACTTTATCTGTGGCCTGGCGTCTCATCAGTTTTATCGTCAAAGCCTCAGAGCGCATGGTTTATTTTTGCTTTATGTCCTGACTTGCCCTGGGCCACAGAAGTCGTTCAGAAAAAGGTGGCCCAGGGACATGCAGGCCATTTCTCTTTCCTTAATTCCCATAATTAATTACTTTTTAATCAGTGGCAATGACTCTGGCAAATGAGCCAGCCAAATATTTGCTTACTCTCCGTAACAGCCGTTGAACCCACACAGTTGCAGGCGTAGCATGATGAGCTGGCTTGCAAGTGCTAAGCCAGACCTTGATCTTGCTGGGCTCTAGAGGGCTAACCATGAATTACAGAGGTTTTTCTGATATACCATGGTTCTTGTGCTCAAAAGTTTTGAATGCATCTAAAATTTTTTTGAAGTCATTTCACTTTTTTCAACTAATTCAGTTCATTTTTTTCGACTACTATTTACTGTATTTTCTATTTTAAATGCTAGGGCCTGAAGACAAGGCAGACAGATGATGCTTCAGCCTTCATGGGTATTCTAGTGCAGAGAGACAGAAAATATACAAGAAACAAGTAATATGCATATGAACAAACAAATATGCAATTAGTGATAGTGCTATAAAGGAAATAAAGTAGGATGATGAGATAGATACTGGGGTGTGATGTTAAAAGTGAGAGGTCAAGCAAGGCATGGGTGAAGAGGTGACAGCTGAGTGGAGATTTGAGTGACGAAGAACCAGGAATGTGAGAAACTGGTTGGAGGTGTGGTGGGGTGTCCAGGCAGACGGCATAGTAAGTAAATAGACTCTGAAGTGGGATGGAGCTTGGTGGGTTTGGGGAATAAATGGAGCTCAGTGTGGTTGGAGTTGGATGAGCATGGAGGACAGTAGTGCAAGATGAAGTAAGAGATCTAGGCAGGGGCCAGATAATTCTGGACCTCGTCTTCCCTTGTAAGGAGTATAGGCACAACTTTGTGCTGGAAACCATGCTGTGTGCCAGACGCTGGGGCTATAGAGACCAATAAAACACATCTGTGCACCAGATCAGTTGCCCTAAGGGTCTCATCTCATTGGGTGTGTAAACTCCTCCCCCATCAAGGACTTCCATCACTGATGCTCCCAGACCTCCAGACTTGTCCCATTACACCTCTCATCCTTTCCTCCTTAGTCACCATCAGAGACCAAGGCTCTCAGCTAATCCTTTATCATTGGACATGACTTTAAGCTTCCCAAATCCAATGCTATCCCCACCTCTCCCTGCCCTCCCAAATCTCTTGCTTCCCTGGAATTCTCAGTGAGCCGCGAACAAATCCTATGTTCCAAACCTTCTCTCTGAAAGGTCCCATCACCTCCTAGATCTAAACGAAGACTTTCTCTTCCCTGGTGAAGCAGCTTCCCCTGCAAGCCTCCCATTGGTGGCTTTCTCATCTCTCACCCCAGACAATTTAGGGCCTGAGGGTAAGGGATTTATCCCCTTTCCCCATGGTCTGTCTTCTTACTTCAAAAATCCCAGCTGCTTTGAAGCGTATCATTAGACTTTATTACCCAAAAGTACTAGGCACAGAGGAAGTGCTTCCAAAGCATTGGCTTTAATTATATATTTTATTATTTTATTTTTGTAAATTAGAGCAGTAGGGGAAATTTGTGGTTAAGGACATAGACTTTGGAATCAAATTGCCTGGGTTGGATCCAGGCTCTGCCGTTTACCAGCTGTGAGATTAGAGCAGGTTAATTAATGTCCTTGAGACTCAGTTTCTTAATCTTCAAAATGGGCTAAGGTAGATGTGAAGTACTTTGAATGGTGCTTGGTTTATTATCAGTGCTGTATAAGTGTGTGTTATTATTTTGTTGTTGTTATTATTAATTGATTGATGACTTGAGCATCTGGCTTACTTCTTCTCCTCCTCTCTGCCTGATATCATTCTTGGCAAATTCAGCCTCCATGAAGGTAGGTCATCTATGGCTGTGATCTTTCAGGCTTTGGCCTCCTTAGCTCTAACCATTTCTTCCTCCACCCCACCTCAGCCACCTACAACATGTCCATGCCCTAGTCTTTGTCGTCTCCAGCAATTGCATCCTCTCCTAAATCTTGATTTCATACATCCCACTTGTGTATTGTTATCTCCTCTCTTGCTAGCTTAGCCACTCCAGCATTTGTCCTCCAGAGACTGACATCATTGACTTTAGATCCATTCACCCTTCCGCAACTTTGTCATTCTCTATTTCCCCCTCTCATCCTCACTTATCTCACCATCTAGCTTATATTTTATGAGCCATCATTAAAATCACTCCCTTGAAAAACCCCTTATCTTCCTTTCCTTTCTCTCCTTTTGCCATTCTTGCCTAGAAAAACACTGGACATATCCAGTAAGTCACTTAGTCTGAGCTTGCTCCTGAGAAGTTGAAAAATTGCCATATTGCTGAGAGGACTCATTTCTAATATGTGACCACGAAATTCAGATGTGTACAAGGGTATCAGATAATCTTACATTTCTCTAGTAAATTCACTTTCTCATTCTCTGACATGACTATTATGCGTGTCCTCTCTCCTTAAGTCTCCAGCAACCCTCCTCACCAGCTGATGTTTCAGTTTCACACTTTATTGAAAAATTAGATGAAATCAGATCGTTATTCCCTCCAACTCCCTCCATTCATTCTATAATCCTGCTTTCATTTGTACCTTCCCTCCTATAACAATCGAAGATCTGTCTTTGCTTCTAAGACAAGCCATTCCTCTCGCTCTTTGGACCCTCCCCTCTAACATTTTCGAATTCCTCATTCTTCCAATGATCCCCTATCCCTCCAACAATGTCAATCTCTCCCTCTCTATGAGATCAATTCCACTGGCACACAAACATCTTTTAGTATTTGTCTTACAAGAAAAATAAAAACCTTGACTCGAGACTAGGTCACCATGGCAGATATTTTCTCTTGGCTCCTCTGGCTGCACTCTTGATCTTTCTCCACCCTAGACCCTGCATCAATGGGTTTGATGCACTTGGGCTTCTGGCTGGATTTAATAAACGGGCAGCCTCTGCAGGAGATTGGAGGAGGAGAGGAGAGTAGGGTGAGGGGACTTACTACCCTGGAAACTGTCCTTTAAGCACAGGGTTACTGTGCCATCTCTTGAGGTTGCCCATGCCCTGCACATATCTTCATACGCAGTCCCTTTATAAATAAACTCCCCCAGAATTATCCTAATTTGACTGTGGCATCTATTTTCTGTTGGGATCCTACCTGATAAGATCATCCTCTAGCTACAGATCCATTTCTCTGATGTAACAATATCCTGGCTTTTTTCATATTTTATTGACTATTCTTTCTCAATACAGTTGCTTGACCCTCCCCGGCCTGGAATCTAACAGACCTCTCTATGTCTAAGTGCCCCAAGGCTTTGTCCTAAGCCTTCTTTTCTTTTCTCTATCCCCTTTCCCTCATGACGTCATCTAGCTCATGACTTGAGACACCATCTATATGTATTAATGACTTTCAAATTTATATCTTCAGTCACAACTCATACTGTAATTTACATACATGTATGTAACTACTGAATAAATGCCTTCATTTGGAAGTTTAATGGGTACCTCCCTTAACATGGGCAAAATGGCACCAATGATCCCCATCCTTCACTCTCCCCAAAGAATCTGCCACTCCACACCCTTCCCCACCTAAGATAAGAGTGCCGCAATCCACCCAGCTACCTGGTCAAGAGTCATCATTGATTTTTCTCATTCCTTATATTCCACATTCAATCCATTGATAAGTCTGATCTCCAAAATATCCTAAATCCAATCACTTTTCACCATCTCCACTGCCATACCTAGAGTCTAAGATACCATCTCCTTTCCTCCAGGCTCCTGAGACAGCTTCATGTCTGGAATCCCTGCACTCATTCCAACAGTCCAGTCTTTACCTTTCAGTCAGAGTCATCTTCCTAAAGCATAAGGCATCCCTTGCTGTAAACTCACCAGAGTGCTCTTGATGGTCTCAGAATAAAATCCAGATTTATTATCACGGACTAAACAACCTTTCTTGACCTAGACCTTGACTGCTTACCTCTGTGGCCTCACTCTCTCTTCTATCCCTGCTCATTCACCACACTTCAGACACACTGACCCTCGTTCTTCCCTTTGAACATTCCAAGCTCATTGTCGTCCCTGGGCATTTGCTCCTGATGTTAACTTCTAGGGATAGCTCCCGTGATCTTTGCCTGGCTTGCTTCTTCCTTGAACTAAAGCAGCATCCTCTCCCCGGTTACTCTGTCACATCACCCTGTTTTATTCTCTTCATAGCAAGCCTCATTGCCTAAAATTATCTAATTTAGTTATCTGTATAGCTGTTTATTATCTATCTCTTTCCATAGCTGAGAAGATAGTCACTAGACAATTACCCCCAGCTTTTGAAACTGTGCTTGGCACATGATAAGTGCTCAATAAATATTTATGTAATAAAAGAGATGAATGCAATAACTCAAAAAAGAATATAGAATTAAAAATTGTGATAAGTGCTATGAATGAAAGCTAAGGGTGTCATGGAAGCAATAATAGAAGGGACCTGCTTAATACTGGGTGGTCAACAAAGGACTTTCTGAAGAAGAGAGATTTAAGTTGAGACCTAAAAGGTGAGTTACAGTAAGGCAGGTTGAAGCATGGGGGAAGAACTGTCCCGCAGAGGAAAGAGCGTCTGTAAGTGACTGAGGCCATGAAGAACTTGGTGCTTTAGAGAAATGAAAGGAGGTCACTATGGCTTGAGTGGAGAGTGGGTGTCATGAGATGAGTTTGAAGGTGCAAGTAGATTCCAGTTTGTGGTAAGGCCCTATAGAAACGTGGTAAGTGCTGAAGTAGAGACATGAACATAGAAGGAAATGCCCAGGGAAGGGCTGCTGCTGGGGTTGGAGGAATGGAATTCAGGGAAGAGTTCCCAGAAGCAGTGATATAGAGGCTGAGACAGAAGGAATGTGTAGGAGTTCATTGGGAGGATGGGAATGGAGAAACAAGGAAAGCATATCAGGGAGGCATGTGGAAGGGCAAATGGGTGTGAAGGAAGAAACATGTTCTGGGAACCATTGGTGTGGTGTGTCAGAGAGGCACATCTAAGAGGAAAGCTCTTGTGACTATCTTGTCTACCTTTATATCTTTAGCCTACAATCAGTAGTTAATAAATATTTGTTGAGCAAGTGAATGAAAGAAGGGTAATGCAGGAGATGAAACTGGAGAATTTAGCAGAGGCCAGGTTATGAGCATCCTTATGTCCTTGCTAAGGACATAGAATTTTATCCAATAGCAAGGAGTAATGAAGACTTTTAGGAAGGAATTGACATGATGAGACTGGAAATCAGTCAGTCTAGGGTTTTCTCATAGTTTTAATGAGTGGCTCACTTACTGATTGACTAAGGAGAAATTTATCATTAATCTGCTTAATTCATACACAATTGACTAAAAATGATTTACCATGGATATTGGGCCTGGTGGTAATTTTCCAGAAGTCATTGGATTCTCTATTCTAGGATTTGGACTTGGAGTTTAATTCCAAGCAAAGCTTCTTATTGGGATAATTGGGAATTAAAAATGATCAGCTTTAAATAGAGCATTGTTTTCCTAGCATGGGCTCTTTTAGTGCCTAAGTGCTTGTCAATGTAATAATAAGGGTTTCGAATTATTTTAAGTATTTCAAAAGCCCAACATGTTTACCAATGATTAGGCTATATGTACTAATTAAATTTCAAGGTTCTTTAGTATTTTCTAAAATTACTCAAATTCAGTGTGGTGACATTGATGAGCAGCACAGACAGTTTCACATGGTGATGACCTCTCTGCTGAGTATTGTCCCTATGTTAGGATCTACACCTCCCCCGTCATCTTTGGAGGACCTGAGATCAATTTGCATGCAATACTAGCCACCAGACATTTCTGGGAAAGAACTCATCCTAAGGAAAATTTCAGTGAAGGAGCTCAAGTTCAGGCCAACACAATGGAGTAGTGTTGAAAGGAAGCCAGGATTCAGAACACAAAACTATCTGGGTGGTCTTACAACTTAGTCATCAAGAGTCAAGGAATTGAAATGTTACATATTTGGAGTTGAATCCTAGCTTTCAATTCCTTCTGAGGGACTTTGGACATTTGAACAATCCTTTAGAGCCTCAGCTTTCTCAACTGTAAGACAGGAATAATCATGAGTATTACATAAGTTTGTCCTAGGGAGGAGGCTAAACATGAAAATTATTGCTCTACGTTCTCCATAAAGAAAAAAAAAAAAGTGTGGGGTATGGCCTGTCTCTTGACCCTCCAGCCCCTCTCAGAATTTGAACCATTGCCCATGTCCACGGCCTGGTTATCATCACACACTTAGTTGCAATGTGACTACACATGTATGCTGCCCACTCAACCTCTGTACAATGAAGTATAGATCCTAGGTGTTGGAGCCAGTGTGTAGTAGACAGAATTCTAAGATGATCCCCCATGACTCTCACCATTTGATAATTTCCTCTTGTTGAATGCAAGCTGAACCTGTGAATATAATGATATTTGGCAAAAGGAGTTTTCCAGATATAATCAAGGTGCCTAATCAGCTGAGTTAATCAAAAGGGAGATTATCCAGGTGGATAATGAGCCCTTTAAATCCAGGTCTAGAGGTCAGAGACAGAAGAAGTCAGAGATTCAAGGCATGAAGGTTATTCAACATGATGTAGACTCTCCATTTCCAGCTTCTAAGATGGAAGGGATGTATGGCAAGGAATGTGAGCATCTTCTAGTTGCTGAGAGTGGTCCTCAGAGGACAACCAGAAAAGAAATGGGAACCTCAGTCCTACAGCAGCAAGGAACTGAATTTTGTCAAAACCTAAATGAGCTTGGAAGAAGATTCTAGCTCCAACCAGATGAGATGAATATGAATTTGGCCACAGCAAGATTTTGCCTTTGTGAGACTCCTGAACATGGAACTCAGCTAGGCCGTGTACAGACTTCTGATCTATGTAAACTGTGAGTTAATGAGTTGCTGTTTTAAACTGTGAAACTTGTGTTAATTTGTCATGCAGCAATAGGAAACTAATGCACAGTATTTGTGTACCTCGAGTTTCAGAGTAATAAGTAGGAGTATAAGGGAATGTCATTGGGGGCTTTCTGGTACCTGGCAGGACTTCACTATGGAACAGCAGAATACTCTAACACCTAATTCAAGCAAGTCTCCCTAGAGGAATGGGGATTCATGAAAAGTGCACTCATGACTATCTCCCAATCTGATGAATCCTAGTGGCCTCTGTTAACTACATCATCATTACTTATATCAAATGTGACAGGAGACAGATACTACGCTCACCCTGGATGATGAAGGAGGGAGAGTTTTGTAAAGTGATTTTATGCACAGGTTTGGAGAAATAGATATGAAATGGTCCAGTATCCCAAGAATTGGCAGTAGCAGTGAGCCATCAATACCTCCATGTCTGAAGAGCACGGGGAAGGAACAAGTACTTGAACCCAGACAGAGGATCTGAATGGAGAAGGCTGCTGCAGTAGAGAAATAGAGCCAATAGAGCAGAGAGAAATGAGCGTGGGTGGAGCGGAGGCTGGGAATCAATAGCGGGAGCTCACTTCCTTCGTCTTCTGACCTCTTGCTGGTGACTCTCAAAACCAGAAGCCAGATGGGGAAGAGCTTGCCTCCATGTTGGCTGGGTTAGCAGCACGGAAAAGTATGGAGAATGGATCTAAAGGGGAAGACAGAAAGTATCTGACACATGAATTAAACTCTCATTTCTTCAAGATGCATGCCTCAGAAAGCTAGCTTTTGCCAAACCTCCCACCTGGTGTCTTCATGACTTCTGCAGACAATAAGAGCTCCAGGATGTCGTATTTGTCAGCCTGTGACCCAGAGAACTGCACACGTTGAACTGAGAATGTCCTAATGTCCTAGTCCCTTGGAGAATATTCCTGGAAAACTTTGGCAAGCCCTGTTTATCACATTCTTGATAGCTGAAATTATGTTTCATTTTTCTTTTTAGAGAGTTTTGGATAGTTTATATATATTTTTTCCTGCCCACTTTTCTTGTCATTGTCTCATTCCACGTCACTATAAGATCATTTCTTGGAAATCCAAGATTCTGGGGGTTGGAGAGTTGTTGAAAATAAGTTAGTGGGACATAATATGAGAATTAAAGTTCTCATATTAAAATTAAATATTAGATAAGAGAATTAAAATTATTATTGACTCTCATGTTTGGTCCATAAGCAAGTGAATTAAAGTCTATTCAGGATTAACATTCAAAACCCCTTTAAGTGTGTCCAGCTTTATTTGCTGTATCTGTAGATTGAGTTAACCCCACATTAGCAGTTGAATACTGCACTTTTCATTCATTCATTATTTTGTTCGTTCATTCTAATAACTATATTTTGAGTACTTATTTTGTGTTGGCTCTCTGCTACACTGGAGTGGAGTAGGGGACAGTGATGTGCCATAAAAGAGGAGAAACATGCTGCCTGTTCTCAGACAGTTTACTAAGAACCTGGTATATGCTAGGTTCCGGATTAATAATTTGCCTGACAAAGCACAGCTAGTTCCAGGATTTGTCTCCTGAAAAATATTAGCAAGAACAATAATAGTTAATATTTAGTGAGCATTTTCTCTACGCCAGAAACTCTATTATGCTCTCTATTTTTCATCTTCTTACTTTTTAAAATTCAAATAACGCATGTATACAGTTTAAAAATTCACATAATACTATAAGGCTTATTATAAAATTCAGAGGTCACTACTTTTTAAGTCACCTGACCATTTCTTCTACTATTTATCTCCTTATTTCCTAATAACATGTTTACGTTACAATTTCTTGATTTTGCAATTTTAAATATCTATCTTTGGCTTCCAGTTTGGAAGATAAGGAGTTAGTCCTCTTACATACCACAGCACAGAACACTTCTCCTCCCCTCTGGTTCTGCTATATCAATACTCAGTGTTTAAATGTGTATATACGATATATTCTTCATGGCTGAGCCACACAGCGTGCTAGTATGACATTTTCTCTATCCTTTTTACATTTTGGTGTGTGTTTCTAGAGATAAAAATTGCCCTACATTGTCATTTGTTCCATATAACTGTCAAAAATGCATCCACGAGCTCTCTTTCAGGTGGCAAAACTCTGCTTATTGTCAAATGCACTAGGTAATCTGTCATTTAAATTTTTTGTCCCTTAGAGACGTCTTCTGGAGCCCTCTTCCTCCTTCTCCAATCTCATTTTGTTGCCTTCCATGCTGGCTGCATTACAGTGACCTTGGAGCTTGTCTTTAGCGTCATCCTGGAATTACCTTCTTTTCTCTCCTAGGTTGGATCTCTTGTTTTCTAGATCTTTTTCCCTGGCTGACTCCTTCACTTTAATGGAGTATGGCCTCCAACAGCTTTCTGAGTAAGGCTGTCTGGTAGGCAATATTTGGGGACCTTGACTGTCTAAAAATATCTTTATCTCCTCATACACTTGACTGATAGTTTAGAGGGTTACGGCATTCTAGGTTAGAAACCATATTTGCGCTTGTGTTTGAAAGTATTATTGCATTGCCTTGCAGTCTTGAATATTGTTGTTCAGCCCAATGTCATTCTAATTCTCGTCCTTTTTAGGCGATTTTCTTATTCTTCTACTGCAGCTAAATGAATTTTTTCTGTGCTAATATTCTTAGACGAATTATCTCACTGAGTCCTTACACCAGTGCTAGGAGACACATACTGCTATTGAAACCTTCTTAAAGGTGAAGAAATGAGATGCAGAGATGTTAGACGTGTTGCTCGTATCACCCAGCAAGTAGATGAGGCAGCTGAGATTTAAACCTGGGCCACTTCTGACTTCATGACCTGTACTCTATCATGATGCCTGGAGGTCTCTCCATGAAGTTCAGGTTTAACATCATGCTTTGACTAAGACTCTTTCAGCTCATGGCCACCCTTCCCTGGGTCCACATCTACCATTGGTGCTGTTCTTACAGCTCAGTCAACACCTGGTCCATCCCATTCCTCTCTCCCCACCGGTCTGCTTTCTCAGTGTTCACTGGGGCCAAGTATGTGGTGACCATGATGTTCCTGGAAGCTCACTCCATTCAGAATCTGCATTTTCTATCTTTTGGCACCTTCTCTTTTCAAACGTTTGATATTTGAAAATGCAGGAGTCTTATGTTATTTTCCTCCAGTTTTATTTGTGTTCTATATTTCTGCCACATTCTATAAGGAAACCTTATTTATAGTTCAGTGATTTTTGTCTTTTCCTTGGCTACAGATGATCTTTTTTCTTAATTTGACAGTTGTTAAAATTACCTGAGATGAATTTTTTAAAAATTTCTGTTCATTTTACTCCTAGGAAGTTCGCTTTCCTAAGGTCCCTATCTTGTATTTACATCTTGAACTGAGAAGGATTCATATTTAAGTACATACGGAAGGGAAGGGTGTCAATGTCAGGAAGTGCAAAGAGCAAGGGACTTGAAGTCAATGGGCTCTCATTTTAGTCCTAGATTTACCAGCTACTTGCTGTTGACCTTGGGTAATCCATCCAACCTCCCTGTCTTAGCTTTCTTCTCTCAGCAGTAGGTTAATTACGTCTATCTTCCCTGCTGTTATTGGATGTTGCAAGGACAAATGAAAAATGTGGAAAAATATCCTATAATTCTACAGTGGTCTTTGTCAAGCTGTCATTCATTTACAATCGTCAAAATTTTGACCACTTCTACATTATCACTGCACTATTATTTACTATTTGGTAAGTATCTTTTCTTTAAGTCAACTTACTTTTTTTTTTACTTAAATACATTTATTTATAAAGGAAAATTAGTGGAAAGAAACTAAAGAATTGGGGAAATGTAGGAAAGATCATGACCCAGAAAGAAAGAATTGCTCAATGTATATGGTAGGGAAGAACAGATAGGAGTGAGTCCCTGGCTTGGGGACAAGTTTTCCAGTGTGTTGGACCAAAAAAATAGGCAGGTGGAACGAGTAAAGGAGAGGAAGACTTGAGGCAGTGCTTGGCCCATTGAGAGAAGAGAAAGGTAACATGAAAAAGAAGATTGAGGTATGAAGGGATACAGACTGACAGGTCAGGTGTCTGTGGCTTATAGATGAGTAGAGGATGAGGCACTTTTGGTAGGAAGAGGCTCTTATTGAGGAAGAAGAGCTATGGGTTTAGAAAAAGATTTGGCTTAAGGAGGTCATTTAAGGATCAAGGTTGAGGGATCGGGGGAACTTGAGGAGACATAAGGCCAGTTTGGGAACAAGGCGGTGTTGAGAAAGTTAAGGAAAGGGATGCTGATGAAAGGTGGTGAGGGATGTTGAGCAGGACTTGAGAGATGGAAGTTGCCATGATGATGCTGCAGTAGGGTAAGCCAAGGTACCCATTTGGAAGTGGGCAGGTTATTGAAGAGAGGTGGTGATGGAATATATGGCCTCATCATGTTAAGTTTCATAGCTTTTCTTCCTGGCACTGGACTCTGACAGCAGGGATGCCCATGAGCAAGTGTTAAGAACAGTCAATGTAGCACATGTCCTACTTTATATTGTTTCGTATATTGTGTACTACCATCCATATATGACTACACTTTGGAAACGACTGATTTAAAACATTCTGCAAACATATAGAATTATTTATGATTAGCTCTTTGAACACACTTTGTTGTCTTTACAATTCTCTTCCATTCTTCCCTATTAAATATATCCTGGTGTCTACGACCTCATAATGATCCCATGGGCACAGTTGGCCATGCATTTATATGGTGGCTTGGGAGCAGGTGGAGGATTGGTCTTGGTAAAATTATAAACTTGTTGAAGTTCAAACTTAGAATATCATTTAACATCTGGTAAATGTAAACTCTTCCCCCTTTTGAATTCCATTTGGGCCTTTCTCAAAAAACTAAAAGTTCTTGTTCTCACAACTTTGGCTTAGATAGGAGAAGGTTTGAAATAAATGCAGTGGAAACAGTTACATCATAAACTATTTCAAGACCTGCCCTAAAATGGGAAATCTGGGAGATAGCTCAGTGCTCCATCTTGCTGGATTCCTACACTGGGAAGCCGAGGACAAAAGAGGATTAAGTGTCCTAAGCATTATCTTGGGATTTGGGTTTCATGCCTGGGAGGCCCAAGCCTGCAGTTCTGCCTAAGCACAGAAAGATAGCAACAGCTCTGAGCCTGACCTATTCATCTTTAGCTAGAGCAGGGTCATTTGAGAGGACATTGGTCACGGATGATTTTGAGCAGTTGTATCAACAGGGGGAAACAATGAGGAAATGGTTTAAGAAGGAAAAAGCCCACTTCTGTAACCCTCCCTATTTTCCTCTTCCTTCCTTCCATTCCCTTCCTTCTCCCAAGGCTAGAATTTAAATTTAAATTTGGGTTCCTCTGCAGAATCCTGTAAATGTCTGCTTATTTAATACAATACTAACCTCTGTCCTTGAAGATCCATGATCAGTGTTTGGATGGAGGTGGTAAGATATTGAGGCTGGAGGGGAGGTCAGAAGTCATCTAATTCAGTCCCCTCACTTTGAAATGAGAAACTTAGAGGCCGGAGAGGTGAAATGATGTGCCCAAGGTCACCCGAATAGTTAGTAGCAGCATCAGGGCTGGGTTAAAATTCCCTGCCTCCATCTGTTGTAAATTCTCTTGGACAGGCTTTATGGCAAGCTACCAGGGAAGCTTATTGGAAAGCATTTAAGAATGTTAGACCGTCTGCAGATGTGATTTTAAAGGTTCTTTATTTGTTTTACTGCAGATCATGACTTCCCCTCCATCTGTCTTCTTGTTCCAGGGCCAGATTCTACCCTTTGATGTTCCTTGTGGCATTCTCATTGCCTTTAGCCTGAATCAGAAGCAGGGCTTGACCCAAAGCTACCAGTGCCTTTTTTTTTTTTGCTCTCAGAGGACTTCCCTTCCCCCCAGGAGGCTTTGAAAAATCAGTGTCTTAGAGTTACTTTCTACACAAGATGTGTCCTGCTGTGTCTGTGTCTTAGAATCTTTGAGCTGGAAGAAACCTCTAAGGTCATCAGTCCAACCCCCAACCCAGTTCAGGCATGTCTTCCAAAAATTTCCTGGCATACGGTCACACAGCCTTATGGCTTGGGGACCAAAGAATATCTTGGTTTCTTTTTGGAGGTAAAGAAGCTGAGATTCACAGAGGTGAAGTGACTTATCTCCATGCAGACGGAGGAGCTAAAGCTGCAATTCTGGTTTCTGACCCTGAGTTCGTAGCTCTCTCTACTGTACCATCCTACCCTTGAATAAATTCTTCCAAGAATTGTCCAATGAATCATCCATTTACGTATTTATTTTTTAACCATCATTAATTTACTAAACCCTTATTTTACCCAGTACTAATAGTTACAGGCAAATTGACAGTGCAGCAAGAGGAAAAATCCGCATGTGGAAGAGTCTTTATTCCTTAAGATGATCAGTCTAGTGGAGATTGTATTAGTTTTCTAATGCTACTGTAACAAAGGATCACAAACTTAAGACAAGACAAATTTGTCATCTACAATTCTGGAGATCAGAAGTCTAAAATAAGCCTCGCTGGGCTAAAAATGAGATGTTGGCAGAGCTGTGTTCCTTCTGGAGGCTCTAGATGAGAATCTGTTTCCTTGCCTTTTCTAGCTTCTAAAAGCTGCCTTCACCCATTGGCTCATGGTATAATCCCTTCCTCCATTTTCAAAGCACATCATTCTGTCATCTCTGACTCCCTCTCTTTCATTTATAAAGCTCTTATGATTACTTTCAGCTCACCTGGATAATCCAGGATAACCTCCCCACCTCAAGATCCATAATTTAATCACATCTGCAAACTCCCTTTTGCCATGTAAATTCACACATCTACCGGTTCCTGGGATCAGGATATGGTTATCTTTGGGGGACCATTGTCAAGCCTACACAGAGATCACAGACGAAACAGCCCAGAGATGTCACTGACAGATGTGAAAAGGAGAAGTCTTTGCACAGAACTGATACTTGAGCCAAGTTGTGAGGGATGTGAGAAGTTCACGAGCCAGGTCGGGTGAGATGGGATGTGACAAGTAGAAAGAACAGCATGTTTAAAATTGTCTAGATATGAGAGTGAGCACATGCACATGGCACTTCTGGGGAATGCCCAGCCGCTCAGTATGCCTATTAAAGACTGTTAGCCTATGAACATCTCTTTCCTAAAATTTCAACAACTTACACGCACAAACCAATTAAGGGAAACAATGAAATATCCTAACTAATTCAAGGTAATATTGTAAAAGGTGCATTTTTTTCATAAGGGTTGAAAGAAGAGGGATATAATGACAGAGGGAGGTTTGCATTTTAAGTCTGTTATTGAGATAACTGGATAATTAGAAAGGGTCGGGAGATGGGGACTGCCCAAATAGATTGTCTGAAGAGGGATGAGAAGCCAAAAGGATAAGAAATAGGGTTTTTTTCCCTTTTTTTCTTTTTTAAGGAAGATTAGCCCTAAGCTAACATCTGCCACCAATCCTCCTATTTTTGCTGAGGAAGAGTGACCCTGAGCTAACATTCATGCCCATCTTCCTCTGCTTTATAAGGAAATAGTTATTTTTAAAGGGGGGTGGGCTACAGCAAGCCTAATCTTTTTGAGGCTTCAACTATCTGATTTTACAATGAAACTCATTCATAGCTGCCAACCAGATCCTAGAAACTACTTGATTTAGACCCATCCAACAGTGATTCTCAAAATCCAGCCTTGCAGAACACCTTCTATGAAAAATCACTTTGGGTGGTCTTTGGCTATGCTTAATCAGTATGGTCTTTTCCTAGTTCACAGATAAGAGAATAAACAAATTGAATGGATTCTTTTTTTAATTTAAAAGTTTTCTCCCATACTTTTTTTTTTTGAGGCTTCTTTGACTTTCTTGTTACCAAGTAGTATGTACCCAAAGAATAGATGGTAATAAATGGAAAAAAGCAGATTTGGTTCTAGGTTTTGAGAGGCGAAGAACTACAATATGTATAAAAGAATCCTATGTCTTTCTTTTTTTTTTTTTTTGAGGAAGATTAGCCCTGAGCTAACTGCTGCCAATCCTCTTTTTGCTGAGAAAGACTGACCCTGAGCTAACATCCATGCCCATCTTCCTCAACTTTATATGTGGGATGCCTGCCACAGCATGGCATGCCAAGCAGTGCCATGTCCCCACCTGGGATCTGAACTGGAGAACCCTGAGCCACCCAAATGGAATGTGTGCACTTAACCGCTGTGCCACCAGGCCAGCCCTAAGAATCCTATTTCTGATTTGCTGTGAGTAGCTGTGCCCACAATTCATTGGGCACCACAAAGAACACCATGATTCCCGTAAGTTCTGTTATCACAATTTGGATGACCACTACATTTTTATCAGCAAGGAGCTATTGGTACTAATCATGTCCCAGGTTGTCATAAAATCAAGGGATATGGGAACATAGAAAATATTCTGAAAGTACTGTTTTAGATCTTGGACCTAGTGACAAATCAGGCAATCCTGATTTTCTTCAGCATCCTCCAATTTACTACCAAGGGATTTACTTGCATCCTTTAGCTCCTTTAATCCTCTATCCCAACCTTGTACAAAAAGAACCAGGAAGAATGCACAGCGCACGGTAGTAGTTCAACCAATGATTATGGAATAAATAATGAAGACAATGAGGTGCAAAGCTTAAGGTAAGTTGCCTACAATCACAGAGCTGCCAATTGGCAATGCTGAACTTGAAGTAATATCTTTATATTTCCAAAGAACCTTGCTCTCTGCACCCCAAAAAGCTGCTGATGCCTGGCAAAAATAATGGCTAACGTTTATTAAATGTTTACTGTGTGTCACATACTGTTCGAAAGGTTTCACAGGCATTAATTCCTTTCTTCATCCCTGAAAAATCTTTTGTGGTAATGCTATTCGTATCCCCATTTTCCAGATCAAAGTTACAGAGACTTTGAGAAGTTATGGAATTTTCCCAAGATTATAAGCTTTGTAAATTATAGAGAGGAATTTGGACGCAGGAAGACATACTCCAGAGTCCACCCCGTCATCCAGAGTGAACCTGGCTTATGGAACAAGGCCGGCAGAAGTTTTAGGAGTGAGAGCACAGCCTGTTAGAGGAGCGGAGAATGATGGTTGTAGGGAATCTGAGTTGAAAAGTGTTTTAGTGGTTACGTCCCACCCAAACCCCTTTATCTGATAGATTAAAACCACGTTCAGTGGAGCTTTAGTGATCTCCTAGTGGTACCTCAGGCCTTCTGCAAAGCCTGAGGGTACATCAAATGGGTTCTCATCCATCTTGGTTCTCCTTTGATCTGTTACACATTTTATGTTCCCCTATGTGGTTTAATGTGAATCATGGTTCTCTAGCTTTAAGAATTGGAAAAGTTACTACTCTTCTATTTACAACATCTGGGTGTGGTCATCAAGCCATCCTCCAGTACCTCCACCATGGGGAGCTTATTACCTAGTAAGATTGCTTATTCCAATTTCCATATCTATATACCGGAAAGATCTTTACTTTGTAAGCCAAACTTTGTAGAATGCTCTGTAAATGTCAGTTGGGTAAAGTTGGCTGATAGTGTTGTTCAGCTCTTCTGCATCTTGATTGATTTCCTGAATGCTGTTCTATCAGTTACTGAGAGAGGTGTTAAAGACTCCAACTTTAATTGTGGGTTTGTGTATTTCTCCTTTCAGTTCTATCAGTTTTTATTTCATGTATTTAGAAGCTCTAATTTTAGGTGCATAAACATTTAGTATCTTTATGTCTTCTTGGAGAATTGACCCCTTTATTATCATGTAATACCTCTTTTCATCTCTGGTGATATTCCTTATTCTGAAGTCTACTTTGGTATTAATATAGCTACTCCAACATTTTAAAATTAGTTTTTGCATGTTAAATCTTTTTCCACCTTTTAAACCTTGCTAAGTCTTTCTAGCTTAAGTTGTGGAAAGCATAAAATTGGCCCTTGGTTTTTTATCCAGTTTGATAATCTCTGTCTTTTAATTTGTGTATTTAGATCATTTATAGTTACTCTAGTTATTTGATATGGTATGATTAATATTCACCAAATTGCTAGCTGTTTTCTATTTGCTCTTGTGTTTTTTTTTCCCCTTATTTTCTGCTTTGTTTTGAGCATTTTTTTAGTGATCCTATTTTATCTCCACTATTGGCTTATTATTTATATATCCTCTAAAAAATGCTTGTAGTGGTTACACTAGGGTTTATAATTAATATACAGTTCTAGCTAATCAGATAACATGATAGATACCACTTCAAGTGCAGTTGAAGTACCCCCAACAACAGTACACTCAGTTCCTCCCACGCCTCGCTTGTCCTATTGTTGTCATGCATTTTACGTTTACACCTGCTATACGCACACAACGCATCACCACTCTTTTTGTTTTATACCTTCAGATTGTATTTTTGAACAAGAAAAAATGAGTTTTATATTTACCTTCATTTATGTCATTTCCAGGACTTTTCCTTTCTTTAAGTAGACTCAAATTTCTGTCTGATGCATTCCGTCTGGAATTCTGTCTGGAAAAAGAAAGAATTTCCTTTAACATTTCTTATACTTCATGCCTGCTGGCAATGAATTATTTCAGTTCTCATTTGACTGAAAAGGTCTTTATTCCACCTTAAATTTTGAAAATGTGGGCACAGAATTTTGGTTGACAATTTTTTTCTTGTATCACTTTAAACATGTTACTCCATTGTCTTCTGACTTGCATAGCTTCTGACAAAAAGTCTTCACTCTTATTTATATAATATATTTTTTTCTCTGACTGCTTTCAAGATTTTCTCTCTGTCTTTGGTCTTCACAATTTGAATATGACATGTATAGATATGTGTGTGCGTGTGTGTAGTATTTATCCTGCTTCATGTTCTCTGAGTTTCCTGGATCTGTGGTTTTGTATCTTTCACTAATTTTAGAAAATTCTCATCCATCATCTCTTCAAATATTTCTTCTGCTCCATTCTGTCTTTTTCTTCTGGGATTCTAAGACACGTGTTAGGTTCTTGATATTGTACTACAGCTCTGATATTGTGCTACAGCTCGTGGACAACCTACTTTTTCCCCTACTCTTTTTTCTCTTTGTGCTTCCTATTGCATGATTTCTATTTGTTTATCTTGAAGTTCTCTAATTCTTTCTTTAGTTGTGTCAAGTCTACTGATGAGCTCATCGAAAGTATCTTTCATCTCTGTTACACTGTTTTTCATTTATAGTATTTCCATTTGGTTCTTTCTTAAATTCCATCCCCCTGCTGAAATTATCCACCTGATCTTGCATCTTGTATATCTTTTCCACTAGAATCTTTAACATCTTAATCAGTTGTTTTAAATTCCCTGAGTGACATTTTCAACATCTGTTCATTTCTCAGTCTGGCTCCATTCATTGCTTTAACTCTTGACAGGGTGTCATTTTATCTTGATTTTTGGTATGCTTCCTTATATTGTTTTGTATGACCATAGAGACAGGTATATCATTTTTATGCCTGGAAATGGGTATGTCTTTTCTTTTGCTAAGCCTTTTGAGGAGGAGAGATGTTGCTTTGAGTCAATTGAGTCAGAAATTGAGCTCATTTTGACATTTATTACAACCATACTTACCCTTTGAGGAGGAGAGATGTTGGTTTGAGTCAATTGAGTCAGAAATTGAGCTCATTTTGACATTTATTACAACCATACTTACCCTCCCAAACCACAGACTTTAAGTTCTAGTATTATCTTGTGTTTATGGTGGAGGCTGGTTTGCAAGATGGTTTTCCTTAAGATCTCCTCCACCTTCAGCTTTAGGTACTCTGTTTTCTCTGAGGCCACAAGATGGTCTCTTCCCATGCTCTGTCCCCTCTTAGTGCTAAACCGCTGCTGGTTGGTGAGGAGGCAAAGGTTGCTCTCTGTTGCTCTGACCAAGACTCAGTGTTAGGTAGGTACTGTTTCCCTGCATCTTGGAATGCAAGACTTCTCCATGATTCTGCCCTTCCCTAAGCTTTAAGAGGCCTATTGGTTTGGGCCAACGATGTATTCTTGCTCTTCTTCTGAGGTTAGAGGGTCTTTTTCTGTTTCCTTTTCCCTAGCTACAGTGAGTTTTCACAACTGTCCCAAGGCCAACATGGTTTTTTGCCCTTTACCTGTAAGTTTAATGCTTTTGTTCTGTAGGAGAGAGTAGAGTAGAAGGATCCAGGTAAGACTCACGCCTTTCCCACAGTGGCTGCTAGTCTACTTTCTGAGGCCCGTGCCAGGAGGGAGACTTCCTTGGGATTCTTACCCTGCCTCCAATCATTCTTGTGAGCATCTAATGAAATCTGTTTTCTGTAGAGGAGAACCAGCAAGCAGGTGGAAATTCCCATGTGCCTCTGGTGCCAGGGGCTTCTATAACCTCATGTTAACCCATACTTGGCCTTTGGCAATTTGTTAAAACTTTGAGCTGAATTCTCATGAGCGGGTTTTATGGCTCCTGATGGTACCAGCCCTAGGGAAGCAAGTACTCATGTCCTGGCTCTTCTTGAAGGTGTCTGTCTGTCTTTCTTTTGATTTAGGGTTAGCTGGCTGTCCCGAGACCTCCATTCTCTGATTGGTTCAAAAAAAATCGTGAAATTTCAGATTGTTCAGCATTGTGTTTATAGTACTTGTGGAAGTGCCACTCTTTCCTACTTTCTACATCCTAAGTTGAAGCCAAAGTCTTTCACAGCATTTTCCCTGGTGGAGTCACAGACGCTGAATGGGGCTTTTTACACTGGGTGTTCTCTCTGTCATCCATGGAGCTTTACTCAATAAGCACTTTTGGGCATCTGGGACTCCCAAATCTTACGTTCAAACAGCTCATAATCTACTAGGAGCGATAAACGCACCAATAGATAATTTTTGAATAGTAAGTAAATGCTAAGATAAAGGTAATCAATGCTGGAAAATAAGGGGGCAAGTGGGGCACAGCCCAGGCAAGAGACAAAGCAAGTTTCCAAGGGGAGATGACATCTACATTTGTTCTTAAAATAAAAACATTTTCCCAGTGTAGAAATCTGGATCCAGCATTCTAACCAGAAGGAGCAGAATTATCTGAGGGATCGAATGAACGTAATTTGTGCCTGAGTGAAATGAGACAGGGAGAATAATGTTATGTTCCCCTCGCAGACTCTGTTGTTAACACTTTGGTGTAAGGACATTCAGACTTTTTTCCTGGCATATGTATTTATATATTCATGTAAAATGAAATAGCATATTCCAAAAGATTTGATAACTGCTTAATCATGTAATGATGCCAACGAATTTGTTTTTTTCTATGGATGAACATCTGGTTTATTTTCACTTATTTTGCTTTTGTAAATGAGATTGTTAAAAGTGTTTTTTACATGCAGTGTTTTTTTTCATTCTTTCTGGATTATTTCATTGGATATCCATTCATATGTGGGGAATTTCTGAATTCAAGATTCCTAACATTTCCAAGGCTTTGCTACTAAATTGCTTTTCAGAGTGGCAGTGGCAATATTTACTTTCTCACTAGTTTGTGAAAGCACCCATCTCTTCACCTCCTCACAAGCATTATATATTTGCATTAAATAAGAATGTGGTTAATTTGATAGGTACAAAAAAATGACATGCCATCAATTTGTAAAGCTTTGCGTTAATTCGAATCTGAGTAGGTCTGACAATTTAACATCTTTCTATTAGCCATTTGCCTCCTCTTTTGTGAATTCTCCTTTCACGCCCTTTGCCCATTTATATATTGGAGTGTCTGACTTTTGGCTTCTCCTTTGGAATTTGAAGTTATGGTTTATATTTATTGGCTCTAAATATTTGAAATCTGCCTTTTAAAGTCTAGAGCAGGGCTGCTTTTGGAGCTTTTTGAAAAATACACACTCCGGAATCCAACCTATAAAAATTTGGATTTAGTCACCCTAGGGCAAGGCTCAGGAATCTGCATTAAAAATCCAGAGGATTATGACATATCAGCCCAGTTTGGGAACCCCTTCTCTCATTTTCCATGCTCCAGTTGTCCTCCTTGGCCATCATGTTAAGCCTCTTAGGTTCTGCTCTTCACCTGGGAGGAAGCCTGATAAAGGCTGTATTCCAGAGGATGAGCCTGGAGAATACAGAACACTCGCTTTTCAGTTGGCCTGTGTTTAAATCCCAACTTTGGCACTTGTTAAGCTGTGAGACCTAATCATCCTTGGCTGATTTTCGTTTTTCTAGTCTTTAAATGGGGAGAATAATATTATCTACAATTATGACTTTACTACTAAATCAAGGCTACCATTAAAGCACTTTTGTAATGGTCCTGGGATAAGATAATAAGGGTCTGAAAGAAGAAAGAAAAGATGGATTTAGGAGACGTTCAGATGGAAGATTTGAAAGGTTATACTTTAATCACTTCTTCTTATTGAATGCTAACTGTGGCATGTACTATGAGCAGCATTTCACTACTATATTATCTCATTTGATCTTCACACCAACTCTGAGAGGGGTGCAATGCCCATTTTATGAATGAGAAACTACAATTCAGAAAGGTTAAGTGACTTGCTTAATCTGACACAACTGGGAAAATGGAGTTATCATTTACTAATGAGGGGGACTCTAGGAAGAGCAGGTTTGGGGATGAAGCTCAGTTTTGTACACAGTAAGTTGGAGATATCTGTTAAATGTCCAGTGGAGCTATTACAGAAGACACTGGCATTCATGACTGGAGTTTAGGGGAGAGGTCTGGGACAGAAGTATAAATTTGGAAGGTATCAGTATAAGTCAACGCAACAGGAAAGAATGAACTCCAAGTGTGTGGTGAGTACAGACAAAAAAGAAGAGTCCAAAGTCAGAGCTCTGGATCTGGTGTTAAGAGGTCAGGAGGATGAGCAGCCACTGGCAAAGGAGACTGAAAAGAAGTGGTAAGTGACGGAGGAGGCAAACCAGGAGAGGGTGGCGTCCTGGAAGACAAGGGAGAAAAGTGCAAACTTGATAAGTATTTGTCAAATGAATGAATGGCTTGTCTAGGCGGAATTCAAATCTAGATGTCTTTGATCTCAGAGCTTATACAATATTCTTATCCAATATACCATAGCCAGCTAACTTTCAAAGGGCTAGGGAGTAAATATTTTAGATTTTGTGGGCCAACAGGCAAAAATATAAAAGCCTATCTCAGCTCAAGGGCCATAACCCTCCCCACATCCCTGCCAAACAGGCTACTGGCCCACAGCCTCAGTTTGCTGACCTCCACACTACACTATATTATTCCTTTTAATTCTAGAAATATTTATCACAGGATGATAATACTCAGGCATCATCATCTTAATCAGCTATCTCAGTCTCACATAAAATTCTACAAGAACTCACACAGATTATTCTCAGCAGTACCATAGTTAACAGTTTTTTCTCTGTATAAAGGTGGCCTGTATCTAATCCAGCAGTTTTATTTCTCCCAAGACGCTATTTCTTGTTCCATTTTGCTTAGCTATACAGTTGGTAAAGAAATGGAGCACGAAGCAAGCACAGAATTTGCATGAGAGTATTTGTCATAGACTGTAGCCCCTAAAATCAGTTTCTGGCCTGACCATGAAGGGGGAAAAAGGGTGTTTCCTACTCCTCTTGTTTTCTCTCTGAAAGTCAAAAGAAAAATCTGCTGAAACCTCAGGGAAGGCACAGATATTTTCCCTGGGGTCACACCAAGGGGTGTCATTATGATTCATTACACCAGCGTATGAACTCTGCCCACAGAAGCACTGTTTTTAGGAAGATAAAGTTCAAACTTGGTAACGTTGATTTCTATTTTTCTTAACTTTTTTCCCACCAAAAATCTGTTCAACGACCTAAAATCATGTATTGCGTTTACTCTCCTCTTCTACAGCGCCTTCTATCTGCACTCTCTATGCCCCTCCCCCAATCCCCTAAGTTCTAGAACCATGGCAGGCATTCACAGATGGAGTTTCCGAGATCCCCAGGCCGTTTTTGTTTCCTCAGTGCTACTCTCCCCTAAAATGTTCTACAAGGACGAATGGACTAATTGGGAAAACACCACCACCTATTTCTCATTCATCTCTCAGGACACGCATATTGGTAGGTATTTCCAATCAATCATGAAGTGATTGCTACTAGAAATTCTCCCAAAGTCACCCCGCCTTCTTGGAATTGCTCCTATTTCGAAAAACAGTTTAATTATCATAACCAATCACCTTTGTTGAGTGGCCTCTGAATACAGAGGGTGATTAAGGCCTTGAAACTCCTGGGCACAGGCAATAGGCCAGCCCCCCTCCACTTAGCCCTTGAGTCTTTCTGCAGCTATATGGCGTCTATCCTTGCCATGGAATTGGGAACGGTATGCGCTTTCTCCCTTCCCTCTCCTGCTGTTGGCTGGCAGATGGAGCAAGGTCTGGTGGGGAGGAATGCTGCACAAAACTTCTTCAAGAATCAGTCACTACCCTCATTCAGAAAACCCATCCTTTCTTTTTTATCCCTCCTTGTTCTGGAATGTTTCTTTTGTCCAGACTCTCTATGGCCAATTTGACTGAGATTTGCTACTTGTCCTGAAGCCTTCGTGAGCTAAGTAAAATACTTTGTAAATTACGAGGTCTGTAAATTTGTCATTTTTCTTCCACAGGACCCAGAACAGTGCCTGGAACAAGGTAGATAACCAGTGACTGTATCTTAAGTTACACTAAGGAGGTGGCTTATTAATGTTATCTGGTTGATAAGTTTGAAAAGGGCAAGAAAGAGGTGGGAAGGCCAATTTAAAGAACTGAATAATAGACTATGAACCTCCTGTGGCCAGGGGATAAATCTTGGCTGACCCAATGAGCAATGTCAGAGGAGCTTGGCTTCGTACAGTGGCTATGGGAGTGAAGCAGAAAGAGACATCTGAGAAATATAGTACAGAAAGAAGTGTCAAGCAGGGAGCTGTCCTTAATGGAAGAAGATCATGGAAAGATCAAAGTGAACTCCAGGTTACTGATCTGGATATTGGCAACTAATCAGTCAAAAGATGTGGGTTCTTGGCTTGCTTCCCTCTCTTCTGTGATGCTGGTAAGCCACTTAATCTTCTGTGCCTCAGCTTCCCCAACTGCAAAATAGACACAACAGTACTCTGCACAGAGCTGTTGCAAGAATCACTATTACTATTCTTTTGCACAATAACAACTCCCTTCAGTTCATGACACAAGGAATGACAAATATGGAAATTCCTTGCAAAGAGGCAAACTGAGAGGTAAGCTAACTTTGGTGGGAGGAGAGAAGAGCCGTTCCTAGAAACTCTGAAATTCACAAAGTGTGTGCAAAGATTGCCCCAGTGGGACCTGAGGGCTGGTAACATATACAAAAGAGCTTTGTCCTTTCAGAATCTGCTTGTAATCTTTGCACAAGCTCAGATGTCACTTTAAAGGGTTAACAGGAAACTAGATGTCATGTTGTCCGCCTTCTTGATCTCTTCCAGCTGGAAGTAATCCTCTCTATTCTGAGTGCCCACAGCCCTCCATCTGTACTTTTCTTGTGGCACATTTCCCTCTCTACCGCAGATCCTGGATGTTAATGCACGTGGTCTATCTCCTCCCTAGAAGGTAAGCAATTTGGAGGCAAGAGCCATGGGCTTGGTGACTGACAAATTCTGGAGTTCTGACAACTTGTCTTGAGTAGTAGAAATTCATTAAATGCTTGTTGAGCTGATGGGTGGATGGATGGACTGATGGAGGGCCAGGTGCCCTGTCAGTCTTGTTCAGTACTAAATCCTGACGCCCTCACACAGAGCCTGGCACATGGTAGACAATCAACACATACCTGCTCACAGCATGGACAGAAAGGTGCCCTGTCCATCTTGTCCTCATTGATTCTCCATGCCCTTGCACAGAGCATGGCGTTCAGCAGACTCTTAAGAAATAGTTGTTGGCTGACTTACTGTGTTTCTGAACTGCAAAACACCAACAATTGTAGAAAGAGAAGTCAGCAAGGTGGTTTCACTTATGTGTTCTCCAAAAGAGAATAATGCTAGGGTTAGTATACATCATATGATTTTTCTCGAACATTCAGTCTGTGGTCTAGAGCAGGGGTCAGCAAATTACAACCCATGGGCCAAATCCAGTCCACTGCCACCTGCTTTTGTAAATAAAGTTTTATTGGAACACATTCGTGCCTATTTGTTTATGTATTGTCCACAGCTGTTTTCCACGTTACAATGACAGTGTTGCAATGGAGACCGTATGGCCTGCAAAGCAGAAAATGTTTACTATCTTGCTCTTTCTATAAAGTCTGCCTTACCCCTGTTATAGAAAACAGGTATTATAACCCAGAAAGGACCCTCTCCCTGAACTGCTGTTGGCCCACAAGCTAATAGTAAATGGCTGATGTTTTTGAGTCTTTCCTATGAGAGGAAATGTCCTAATGTGTTTCCTTCTTGGGAACAGTGATAATTTTTATATACCCCTCCCCATTTTCTTCCCATGGGCATTCTTGATTCTTCCCCACCGTCAGGTGTTAACCTCTGAAAAGCCATCATGTCCCCCCATGCAGGTTTTACTTCTAGAAAAAAATGAAATTCAGTCTAAATCAAGTATAATTCTCAGTTGAGGCAGAATCCAGAGAATGGACTTATAAGGTTATGAAATATGACTTGAAACAAAGCTGGCCTGTTAAAAATAATTAACATAGACAGAGAAGACACAGTCCCTGACCTTAAGGAGGTCACAATCTCAGCGGGAGCCAGGCATGATAACCCACAACTAAGGTCAGGGAGAGATTGACAATGCAGCTTAGGATTCAGGGTCCCTTCTGTACATGGGCCCCTTCCATGGCTCTAGTAATAGGTTCACAGAGCCCCTATGTTCTCGTAAAAATTGCAGCAGAAAGGTATTTTAACCCAAATAACTTGCATCCAGTTTTATAATTATAATTTTCTGTTCTTTTTCTTAAAGAGAATCCCCTAAAACTTCATAAGGCTAAATGTCCCGCGATACCTAGATCTTCTGCTGACTCCACTACAACATGACATAGCTCTAATGCCGGTACACTCAAAGTACAGGAAAAGGAGCCCCTAAGGTTCCTGGAGGAATTTGAGGAAGGTGACATTTGATATAAGGATGAGCAGGATTTCTCCAGGCAAACGGCAACACCAGTGGGGAAAGGAGTAGGGTGGGGATGGAAATTTGCTCCAGGCATGGGGAACAGCATGTGTGAGTGTTCAGGCATAAGAGAGCATGCCATGTTTTGGGAAACAGAAGTAATGGAGCATGGCTAAAGCACAAATGCTCCAAGAGAAGGTTGGAAGAAGATGAGAATGGGGAAACAATCAGGGGCCAGATCCTGAAAGGCTTGGCTGGAGATTTGGGTTTTGGCTTATTGCTGATGAGGAGCTACTGAAGAACATTGAGCTGGGGAATGGTATGATTAACTTTTATCATTAGAAAGATCCCTTCAGTAATATTCTGGAAAATTCCTGCTGACCTTGTCAACAGAAGACACGTTAAGATGGGGAG
The DNA here is from genome assembly GCF_037783145.1 of Equus przewalskii. NCBI lineage: Eukaryota > Metazoa > Chordata > Mammalia > Perissodactyla > Equidae > Equus > Equus przewalskii. The sequence goes on along the minus strand of NC_091838.1, from coordinate 70,510,933 downwards.
AGTTGTTCAGAGGGAAGATGACATTGCTGGTTTCATGACTGTGGAGGGTGTAAGGGCTGGGCAGCTGGACTCCTGGATTTTCTCCAAAAGTTTTCAGCTGTGTGGACACAACAGGGAAAGAAAAGACACACACCTATTCCCTTTAATTTCCTTCCTCAGATCTTGCCATTTGCAACTTTTTCCAGGAAAGCCTTCACATGCTACCCTTTTTCTCAAACCATGGATCTATGCTTCTCACAACGGCCTTGCTGTTTAGCCACAAGCCACAAGGAATAAAGAGCCATTGGGCCATGCCACCCCTAGGAAGGCAAATGGGATCTGCAGAAGTGAAAAGTTAAAAAGAACTGAGTCCATAATAACAATGCAGATAAAATGTGTACTCAAAAAATCTCAAAGAAAAAGAAAGAATTCCTTTTTGAAAGTTATCCTTTTAAACCTAGAGAAGTCTGAGGTGTGATTCTTCCATAGCCTTTTAATAGAAGTCCTTGTTTATAGTTTTGTCCCCCCAAAGTCATTGGGAAATGCCAATTCATTCTTGTCTTTCTCCCAGTTAATACTTTGGTGCTCCCCACTCCCTCCACATCTCCATCTAGTGGTCACACATCTCTGCCCTCACTACCCCAGCTTCGTACTCCTGCAACAGGAGTCAGCTTACAATTCATCGCATTTCCCAGGTCCCTGTCACCTGCTGACCTTGCTGATTCTCCTCCCAGAATGTGTTTCATCTGACCGCCTTTCACCTGGCTCAGGTGGCTCCTCCAGGAAACCTTGGAATCTGGTCTCCTTCCTCTGTGTTCCCATCACATGCCATGCATAGTTCTCATTGCACTTACCGCTGCCAACTCTAGTTTCCAGGTAGGGCATGGTGGCAAGGGCTGGCCTTCTTTTAAGGGCATTCACATTGGCCATTCCCACTGCCTAGAACACCTACCCTCCTGGCTTCTCTTCTCTACCCCATTCTTACCCAGTAAGTCTTGCAATATCATTTCCTCAGAAAAGCCCTTCTTGAACCTCCAACCTATGCTGCCAACCATATCTATGTCCTATGTCCTTGACCTATGACCTCATAGTCATTTTCCAAGGCACTTATCCCAGTGCAACTTAGGTTACTTACAGCGTGAGTATTTTTATCATCTTCCTAATGATTAGACTGACAGCTTCATAAGAGCAAGAAAGACACCTGTCCTCTTGACCAAGTTATCCCTCAGACATAGTCATACTAGGAGATCAGTCTCTGGTGAATGAATAGAGTTGATTTCACTCTTTAACTTAAGATGATCAAGTTGAGGATGAATCAGTTTTCTAAGAAAGAAACCAAACTCTCCACCATCAGCAGCAAGGAGATAGGTATGTGTATTAGGCTTTTCTCTGAGAATACGGCTAGTCAAGAAAAATGAGAAACACCAATGAAGAGGGAGTTTTTCTTGGTGAAAGTTAAAGTATAGCTCTGTCTATTCAAGATAAGCCAATCGTCCCCACTTTTCCCCTAAACAACAAACAGAACGCAGGATACTTGTTGAGAACCAGCTAACAACCCCACTCACAGCCTGGAAGCATGCCATTCTCTAATAAACAAAATCAGGTTAAAAGACTGGGGTTGGTCACAGGGTTTCAGGTGAGGCCCTCTATTTAGGAGTTTTGTTTCAAACATAACCAGATTCCAAAAGCCTATGAGGGTTTATTTATTTATGAAAATGAGGACCCAGCGCATTGTGCAGAAGACTGTGTGTGCTGCCGCAGTATTACTGTGAAAAATAACAACAAGGCTTCTTTGACCCAAGAAAGTCACAGCTGAGATGCGTACTTTTGAAGCAGCATTTATTTTCTGCTGGTTTAAAACGTGTTCCCCTTAGGAATAACCTCCTGGCTGCCCCAGAAATGCTGATCAACGATTGTGTAATGTCAGCCTCCCTGTGCACCCCTATTAGGACTGTGCTCCTCAAAGCACAGGGGCATCCAGCCTTCTCCTTCCTATTCCCTGTCTTGCTCTTTTCTGAGAACTGAAAATTCTTCCTGAGAAGAGAAGAATGGAATATACATGGAACATATCCCCAAGTAGATGAGTGTATTTCCAGAGGGAAACATGGAGGAAACCTAGAGAAGAGATTGAAAAAGAAGACAGAAAAGAGATTGTTTTTTGCTCAGCCCGCACTGCAAACCCCTTCCTGCCCTAGTTCATGTTTGCTGAGGCCTCTTTCAGTCAGCCCTACTTCCTGGGCTGCTTTCAGAAATAGAGAGAGAGGAGCTTAACAAATGTTTCCGTGTTTGCTTTTTAAGCAAGGACAGGTAAGAAGGGAGCCATTCACAAGAGCACTGGTGAACCAAAATAGCAGGTGGCGGATGGGCGGAAAGAATCGAAACCCTAGAAGATTTCAGTCCTCATGATCCTGTTATCTACCCTTCTGATCAGAACGTGACTCCTGATTGATTTTGAGGAAAGTTTCAATACCACAGGCTATTTGCATCCTTCCCTTTTCTCACAGAGATTGCTCGAGTGTGTCTGGTCATATGGCTTCTGATTTACACTGGCTCCTAGTTCCTCTTTCTCAGGTGGAGATCTTCCTGAGCTCTGACACATCTCTGACGAGTAGTTGGAATCAATCTGTTCAGCCCTGTGCTGAGAAACTTACATATGTTAGTCCCAGGGTGAAGCAGGGACATTCAAAGAGAAAGGCATGGCCTTTTCTCCATCTTAACTACATGTGTCTATCTATTTTCAAAATGGCACAGAGTGAATCAGAAGATGTGGGTCCGAGATCCGTGCAACTTGGCCATGTTGCTTCACCTATCTTCCACTCAGTTTTCCTATCGATAAAATGGGATATCCATCTCTCGCCTGTTATTTCACAGGGCTGACGTGGGGATCAAATGAGATGATGGGTGTGGAGGCATTTTGTAAATGCTTCATCTTTCTGTAATGCAAACTGAGCGTCAAGTGAGTGGTGTGAAAAAGGCTGTCATCTCGACCCTTGCTGTACGTTATAATTGTGAGGACTGTCATGGTAAAAATATTGATGTCCTGGCGTCATCTCTATAGATTGGAGTAGGACCTGTTATTGGGCCTTTTTTTAACCTACTGAGGTGATTTTAATGTGCGGTCATGTTTGGGAACTGCTCATGAATAAGAGTGGTGGTTGTTGAGAGAAAGGAGAATTTGTGGAGCAGGCTGGGTAGAGAGGAAAAGTCTTGAAGGAGAACATAGGGATTTGAGTGGCAGAAGGGGCCTATTCCAAGTGGAAACGGTAAAGGAGATGGAGAGAAGGAAGTGAGGGCAGGGAGCTGGTAAGTCAGTTACTCATGAAGGAGGATAGTGCGTGGTGGACTCGAGAGGGAAGGCAGCACATTTCCAGGAAGTCTGGGGGCTCTAAGTGCCTCTCATTGATGACTTTGTAATACCTTGTACTTCTCTATGTCACTGCACTGCCACACTGTTTTATAACTGTCTGGGTATGCGTCTGTCTCCTCCAGCGGACTATGAGTTCTTTGAGGACACAGGTTGTTCCTGTAATCTCTGAATCCTCAGCACTTGGCAAGGTGACTGGCACCAAGGAAGAACTTGATACATGATGGTTGACTAAATGACAGGATTTGGGCATCTGGAAAGGACTTATTTTAGGTTTGACTATGCCACTAATTTACTGGGGTGCCTAAGACCAGCTATTTTTGCCTCTTTGGGCTTCAAGGTCCTCCTGTTGTGAGATTCGATGCCTCCAGGAATTCAAGTATTTGAGTGAGCGTTGTGTCTAGAGAGGTTGAGTTCAGCAAGGTACCCGGTTCAAGTAATTAGAACACATGAATTCAGGTCAGCGCTTCTCAGACTTTAATGTGCACAATAAGTTACCTGGAGATCTTGTTAAAATGCAGATTATAATTCAGTAGGTGTATGTAGGTGCCTGAGATGCTGCATTTCTAATAAGCTCTGAGGTGAAGTCAATGAGGCCAGCCAGTGGTCCACACTGAATAGCTCTGGTCAGTAGCACTTCCTCCCATGTGAGGCTGATGCTGCTGGACCATGATCCACATTAGGAGTAGCAGGTCATTTGGCATATATGATGCCAAAATGACCTACTAGAAGTTTTTCACCCCACACCCTGAAATAACGTATTAAAAAAAATATCTTGGCCCGGGTACTTTATTGGCTAGAAAAATAGGATTTAGGTCAACCAGTCCTGGGCTCTAATTCTGTCTCCATTATTTCATAACCATGTGATTTTAGTCAAGTGATCTCAAAAATATTCCCCTCAGTGCCTTAATCTGTAAAATGGAATAATAAAATCTATCTCAAGAAGGAAGATGCATAAGACATGAGGATTCAATATGATGCTGTAGGTAATGCAATTAGTAGGCACTAGGTGCTTGACACCTGATAAGTCTTTTCTTACTGACTCAGCAACACAGGAAGTAAAGAAGTTTCAGGAATCATAGGCTTCTTATTCTCTTCTCATCGAGAAAAGACAGTTAAGCATTGTAGGAAATGCAGTACCTTTCACTTCCTTTCTTTAAGGGGCACAAAACCCCAGGTGTGTCTGAGTACAGAATCAGTGTGAAGAAGGGAGAGTAAAAGTGAAACGCTCTCAGAGGGAGCTGACTCACCAGTCCTTAGGGAAAAGCAGCCCACCTGTGCGGCTTTGTAGGGAAGATGCTGAGGTCGACTTGGGGGAAACATGAAGCAAAAGAGAAAGAAAAGAGAAAGATAGAGAAACTTCGCCTACTACTTACACCTTACAGCACGAGCCGTCTCCCTTCAGCTCTCTGCTTTCAATCCTGAACCCTGAGTCCTGCTAGACTTATCTTTAGACACATTTTATTCATATAAAATTATAAGACAAAATTAGGATGCAGAGATCAGGACAACTTCATATTCTGGTCTCTTGGGAGATCAGACGTGAACACGGATATTATTATCTGGATCCACCTTTACCATAGTCCCTTGTGGTAACCTCCATAATCATTTCTCAGGTTCTTAAATAACAAGCTCCAAAGGTAACTGCTGGGATGATTTTTAGCGACTTTCCGTCAAAACAGGTGTAACCAGCGCTGTCAATTTTCCATTGTCCTCTTTGTACCCGTCTTCTGGTTTCCAGGCACCCATTAGACTCAAGCTGACCCTAGACTGTTCAAAGGGCATCTTTTGGGGACCTCCATAAACAACTCTCTGCTGAGGCGTGTGCATGTTCATATTTAGCTCTCCTATGCTGTATATTTGCTAATCCTAGCCAGGAGTTAGGAAAAACAATCTGATTAGGGGTATAATCCCGTGACCATCTGCTTGATTTATCATTCCCAGAAGGAATTTGCATTTTAAAAGAGGAGCTGCTTAAAGTAAATGAGTCTTTAATTTTGTAGGTTACTACAATGGCTGCTCGTTTTACGTATTTGCAGAATTGAAAAACATACAAATGTACAGATCAAAGAGGTTTGCATTCTAAAGATCTACATTAAGCCTCGAGCATCTGTGGTTTAGAAAGCTTTCCAGGTGATTCTGAGGTGCAGTTACAAACTCCTGGCTATTGGTGAATTATTGCGGAATATTGGAACACGTTTTTCCTTTGTCTATTCTTGACTTAAACATTGATTCAGTTATCCATTGCTGTGTAATAAAACACTCCAAAACCTAATAAATTAAACAAAAGCTGTATTTCTCACGATTCTGTAGGTGGCCTAATTCTTCTGCTCCACTTGGTATCAGCTGGGTCCCTCACTTGGCTGCATTCAGCTGGTGTCTGGGCTGGGGTGGAAGATCTGAGGAGTTACTCACATGTGCGAGCGTCTCCATGTAGATAGCTTGGGTGTTCTCAAAGCAGAGTGGACACAGGATAATCAGATTTCTTATATGGTGGCTGGCTTTAAGAATGAAAACAGAAGCTGCCAGGCTTCTTCAAGGGTAGGCCTGGAACTGGCACAGCATTACCTCTATATGCCACCCCATGTTTAAGGGGGCATAGATTACATATTTTTCTGGGTAGAGTGATGTATGCATATAGGGAAGGAAGGAATAGATGATGAGAAATAAAGATGAGACTCTTCACCCCAACATCTTCCCACCAATTTGCTAGAGATCAGGAATCTGAAACATAGCACTCCGCCTTGGAAGGCTGTCAATCGTTACACCAAACAAAATAGCACGAAATGTCCACTTGGACCTGATGAGCATTTGAGACCATCAGTGGCTGTCTTAAAGGGGTTAGAGGACTTATAGGATTCGTCCCTCTGTTGCTGGAGAAGTGGCTAATTGACCACCCCTAACTAGAGGAAACTTAGGCAAACACTCCACATTTACTTTGTGCTCCCCTAAAGCCTAAGGGAGCTTCATGGGAGGGTGGCACAATCAAATGGAAAGAACATGGCTTTGAGCCTAGCAGAAAGGTTTAGCCTCCTAGATCTGCCCAGGGAGACCTTTGGTGGGTTAATTTTCTGAACCTCAGTTTTGTCTTCAGGAGAGCACACACGGATATCTTCTCTCAGGCTTTTTGTCAAAACTCAAGGTGATGATATATGCGGGTGCTGACTGAACTTTAACAAATGTTGTACCTATTGTACTAAGCAACACTTCTCTTTCTTAAAAGATCTAATTTTGTAGAAGTATTTAAAGTCATAAGGAAAAGAAAACATTTTGTCACACACTTCACGGGAGGAGAGGAGAGAGAGCAAGCAGCTAAGTGTATATTTAATGATCAAGGGCATATTATTTAAAATGTAGAGGTTCATTTGTTGGGTGAGTCACCCAAAAGAATTTCTCTGATATTCATAAGCATTGTGTGTGGTTTCAGTTCATTTTCCAGAACAGTGATTCCACCTCCCTTGGAACAGTCATAGTTACTGGGAAGTTTAAGGAGGGAGCCTTGAGAAATCTTCAGTACTCTAAGCCAAGTAGGCTGGAGAGGCAGGATCTGAAGAAATCAATGAGAGAAGAAAGGAAGAATGGATTACAGAAGATGGGGAAGATGCCTGGAATTTCACACCTATGTCATCTCTTTTGTGGTAAAGGGGAAATTCCTGGATCCATACCTACCCCAGTTCCATCAGAGTATCTGACTACTGGAACAAGACTGAAGAACAATGACTGCAGTATTTCACAAAACACTCTTTGATTCAGCTTAGAACACAAGTTTTCTATGCTTCTGTCTAGAATAATACTATTATACTCTTCTTTCAAACCCATAGCCCAGGAGAAGTAGTCCCCCTTATCTGTGGGGATATGTTCAGGCATCCTGGGGATGCCTGAGACCACAGATAGTACCAAACCCTATACATACGATGTTTATTTCCTATAGATACATACATACTTATGATAAAGTAATTATAAATTAGGTATAGTAAGAGATTAACAATAATAACTAATAAAATAGAACAATTATGGCCATGTACTGTAATAAAAATTACTGCAGATCTTAGCAGCCTCAGCATATGATTTTTTCGAGAACTTTTACATTTTCACCTAAAGGATGTTATGGCTTCTCACTACTCTTGCACTTTGAGGCCATTATTAAGTGAAATGAGGGTTACTTGAACATAACCATTGAAATAAGGGTTACATATCAAGTGACACCTCAACAGTCATCTGATAACCAAGAAGACTACTAGGTGACTAACAGGCGGGTAGTGTATGCAGCGTGAGTACTCTGGACAAACGGATGATTCATGTCCGGGCAGGACAAAACAGGATGGGTCAAGATTTCATTGTGCAATTTAAAATTTAGGGATTATTTCTGGAATTCTCCATTTGATATGTTAGGACCGCAGCTGACTGCAGGTGACTGAAACTGTGGAAAGTGAAATCGCAGATAAGGGGTACACTACTGACTTAATAGGAAAGAAAAATCCCAATGATCTAGCCTCTAAGGGTCCCTCAGTAGACATCAGGTGGCCTTTTCCATTTCCAAGATTTTACTTTTGGGGCTAAGAGAGAGAGAACTCACAGGGCGGGAGGGAAGAGAACTGAGATAGGCTAATGTGTACCACATGGGGTCACTACGCTGTGTACTTCACGATTCTTCTCTCATCACATATTTTTACAACAACTCTGCAATGTAAGCATTATTAGTGCTGTCTTATGGATGAGTAAATGGAGGCTTAGAGAGAAGGTCAACCAGGTAAAGATGAATTCAAAGTCCAAAGCATTCAATAGAGCCTCATTATGTAACAGTAAGATAAGCAATCTGCAAAGAAGTGCCATAGCATTTTTGTTTTTGAGGAAGATTAGCCCTGAGCTAATGTCTGCCACCAATCCTCCTCTTTTTGCTGAGGAAGACTGGCCCTGAGCTAACATCCGTGCCCATCTTCCTCTACTTTATATGTGGGATGCCTGCCACAGCATGGCGTGCCAAGTGGTGCACAAGTCCATGCCTGGGATTCAAACTGGCAAACCCTAGGCCGCCAAAGCAGAACGTGCACACTTAACCACTGTGCAACCGGGCCAACCCCTGCCAAAGCATTTATGCCTCAAACAGAAAAACATCCTAGAAATATAGGTAAAGCTGCCTGTTTCAGAATGTGACAGAAAAACTTAACAAGCATTTCAGGAAGATATAGATAATTTGAGTGATTCAAATAGGTTTGATTTAATATATGTAACAAACCTAAAAATAGAGTTTTTTTTTTTTCTTTTTTTGAGGAAGATTAGCCCTGAGCTAACTACTGCCAGTCCTCCTCTTTTTGCTGAGGAAGCCTGGCCCTGAGCTAACATTTGTGCCCATCTTCCTCTGCTTTCTATGTGGGATGCCTACCACAGCATGGCGTGCCAAGCGGTGCCACGTCCTCACCCAGCATCTGAACCAGCGAACCCCAGGCCGCTGAAGCAGAACGTGCGCACTTAACCACTGCGCCACGTGGCCGGCCACAGAGTGTGTTAATCATTCTCTTACATCCAAGTATCAGTTGTAAAAACCTAGACTGTATTTGGTCACAATAAAAAAAAGACCTTAAAAATGCCCCCAAATAGATATTTTTAAAGAAAACAGAAATAACAAAGCAAATAGATTTTTTTTACAAAATTTACACTGCGAAAGTATAAAATACTCTTCAATATACACCTGCGAGCAAAGAAGAAATAAAAATAGAAATTAAATCTTATCTAAGAGTCAGTGAAAAGATGATTACTTGTTATCAAAATCTATTGGCTATAAACCTATAATTAGAAGGAAAGGTATAGCCTAAAATGCTTTAATTATTTTATTATTGAAAAGAAATGAATGATTCCAATTGAGAATCTAGAAGAAGATCCACAAAGTAAATCATGAGGGAGTACTGGGAACTGACAAATGCAAAAGGTGGAATTCATGATGTAGAAAACAGTACAGTAGAAAGGATAGAGAGGAGGAAAAGCTGCTTCTTTGAAAAGACCAATGGACGAGATTAACCATGGCAAGCCTGCTAAAGGGAAAAAGAGACTTCACTTCCCTTGCTCCAGGCCATGCAGCATAGTGATGTCTGTAATTAAAACCCTGCCTGTCTGCATCCAGAGCCCTTCTAACACATCATCCACTATGAGAAGGAGAAAAAAAAAATAGGACACTAATAAACTGACTTTTAAGATCGTAAATAAAGGTTTTTCCAACGTTTCTGATATACATGGGCTACAAAAAGTTCCAGGGACCCGCATTCTTATTCCTTTCCCTTGCATAGTCACAAAGCAAGTAATGCCTGCTTAACGATGAGGATTCAGGTCTGAGCTATGGCTATTGACTTTTCCTATTTTCAGAACATTCCTGTAATTTTTTCCTCAATGTTGAATATATAAGATTTGGAGAAAGAAGAGGAAACTGATACGAAGAGAAACAAAATGACCGGTCCAAGAGGAGAAGCTACCTTAGATCTCAGGGGCTTTGTTGAACTTGGTTTATGTATCAGACACAGTTTCACATAGATTATACAGGAAGTAGGTTTTATTAATCCCATTGCCAATGGCAATATTAGGGCACAGAGATATTCAGCAACCTGCCCAAGGCCACACAGCCGTAAGGAGCAGGATTTGACTTCACGCTGCCTGACTCTGGAGCCCGTGCTTGCAGACACTCCCCTGAACCATTTCCTAATCCTTGCTGAATGATTTCAGCTCTTTTGCTGTTTTCCCCTCCACCTGGTTACCTCCCTTGATGGGCTCTCACATTTGCTTGCTGGCCCAGGATCTGTGACACGGCCTCAGGAACTGGTTGGGCTAGGAGAGAAGCGGGGTGCAGTCGTGTGAAAAGAAAACACACATGCTCCCCTTCCTCAGCTGCACTGTTCTTTCCCTCAGCTGATATTTCTCCTCTTACATAAATGGAATGTTATACAAATGTTTCTGCCATGAGTTTCCTTTCAGAGGATGAATAAAAGAATGAGACGTTTTGTTTTCCTTTGTTCCCCGGTAGCACCTATGTTAAGAATTTGCGCTGAAAACATGACTCACTAATTCTTGGAGCAGAACACAAAGAAGTGAACGGATCTAATACCGCTGTGAGGTGTAGGCTTGAGTTTGTGTGGGAAAGAATCAACTGGAACCGCTTAGGCGAAATTTCATTCAAAACACGACAATCTTCCTCTCTCTCCTCATCCCCAACAGCTCCCAACATGACTGCTTCGTTCAAGTCGCCCCGTTTGCTTTTTCGTATGATTGTCAAATATTTCAGGCAAGTGATATCTAGTTCCTTTGGATGTGGGTGTGTGCCGAATTGTTCCGGTTTATAATTATTAACTGAATCATTGGCTTGTTGTTCGATAGGCAGTCTGGGTTTGGGAATAGTTATTTACAGAACAAAGGTGGTTTAAATACAGTGCAGGGTAAATAAGCGGAAAAAGCACCTAATTTTCATGGACTTCGGTATAATAAGATTTAACTAAACCTAAACCCAATTTTAATTCCCTTGGCCTGTGTACATTACGGGTATTCTGTTGGAAGAGTGAGTTCTAATTCTTAGCCCACAGAAAGACATTCTCAGAACCTGGTTTCTAGAAAGTGACTTTTGTGGGCAACCTCCACTTACCCACCCCCTTCAGCCCCAGAAATTTGATTGCCTGGAATATTCTCTTTATAATTCACTGGCTCAAGGGAGCTTCACAAATGTCAGTGAGTCAGTTCGCTGGCTGGCCACTGGGGACCCACAAGCAGGCTGCCTGGGTGCACAGGATGTTTTTTTTGGAAGGAACTGTCTTCTCTGAATTTCTTTTCTTCGCATGAGACAATGAGGAGGGGGAGGTCACGTTGGGTGTGACTGTGTATCTCTTCTTTCGTATGCATTGCTCGATTCCTTCAAAAGCATAAGTCCTGGAGCAAAAAGGCATTTGCGGAATCAGCTAGAAGGACTCTCCAGAGACAGTCTTTTCTGTTGGTTGACAAAATTTCTCCCAACAACCTCTGCTTGTTTATCCATCAGATCCCAAGGTCTGTCAGAGAAAAAAAGTCTACTGTCTCTTCCTGCAAACTGCGGCATAGACTGAAAATCAGGGTTGTCATCAAGTTGTCTCTCATTATCAAAATGATATCATTCCTGGATAATTTAGCATCCCTCCCACTCATCCAGGCTCAACAGTACCACCATCTGTATTACCGTAATTGCTAGCACTATTAAAACCACCATTACCAAATCCTTACCCTCACCCACACAATCAATACTACCACCCTTACGATCAGTATCATGACCACCACCATCAGTACCACCACCCCCACCATCAGTACCACCCCCCCCACCATCAGTACCACCATCCCAACCATCACTATCACCACCCCTACCATCAGTATCATTACCACCACCATCAGTAATACCACCATCAAAAGCTACCATCCTAGCTGCACTGGCACCACATCCACCACCACCACCACTAATAATGGTCCCATCATCACCACCTTCATTTAATTCAGCAGTTATTTACTGGGCAGTTATTGACTTATACTGTTATATACTGAGTATCGCCTTCCATGACTCCTGCTTTGGAGGACAAGAGTCTTTCAGAGGAACTTAGAAAAATGTATATGGCAATTATCTGAGATATGGAGAAATACATGCTGTAAGAGAGATATAAGCAAGATGCTGGGGAGAGACTTTAGTAATCCTGGAGGATCAGCTTAAATGTCACTTTTTCTCGGAAGCTGGAAGCTAGGAATGATTTCGGCTCCAAGTAACGCAATAGCCACACTAGAATAATTAAGACATAATTATTACACATGGCAAGATGTCTAGTGCTGGCTCAGTGGCTCAAGAATATCAGGGCTCTAGGCCACCACTGAGGTAATTCTTCTTCTTTGTTCATGGCTACAGAATGGTGATCTGCTGTGGCAGCTGAATTCAAAGTCAGCAAACAAGGCGAGGCAAGGTAAAGTGAGACCTCCCCTCTTAACGCTTATCTACTTTAACATGGTGGGGAAAATATTTCCCATATGACTCTAGGAAAGGCCCTTTAATGTCTTTTTGGCTAGAATTGAGTCATATGGCCACCCCTAGCTGCGTTGGGGGCCTGGACTGCTGATCTAGCAATTGCAGCCTCTCTAGTTAAGGCAGAAAGGGAAAAGGAAGAAATGGATAGAAATCGCTGGCTGTTATGAAGCCAAAGTACATGCTATAAAAGAGACGTCCATAGTTCTGCCCAAGGAAGCCTTCTATTTTCCTCTAGAAGGTTCTGGTGCTCCTCTTATAATACTTTGTGCCATTCGTTGACAAATTTTTTGATAAATCACACCAAATAATGATAAAAGTTATGATCCACAAAAATTTGCTTATTTGTTTAATTTCTGTTTACCTATTAGATTTTAAGATCTAAGAGAATAGAGTCAACGTCTGCCTTGTTCATCATGGTATCCTCAGCATCCAGCACAGGGCTTGACATGTAGTAGACAAGCAACATTTGTTAAATAAATACATATAAGAACGAATGAATGAATGACCAAACATGGTCTTTGGGATCTGTTGAGATCAGTTGAAGAAAAGAGGATTTCAACAATGGCAAATATTGAGATGGGTAACTATGTATGTATGTATACACGTATGTCTGGATATGAATATGTGTGTATTAGATTCTGCTGTCTTATTTCTAGAATAGTATTCAAAGCGTGTTTAGAGTTTTTTGTTTTGTACTCAGTGTTTATGCTAAAAATTACTTTTGTGCTTTCTGTTTTACTTCTATAGTATTGTACTTAAAATGGCGGGGAATGAAAAAGCAAAAGTGGTTCAAGGTTAATTTTGTAAACGAGGGTTTCAAAAACTGCAAAGAATTACACAATATTACTTGTAAGTAAGCCTTTCCACCTTGAGTGACCTTTCTCCTCGTCTTCTTTTTCTTCCTCCTTCTCTTCTGCCTCCTCCTCCTTCTTTTTCTTCTTTGGTTGAATGTTTATAATGGGAAGGGAAATAGATAATGCAACGTTGATTCTCTTTCAAAGATCACAAAATTATTCTCTATTTTAATGTGTGAAACTCAGTAATCAATTGTAAATTATAAGCATCAGACCGAGTTTGGTTAAAGAGAAAAATTTAGAATAACAGATAATAATTTACTCTTCCTTTTTTAAGAGTATCTGAGAGAGACAAATCATCTTTATTATAAGAAGTAGTTTGACAGTGTTTATCATGAAGAATGACCTATACGGATTCTCTTACACTGTGTGAAATAGGCTGTTAGGTGTGGGGTCATTTGAAGGCAGATGGTTTCTCTGTTCCGGGCATGATCGTTCACACTCATCCCTGGACTTCTGACATGATGACGCTCTTTCCTCATGTTACGCTATCCCTGTAGTGGTCTATTGCCCACTCCTTGCCAACTCTACCCATTCATGTATCGTAAGATATGTAAATGTATCAAATGCTTGAACTATTCCTTTAAACTGTCTAGCATCATTTCGTTTCAATGAAAATTTCCTGTCCACAAACTTTTTAAACTCTGTTTGAGGAGGGGGGAGGGATTTTCTCATGGGATTTCTCTGGTGAACGTGGCCCTCCTTTGGCCCTATTGCTATGTACAAATTACCTCCAAAACTCAGTGGCTTGAAAAGCAGCCATTTAATGATACCTATTGTGTGTGTCTGGAATTTAGGAGAGCTCAGTTGCTCACTTCTGCTCTAAGCAGCACCAACTGAGGTCACTCAGTGGTATTCAGCTTGTGGATGGCCTGGTCTGGCAGGTCCAAAAGGGCTTCATTCATGCGTCTGCTGTCTTGGCAGGGATGGCTGGAATAGCTGGAGGCTGACTGGGCATTTATTTCTATTTGTATCTACTCCACAAGGCTGGCTTGGGCTTCCTGACAGTATGGTGGCTGGGATTCAAGAGAGAATGTTCTAAGAAAAAGCAGCCTGAGAGAATACATTCTAAGAAACTCAGGTACTAGCTGCAAAGCTCCTTAACACCTTGACCCAGAAATCCCAGAAATTTCTTTCCCAGAAATGCACTTCTTCTGCATTCTACTGGTCAGTGAAGTCACCAAGGCCAGCCCACATTCAAGGCAGACTTCCCTTCTTAATGGGAGAAGAAACAAAGGATTTGTGACCATCTTTAATATCATAGAAGGAATGGCAAGAGTGAAGCCAGAAAATGAGGAAAAAGAGGGATTTTTTTTCAGAGAACTGAGTCACACAGTCTGGAGGGATTATAAGATACATGGGAGTTGAAGTTGTGAAGATATGCTGCAAGGCCTAAAAGATAAGAGTGAAAACTTTGTACATAACAGAGTGGGAAAAGGGGAATTGATGAAAAGATGTGAGAACAGGAGTGACCAGGTCAGAAAAGATGTGGGTATTGGTGAGGGGAAGCGCTGAGTGCTGGGGATGAGGAATGGATGGGAGGTAGGAGACACTAGGATAAGCTCACCAAAAAAGAGGCAACTGGAGAAGTCTGGGGAAAATATTACCCAGGTCTGAACCAGGTGTTACTGGAGTACATGGAAACAAGGGGACAAGTAGGAAAGATAGGATTTCCAAGACAGAATTTACATATCATTATCATCTGTAGTGTTCATTGTGAGACATTCGCTTAATGACCTGAAGAGTATAGGAAGACACACTTCAGATATACTAGGTGGCATATGAATGAAGCCCCAACTCACAGTGGCTTGTGAGTAACATGGGATTTATTGGCTTCTGTAAAGTAAAAGTCCAAGGTTGGAAACAGCTTCAGGTACAGTTTGATTCAGGTGAATGATGCCACTCTTTTGTCTCTGATTCCTCTGTGTGCTGGCTAGACTCTTTTAATGCTTACAAAATATCTGAAGGTACTATAAGCTTAATATCCCCACACTATTAAATCTCACAGAAGAGAATATTCTTCTCTGTCCCAGAAATCTTAGCAAAAATTTCTCTGTGTTTCACTGGCTCTGATTGAGTTATAGGATTCAGCTCTGCACACCCTTCTTCTCTGGTCAGTTCCTCTATACCCTAAGCTCTACAGGGACAGGCATCTGTAGTGGATTTGCTAGAACTGTCTATGACCAGATATGTATGTTTCTCTAATTCTGGGGCTCAGTATTAGGAAGCCTAAATGAGATTTTATTTTCCAACTGTGGTCCCAAGAATATCTCCCATCCCACAGATTCTTCAGAATTTTACCACTCATTCATCGAGAAACAGAGTCTCTGTTCCCTTTCTTGGATTTGAGCAATAGAGTATATGACTGCTTTGACCAAAAAGGTATTATGAATGTGATACATTGTGACTTCTAAGGCTAAGACATAAAAATGCCATGCACTTCTTCTTTATTCTCTTGGAACGTTCACTCTTGGAATCTAGCCCTAGGTGGTAAGGAAGCTCAAGCAGCCCATGGAGAGGCCCACATGGAGAGGTCATAAGGCTCCCAGTGGACAGCCTCAGCTAAGCTCTGTTAATAACCAGGACCAAACTGCCAGTCATGTGGTTGAGCCATCTTGAAAGTGGATCCTCCAGTCCTTGTCGAGCCACCCCAGCTAATGCTACATGGAGCAGAGACAAGTTGTCCCCACTAAGCCCTGCCCAAGTTGGAGATCATAAATAAAACAAATAATTATTGTTGTTTTAAGTCACCAGTTTTTGATTGTTGTGCAGAAGTAGCTAACTGGAACAAAGCCCACTGCCACAAAGTATCTATGTCATGTCCTCCAATCCAGCTTTTTTAGTAGTAATGTTGATGTCTTGATTTTCAGATGGAGCTTTGAATCTTTTGTCTTAATTAGTCAATTGTTTGTAAATTCATGGTGGGAAACTCAGCTTGTATATGCACCACAGTCTATCGGAATAGTGATTGAAGATACACTTGTGTACAGTCTTTGCAAAAACAGAGGAGTGCTGGGGTCCTGGGATAACAATTCTCTTTTCGTGGGAGAAATCTTCATAGAGAAAACAAAAGAAACTTAACAAGTACCTACTGGTGAAATGGCCATAAAACCTTGAAAGCATTTTCACATTCATCATTCATTTATCTTCATCATTCATTTATCTCTCTGTCTGTCTGCCCCATCCATCGTTTCATCCATCCACCCATTTCTAGCTCCTTTATTAATAGGAAATATAGGAATAAGCCTGACCAGTGAGAGTTTCATAGGACAGGTAAGGAAGAGAAATTTCTCTTATTGGTACAGTTCTGGAAATTAGCGGATGGTGGATTCATACTGGATAAGACTGATAAGAAAGTCCAAAGCACAGTCCAGAGAGCACTTTCTAAAATGCAGAGGCAGACCTGGACAAAATGTTGAGTTGAAGAGGATAAAGCCAGATGATCCAATAGCCAGGGAATAAAAACGAGGAATACCAGGTCAGCTTGGTACTTGGAAAGTGGTCTAGGCTAATTCATTCATTTGTCCAAGAATCATTCATTATGTGCTACTAAGTACCAGCAGTGTATTATGAACTGAAGGTTGAATAGTGAATAAGAGACATTAATTCATTGCCCTAATGGAGCTTACATTCAAGGGGAAAAACAGGCAACATATATGTAAATTAACAAAAATTAATAAGATCATTCAGAGTGCTAAGAGTTCTGAAGATACTAAAGAAGGCAGATTGATCAAATAGGACTGGGTAGGAAATATTATGGGGTAATCAGGGAGGACTCTTCTGAGGAGAATACATTTGAGCTGAGATCCAAATGGCAAGTATAAATGAGGAAGGTAAATAATTTGTAGAAAGGCATACCAGGCAGTGGCCAGAGCAAGTGCAAAGGCCCTCAACAAATACCATAGATGGGCTAGTGTGATGAGACTGGCTTCGTGTGATGGGAAGGTTGTATAGATTTATTTAAAAGGCCAAGGGCAGAGGAAGCCAGTTCAATTAGTCATTTATTTGTCCATCCATCCATTCATCCATCCATCCATCCATCCATCCATTCATCCACCCATCCACCCACCCACCCACTCATCATACATATTGGGTGACCTCCACATACTAGGAACTGCGCTGAGCATGGGAGTTGCAGAGAAGAAAAGATCATCAATGTCTGTTCTTGAGGGACTCATCATCTATTCCCACAATCACCCTCTGAGATGAACTGGGATGTGATTGAACACTCACTTTATTGGTAAGGAAACTGAAACACAGAGTTTAATGACTGAACCTGACATCACCCAAGTGGTTAGTGGCAGGGCTTAAGCATTTTATCTTCCTTCCTTAATCAGGAAAAGCATTATGCATGACCTATTTTTTTTTTTCAAACTCTCTTCCTCAGTGGGGCAACAATTAGAGTTTATCTATTACTAATGCTTACCATTGTAGGTTTCTTTAATTAGGTGTTTTAAATTAGTGTTATTTTAATTTTACTTATCTCCTGAGACATTCTAGGGATGAGTAGCAAATCAAATAATGCACATGAAAGCACTTTGTAACCTACAAACCATGATACAGATGTGAGTTACATATAGTTTTATATGTGAGGATATTGCTCCATGCATTAACACTGCTTCCTCCTCAGAGATCTCATCAGAAAAATTCAGAGTAAAATAGACTTCTGGATGGATGCTTTAAAAACATTTCCTGTTTTCTTTAAAAATGAGACTGCGAATTCTCAAACTGATCCAAAATAGGTGCTTAGTAAATATTTGTTGAATGAATAGATAAGATGGAATATGCAAGAGATGTGGATACCATGTGGTGGGTTTCCTTCAGTTTGGCTACTTACTGTGAAAGAGGAGCCAATTTGGGAGCACATTGTCACTCTCAGGAAACACTGATTAATTTACATATTTGTATTAGCCACCTTGGGAATGAGGAACATATGGCTCAGAGAAGGAAGATCATTTTTTCGGGAGATGGAAATAAAATTATCTAGGGGTAGATTTCCCAATACTTTCAAAGGATTATTAATTGTTTTGTTTTGTCTTTTTAACAGTTGGCTTTAAAGCCTTATGTTGACATAATATCTTGTTTACTTTTGCTCCTCCAGCTGAGCAGAAGATCCTTCAAGCCACAATCACCTGCCTTTGCTTAGAGACTACTCAGTGGTTGATAACTTGGGCTTTGGAGTCAGACTGACTGGGTTTAAAACTAGCATGTCTCTTAGATCTCTGTGAATTGGGGCTAGTTTTTTAACTGCTCAAAAAAATGTCCACGTCCATTTTTTTGATAAAATGGGAATAAGTAGTGTCTACCTTGTAGACTTGTAGGAAAGATTAAATGAATTAATACATGTAATGTACTTAGAACAACACAAGAAATACTCAAGAAGTGTTAGCTAGTATGTGTCTACTTTCGTGAGTCTCCCTTTGGATTACAAAAGCTGAAGAAGGGCTCTACCCTATTTCATTGATGCACCCTTAGTGCTAGGACTAGGGTGGGGTGAGTGAGGCATTTGCCTGAACACAAAATTGGGTGGGTGAGCAAAAAATTCAATATAAATAACTTTTTAATGCACTACTTTAAACAGTCAAAATTAGTGCAAACATTCCATAGTGAATATAATACCAAAATTTTAAATCAAGACATGATCAGTAAACTAAAGTTAATTAAAAATTATTTAAGATCATCGCTTAGTCAAGGGAAACTGTTGAACACGGCAATTCTCCCAGTTGAAAATGAGATAAGCAAGAAATTGATTTTGAAATGTTATTGATGAGTTTGCTTCCAATAAAATCAAGAATGTAAAATTATACTAAATTCAGTTTGGGATATAAATAAAATATTTAACCTTAATGTTATGAGTTTTAATGCTCCTCTGTTTTGATTTTTCAACCATTCTAATGTCCTGGAAAAAATTAGCCATTAAAAACTTATATTAAAATTCCTTTTGCCCCAGGCTGCAACACAGCTTGGCCTGGCTCTGATCTTCGTAACTCCTGGCTCAGGTCATAGTACATAGAGGTGTTCAGTTCATGATTGTGGAAGGAACTGTGAGCTCTACAGGGGCATGGCAATAGTGTATATATCTTTTGAACCCCTTCTTTTCAGTGCCTAATATAGTGACTGGTACCCAGAGGGGTTCAAAAAACATTAGTTGAATGTTGATCAAAAAAAATTGGATTTACCCCAACAGACTCAAAACTCAATTCATATCAAGCTATTGGATTCAGTATATTGAGATGTTCACAGTTGATTTCAGAAGTCTGATCTATGAAGTCCTAGCCCATGATCCCTTAACATTGCTGTGGACCATTATGATCCCTCCCCTCCTCTGGAGATACCACAAAGGGCACCACTCAGACCAATGAGAAGAGTTAGCAAGCAGGGATTGTACCACAGTAAATCTCTGTGTCTTCTGCTTGCATATGTACCAGCTAGATGACTTCAAACACTTCTGACTCTGATCTTTACAACATATACTTTGTACATCATAATCCAGTATACACACATATGTCTTTTCATACATGATTAAAACAAAAGTGTCATTAAACACTTAGTTGAACTATTTAAGATGCATTTTGTATTCAGATTTTATCCTGTATCATTAAAAATGTGTTTGTGATGACTTCGAAGCGGTTTCATGAACTACTGAAGGTCATGACTGACTGTTTGAAAGACCCTGCACTAGACTCTAAGTTTTTGGGAGGAACATATTGATGTCTGTCTACCATTGCACTTAGTACGACCCCTGGAACAGGGAAGGTGTCTAATAAGCCATTCAGGCTGCAGGCTTTGATGCTGAGCATACACGTTTTGGAGGTGAACAACTGGGTTTGAGTCCCAGCTTTGTTGCTAACAATATGACTTTGGGCAAGTGACTTCACTGTCATCAGCCTCATTCTCCTCATTTGTAATAAAAATAATGACAACACCAATAATAATAGCTAACATTTGTTGAAGACTTACAATGCACCAGGCTGTGTATAATGGGATAATGATTCCAACTTGACACAGGTGTTGTGGGGATCAAATGGAGTCGAGGTATAAAGTACTTGCCACATTCAAGGAACTTCGTCATTGCTGGGGCTGTTTTGTTTTTTGTGAATCCTCTGAGCCAGGACTTCCTACTGGGAGTTTAAAGTGTGTCCCTTGCTCCTTTGGGCATTTGGCACACGTAGAGCCAGGAAGAGTCTGGCACTTTGAAGAGCACTGTGAGAGCGCACCGCCAGCCACATTCTCAAAGATCCATCTCCCAGCCTTCCTCCTGGCCAGTTTGCAACCCTTTGGTCTGCTTTGTGGGAGTTGGGTCCAGCTGGCCCTCATCCACATTCCAGCCTTTCTGGGAAGGACAGTGGCAGCATTGTTGAGGTCTGAGGCCTGCAGGACACAGAGCTCATGTCCTCAGGCTACCTGTGGCATTTCTCTCTCAGGACATTTTGATGTTCTCCTCATCAGTCTCACCAGAGAGGAGAAAGGGCTGGCAAAGTGCCACTATAAATGCAAATCACTGGGGATGGATAAATTGTGAGAATCAGTCTGTTCTGATCAGGTTTTCTGCAAAGGAAGAAGCATTTTGCAATACCTTCTAGATACGTCTATCACTCTATAATTACACATAATAACTACCATTCATTGAAAACATGCCATATTCCACTTGCTTGATACAGGCTGGTTCAAATCTTCGTAAGAACACCTTGAACAACGAATTATCATGCCCAGTGCACAAATTAAAAACGTGATATTAAGAAGAGTTAACTAATTTCCTTCACACTATCCAGCTCATAACGCTGGAGTTTGAATCAGAACTCAAGTCTGAGTCTAAGTCAAGTTCTTTGTGCTTCCCACATCACCTGTTCACAAACCATGTTCTCATTATAATCATAACTTACATTATATTTATTGAATGTTTACTATGTGTCTGGCTTTGCTGTAGGCACTTCACATGTACTGCTGGTAACACAATTCGCACAGCTTTAGAGAGAGGTACCTTATTATTCCATTCTCCAGATGAGGACTCCAAAGAACAGCTACACTTACTAAGATCATGTGCTGTTCTAAGTGCTGGATCTGGGATAGGAATCCAGGCAGTCTGTGCTCTTGACCACTAACCTATGCTGCTTCATATTTATTTATTCTGGATCTCAGCTGACCTATGAAAAAGAGCAAACATCACTACTTTACAAGTGAGGGCACTGAAGGAACTTATTTGCCCAATATTATAGAGCTGTTAAGTAGAAGGGGGACTTGATTCTGGGTCTCCTGGCTGCTGGTTCAGTGCTTGCTCTACTAGATCAGGATGTTGAAGTCCATGTCATTGAGGCATGCATGATGCTCCTTACCTACCATATGCTTGGCACCTGGGTGTGCTGAGTGGGTGTACGGTAGCATCCCTGAGCTTCAGGACTTGGGTGGGTCATGGACCCTGGACTTAGTTGGTAGTTTCCTCTCCTGCTGGTATACTTTTATGGTTCCTCTTACTTGACTCTTACAGCCTGATTCCAGTGTGTTTCTGGTCCTTCTGGCCTCTTTGCTGGCCATCATTGCCCCTTTGGGACTTCCTGCCTTCAGGGCATCTTGCCAGTGCAGCAATGACCTGGATTCTGACTATTCTGGCTCATTGGAGATCTTGTCTCCAATTCTTTCTGGCCATAGTCTAGGAGGATAAACCTTGGGGAAGCTTCAACCAGCACTTTTCAAATTTCCCACCCTCTGCTTCATACACATAAAGCATGGAGCACATAAGTGAGTGTTCGGCTATATCCTCTCTTCTGAAGTTCTCTAATTGGTTTATTAACAATTTTGGTTCTCCAACAAAGGTATCCGTGACAGCAGGTACAATTTGTCAATTTTTAAGGCTCCTTCAAGGGGAATTGCATAAAGCTAGATTCATGATAAGTAGATAAGAGGTGGGAGGTAAATAACCTTTATTGTATGTCCCTATGAGTTAGGCATTTTCATATATACCATCTCATTTAATTCCAACATCTCCTTGAGATAGGAACTATTATGATTATCCCTGTGTTTAGAGAGGAGAAGACTAAGGCTCAGAGGACTAAACAAATTCAGCCAGATACGCATTTGTCATGAAATCACTGTTTCTAAGGGTTCAACGTGCATACATATCTGTATGTGTACATACATGGGTATGTATCACATAAAGACTTCTTTCTTAAGTTTTTACTGGTATAATGTCTGTCTTTTTTTTGAACCCATGTAAAATTGACAGTTATTTTTCATTATTATATTGTACATACCTGTTCACAGGATGACCACATTTCCCATGTTGGTAATAGTCCAAATTTCAGATAATTTCATTCTTTTCAGATACGTATACCTAAACGTGATGATTTTGTATTGCACTATAATACACAAATCTAAAGAAATTCGTATATTAATAACATCCCTCATTGAACTGTTTATCTTATTATTGAACTTGGAAAACAAGGTCTACGTATCTGGACACACACACATATATATATACATGTAAAATGCTATGATTCTATCACATGTTTACACGTAACTAATCAATATTTGCTAAATCTGTTTCAATTGTCATGAAATGGAATTAATTGAGTGCATTAATCATTGAGAAATGACAAAATGTGAAATGTGTTTCCAAAGTAAGTATAGGACTGCTTAAATGCCACCTTTTAGCTTAATATAATTCATCCACCACTTCTTCCCCTAAATCATTTATAACACAATGGAGAAAACGTGATATGTAAAGACTTGCCCATGCACACTTTCCCTTTCCTACATTCTTATGCCGTCTCAGTCCTGCTGACTGTATCCAGGACCTCCCTCTACCAATATTTCCCCCGTTTGGCCTCAGATAACCTTATTGCTGACTCAGATTTCTAGATGCATACATTTCATATTGAAAATGAACCTCTTGTTTCAAGACCTCTAAGCCTTATATTAAAGAGAATGAGTAAAAAATAGCCATTTGTAATCAAAGTATCTTAAAAATTGAATCCTCATTGATATTCTATTTCTGATCATCTAAATCAAAAGAGACATCCATTGTATTATCCAGAATTCTGTGAAAATTTTATTTACAAAGCAAATACTTGCTCAGCATCCATTACGTGCTGGGGGCTGTGTTCCAAGTGGTAGAGTTAAAATTTATCTATTGAAGAAACAATGGTGACATGCCTTTTGTATTCATTGTATCATAAGAGATACTATAGGGTATTAGAAAAGTGTAAAGAAAATACTCCTTAATCTCAAGGAAATTTTCAGTCAGTTGCTTAGGGGAGAAAACAGTTAATACTGAACTAAGAAGTCATCATGATCATCACCAATTAAAATTGTTCCTGGAAGATTGTTTGGTAAGGGAAATTTATACCACCTCTCCATGGACAGAAGTTTGGAGAGGAGGCATATAGATAAGATGAACGTTGGCAGTGTGAAAGAGAATGACCAACTGAAACCCAAGGCCATTAGCAAGTGTTGAGAGATGGGTTCACGTAGAATTCAGGACACCAGGATCTTCTTAGACAGGATGGGGAAGTGAAAATAGTACGGGCTATGGAAACAACCCAGTTTAAATCCTGGCTCTACTACCCAATACCTAATAACTAAGCATCAGGAAATTATTTAATCTCTTTAAACCTCAAATACCTAATCTTTAAAATGGAGATAATGTTATCTACACCACAGGAATCCTGTAAAAGATTAAGTGAGACAATCTGTTACAATTGATATGTCAATTTGGCCACTCATAATTGTCGATTCTTTTGGTTAACAATGGCCTACAACAATTAGAGGTAGCTGGCGGTTGTGAATTGCTCACCAACAATCTTATTTCTGGAAGGGATGTTTTGATGAAAGCAAATCTCAGGCAGAATTCTGCCACTTGTATAAACATTTATTATCAAACAGGCTGCAAACAGCCATACATCCTGTTCCTGGATAGGTCCCTTCAACTATGAATGAATTCCACCCTGGCATGGTTTCCTGATCTCTGTTTCCCCCACTAGAATGCTAATTTCATGGAGGCAGATGTTTTTGTGTTTTTTATTTATTATTGTATCTCCAAAACTTAGAGCAATGCCAGGCACTAATAAATGCTCAATAAATACCAAGTAAATGAATGAAACAATTAGTGAATGAATGAACTTATCACTCTAAGGGTATAGAATAAGGTTAACATACTACATTTATATACATGTATATACCGATATATATTAAAGTACAGATAGTATAGCATGAAAAGTACCTGGCATATCCGTGTGCTTGCCTTCTCCATCCTTCTAATACAAGCTCACTGAGTATCTCATTCTTCTCTATAACTTCTAACATGGAGCTGGAACAAATTAGATGCCAGTTATATTGAACTGGGTTGAATAGACATTTTTATGCATTCATTTTTCTCATCAGTAAGTTGGAGATAATAATTCCCATTCTATCTACTTCGTTGTACTGTTGTGACATTCAAAACACAATGAATGTGACAAAAATGTATATAAAGCACTATAACATAAGACAATATTTGCAAAATGTGAGCCATGAAATGTTTACATCAGAATCCTCTGGATTGTTTTGGAAATGTTGAGTCCTGAGACCCACCTCAAGTTTTAGTAATTCATAGCATGGCAAATGTACCTGGAAATATGCATTTTAATGAAACCCCCAAGAGATTATTTCTCACTGTACTTTTAAAAAAGACTTTATTTTTATGTTCTTTATTTTTTATCCCTAGGTGTTTAATAAACACGCTTAGTTTCAGCATTGCCCTAAGAGATGAGAAGAGAGATTGTAATGATGATGGCAATGATGACGATGACAAGTTGAACCACAACAATGACTAGACCAAGAGCTCAGGGAAGAAAAGGAAGGACATTGACTTTTTACTCATCATTGTAACCCTGGCACCTAGTGTAGTGACTGTCCCATAATTAGTGCTCAATGAAAGGCTGTTGAATGAATGATGTTGATGGTGATGATGCTGTCTTTTGAAATCTCTCTGTGACACTCAACATGGAGGAGGTGACACTTGCTCCTTGAAACAAAAGATACAGGTCAAGCATGTGAAGTTCTGTCTGTGTCTTGCCAAAAGGAAGAGGATTTCCTTCTTGCACTTTCTTCCCCTCCCATTTAAACAATGTCCACAAGCTGGGAGAAGGTATATAAACATATAGATTGTGTTTGCACACCCAGCTCTGGGTTGATAATGGCCACATTTCCTGCCTTATGAAAACTGTCAGATTCTCTGTTGTCAAAGCTCTCTTTGTCCCAGAATGACATTCATTAACCTTCCCCTGAGCTGAGAGGGTGCCCAGGGGCCTCGCCCTGTATTGTTGGCCTTTGTCTATCTCTTGTCAATCTTTTCCCACAGCAGTTCAGAAGAGGCAGTGAGGAGTTCCTTGAAAATCGTGTGTAAGGCTAATTCTTGAGAAGGGAGCCGATTGCCTAAAGGTAAGCTTGATTTTTTTCATTACCCCATAAAAGAATCAAGTGAGTCAAGAAACTGCTATGGTTTACCGAAAAAAAAGCGGGGGGTGGGGGGGGCAGACAGGATAAAAGCTATGAATGCGTTGATTATTGCAAAGATGCTTCGGCCTCCCTCTCAACACACACGAATATATACATATATGTGTTGCTATCTGTCACCTTCCAGCATTCAGCAGCTGGAAGGGTCCTCGGGCTTGGTTTTAGGTAGAGGTTCTAACTCATTACCCAAATTATTGGGCTGTGAAGCCACCTGTTCTCCTGCGTTAAGTCTTCCCCAACAGACAGCATCGGACCAGAGGCCAGAGAGGTGATTTGGAACAAAGAGAATAAATTCTGGGCCCTGGAGGTGGAATAGACCTCTTGATTGCTGTTACCACCTGCCAACTCAACTGTTTTCCTGTTAGTTCAGATCATCAGCTGCTTCCCATGTCTCTATCTAAGCAGCCTGGGAAGGCAATATGTTTCAAATGCGAGGAGAAAGTGAACAGAACACTCCCCAAATTGAAGCCCTCATTGTTTCTGTATCTATAACTTCCCAGGCATTTGTATGAGTTGTGAGCAGGCTCATTGCCTTGTCCCTTGGCTCAACTTTCAATCTCATGGTCTATGGAGGTCCAAAGTTCTTTCTTGATTTATGCTAATTCTCAGGGGCTTGTGCTCTCATGGTCACCCTCTGCCTGAAAACTTCTCACTGTTTTACCTTAAGTCAAAGTGGTCCTAGGAAGTAGCCTTTAAAAATATACTCACACTAAGAATATATAAATTTAGAACTCTTTCTCCAAAATTTGGAAGTTCCAGAGAAGTTCGCATTGTTGAACTTGCTGGCTTCTACCATTCACTGGCCTCCTCTTTTCTGTCCCCATCCAATCTCTGCTGCTCCTTCCTTCCCTCCAAGACTAGGCCTCATGGTGCCAAATCTTCTCCCTCTATAACATGAAGGAGGCATTCAGCTACCCACAACTCCTGCCACCACACAATCCCGTGGATGTCTGGAGCAGAAAAACTCTAGTGCAAGCACTTCATTTATCTCCTTGGAAGGTTGCCTTGGTTGGCCACAATAACATTATTTTCTTTGTTAACTTTCTAACCCTTGTAATAATACTGAATGTGAGATAAAGACAAAATCAGAGAAGTGGAGTTACTTGTCCCGATGCATGCTATTGATAAATGATGGAACTAGGATTTGAATTCATGTTTCTCTGACTCTTAAGCCCATGTTCTCTCTCCTCTGCCATATCCCACCCAGGCACAAGGTTGGGGAGGAGTCCAGGGAGATGATGGGGAAAGCTTTGCCAGGGGTAAAAACTTGGCATTCTTGGATGGACCCAACACTGTTGTTAAATAGACATAGCAATGCATGCCTGATCTTTGTAAAGAAGAGACGTTTATCCAAGATAACTCTGTCTCTCTACCAATCTACATTAGCTTCCTATTGCTGTTGTAATGAATTATCACAAACCTAGCGGCTTAAAACAACAAAAATTTTTTATCTTATAGATCTCTGGGTCAGACTTCCAAAATGGGTTTCCCTGGGCTAAAATCAAGGTGTCAGCAGGATTGTCTTCCTCCTGGAGGCTTACAGAAGAATCTGTTTCCTTGCCTTTTTCAGCATTTAAAGACTGCCTGCAGTCCTTGGCTCTAGGAATCTCCCATCCTCAAAGCCAGCAGTTGTATCACTCCAATCTCTGATTATGCCACATCTCCTTCTCTGACTCTGACCCTCCTGTCTCTCTCTTACAAGGACATCTGTGATTACAACCGACATACTTGGATAATCCAGGATAATTCCCTCATCTCAAAGTTCTTTGACTGAATCACATCTGCAAAGTCTTTTTGCCATGTAGGGTAGCATACTCACAGATCCCGGGAATTAAGAGGTGGACAACCTTAGGGTGTGTGGAGAGGGCATTATTCTGCCTACTGAAACTTCATTCATCATTTGTCTACTTTTTAGCTCAAACCTCATTTCTTAAAAACCAACCATGTACCCGGAAGTGTGGTAGGAATATAGAAATGAAAGAAATCCTCTCTCAAGTTGCTCACCCAGGAAGAAAGACAGACATAGAAACTAGTGATTAGATGGCACAGTGTGGTAAGTGCCATGACAGAGGTAAGTGCAGGGGGCTTTGGGAGCCCAGAGAAAGAAACTCTAACACTCCATCTTTGAGGTGTAGTTCATCTGTGTGGTTCTCCTGGAAAATGGGATGCCTGGAGACTCTTTAAGGAAAGTAGTCGAAGAGTGGCAGAGATTCAAGCCTGGTGCGTGGTAAGTATTATCTGCAGGTTGGTCTACATGTGGAGGGATAGCAAGTTTAACCTAAAGCAGAGGTAAAGAATTGGGGAGATAGAGAAGGACAGCTGTAGCTGGGTGAGGACATCTATGCGGGCACCATAGGATGGGACAGCTATAGAGGATACTCTGTGGTCAGAATCATCTCATGGCATGAGAGAGCACCTGTTTTAAAGTCATACATGGTGGGTAGGCTGGTCTAGACTCTCGGGATGGGATGAGCTTCAGATGGAAAGATCATTTGGTCAATTTTGGGGAACTGGTTAAGGGGGAAGGCTGGAGAAAGGAGGTTTGTACTGGAAGAAGACTCTCATAAAAGCCTTAGGAGTTGGGAGAAAAAGTGGAAAACTGCTATATCTCATAAAGTAGAAAACGACTACACTTAGTCATATATATTTCCATACTGAGGATGATTTGATTTCTGTAGTTTAATGATCAATTCCATTACATTCCACAAACATTTATTGAACATCTACCATACATTGGCTCCTGTGTTTAACACAAGGATGCAAAG
Source organism: Equus przewalskii (assembly GCF_037783145.1). NCBI lineage: Eukaryota > Metazoa > Chordata > Mammalia > Perissodactyla > Equidae > Equus > Equus przewalskii. Next base: position 70,482,472 of record NC_091838.1, on the reverse strand, counting down.
GACTCTGTCTTCCAGGAGCTCAAAAATTAGCCTGAAAAATCCTACAACAAGAATATGAACAAAGTGCTATGAAAATCTTTTAGTAAAGTTGCATGTGAATTTCTGGTATATGAGTGTAACAGTGCTGTAGCTTTGCTATTGTGGTACTGGCTGTGTTTCTCTGTAATACTTTCCCGTAGCAAACATTCATCAGGTGCTAGCCATCTGTCCAGGCTCTGGAGATATAAGAGTGAGCAAGACAGAGAAAGTCCTCATCTTCATGTTGCTTACCTTCCAGCCAGAGAGTACGACAGCAGGCCAGTGAGTGAGCAAACAAGATAAGCATAGACCAGTGCTATGAAGGAAGTAAACAGTAACATCAGGAGCATCTCTGGGAGGTGGCCAAAGCTAGACTGAGTGGTTAGGGAAAGTTTTGTTGCATTTCTATTAAGTAGAAGCCTAAAGGATGATGAATTTCTAGAGGAAGAGTTTTCTGGGGACTATACTGAGGGTGTTGGAGGCATTTTGAGGTGACAGCAACCCACCTGCGTGACGCATGTCCATGAGAATGAACAGAACCATCCTCTGGTGCCACATGATTCTCTGAACTGTGTTTCTCTTACAGGGCCAGGTGAGAAGTAGAATGGGAAGCAAACGACTCTTACTGTCTAGCCACCTAGCCTCTTATGAGCCAAGCTGATGAGGTATAAATTTAGCTCATTAATAGTGTATTAGTTTTCTATTGCTGTGTAACAAATTACCAGAAATGTAACGGCTTAAAATGATATTAATTTATTATGTTACATGTAGGTTAAGAGTTCAGACAAAGCTCAACTGAATTCTCTGCTGAGCATATCACAAGGATAAAATTAAGGTACCAGTTGGGGCTGTGATCTCCTCTGGAGCAAAGCATCCCTTTCAAGCTCACAAGGTTGTTGGCAGAATTCAGTTCCTTGTGGTATAGGACCAAGGCCCCCATTCTACTGCTTGCTGTGGTCCAGGAACTATTCCCAGTTCCTAGAGACCGTGTCAGTTCTTTGCCATGTAGTTCCTTCCATGGCCCCTCTCACACTTCAACTTTATTTAACTTCAGGAAGGACCCAATTCCTTTTAAGGGCTCACCTGATTAGGTCAGGCCCATCTTGATAACTTTCCTTTTAGTTAACTCAAAGTCAAGCGATTAGTAACCTAATCACAAGAATGGTACTTCATCATATGCAAGATTCTGCCTGCATTCAAGGGGAAGGGATTACAAAGGGCCTACCCATGATGGTGCAGGAATCTTGGGAGAATCTTGGAATTCTACCTACCACAACCAGTGACTATCCAGGCTAACCTGAAAGGTTAGCCCCACATTTATCTGGCTGGTGAGATCAGGTTTTCTCTATCAATTTTTCTCAAGGTGAAGTCATTCATACCACCAACTGCCTACTTATGTCAGTTTCACCAGACATATATGCGAATAAACACTAATGCGGAATGTTTCCCACATGCCAGGTATCATCTTAAGAGCTTTAAGTATGTATATTAACACATCAAATCTTTACAACAACCTTATTCAATTAAGTACTATACATATCTCCATTTTACAGATGAGAAAACTGAAAGGTCAGCTGAGGAAAGATGAGTAATTTGCTTAAGTTCACGTAATTAGTAAGTGGCAGAAGCAGGTTAGAGTTTAGGCAATTAACGCTGCCTCATATTGCTGTGCAATGTTAAGTCCCATGGTGTCTCTGGTCTCAGAAAAGCTGTACAATCTCAAATTGTACTAAAATCCACCCAAGCTGGCATTTCTAATAACCCCTTGACTCTAGTAACTAGTGATCAATTCTTCCACTACCTAAAACAGCCCAAATAAGGTGAAGAGGCTTGAGTACCAAAGTTACTCTTTCTGTAGATGGGGAAATGATAATTTCCTTGGATTTTCATGAATAAATCATATTTTTATATACCAGCTCCTAGCTTCTTGTGTATTTCTCAAATACTTCAGGAACTTTGCCGGAAAAAAAAAAAGGAAGTTTTTAAAAACTCTCTTTATTTAAACATATTAGGTGAGAGAGCAAGAAACAAAAAATAATACAAAAAGAGCTCCTATGGGTCATCAAAAATAAACTCCATTTAACCAGAATTTATGAGCTAGTACTGATACAACTTCCATTTCATCAAATAGAATGATAAAAAGGTTTCTCTATTGAATTGAGTTCCAAGCTCTTAACCATATATAGTTCTATAAAATTCTTCTTAAACTTTTAAAAGGGGTCATATAATGATTCATCTTTAGATAAGAGGTGGAAGGAAATGATGTTCTTTCAAATTTTGGTTTAGAATCTGTTTTACTAACCACTTGATTGGTTTTTTTCACTCAGTGGAAAGAGAAAGGAGACACTGTGGTTTGTGCATCAGCCCCTCTAGATAAATAACTATCAGCTAAGGGAGCAACAACTTGCTCATTAATCATATATTGGTAACCAGCTTCTACTGTCTCCTCTCTTTGACTTGCAAACTTTGCCAAGTCTTATGACCTTTATACGTCATGACATTTTACCAATCTACCATGGCACAGGGGTCTACCAGGTACCTTTCATGTTGGACTACCAAATTTTGATCTGTATGTTGAGTTTCTTTTATTTTGTTGTAATGATCTATTCCGCAACAGTGATGTCCCTTAGAGAGAAAGTTAAGGTTACAGGGTGTGAAGCTGTGTGCAACTTGCTGAAACCAGAAGCAAGATGAATGGCATAATATAAAGCCACCTCCCAAGGAAAAGTTCATCTTGACCAGGACATACCAGACATTTCTCTGGCAAGTCTATAAGAAGAATGACCAGGGTAGCAGACAGGTCTATACAAACCAAGATGCAATTTTGAAGGATGACCAACCATCCATTGGACAATAACTGTGAATGCTTTCTATGGACATTGTCAGACACGCTTATACTACATGGGTTATTATGTTGTAATTAATGATAGCTTATTTAGTGATATTTTGTGCCCTGTATTGTTATGATTTCCCTAAATAAAATCTTTTCTAATTTTTAAGTAGTAATTACTCATCCTGTGTAATTTTCTGAAAATTGGTTTAAAAAAAAAAAAGACAAGAAAAAACTTGTACTCATGTTTTAATTCCTTCAAGTGTACTGTCAGTATTTTTAGTATTCTTCTCTGAACCATGGTTTTTCCATCTGTAAAAGAAAAGACTTGCAGAGTATTGTAGTGAATAAAAGATAGCAGAGTCTGTCTGCTGGGCTTTTTGGAAACTGAGAGAGTACATTGTGAGTGAAGCTCCAAGTTTCCTACCCTCCCTTCAACGAGAGAAGTCCAGCTTTATCTTTTTTATACTGTTGGTGTTTGGGCTCTTTTAGATTCCTTTCATCTGCACATAATGGAAAACCCCACTCAAATTGGCTTAAGCACAAAAGATAGTGTATTTATTTACATAACTAAGAAGTCCAGAGGCAATGGCTTCAGGTACAGCTTGATCCAGCAGGTTAATTATATTTACCTTAGGTGCTCATTTCTTTATGCATCTCAGAGCTATGCCTCCTGTACTTGCTTTGGCCTCAGGCTAGAAGCACTAACGTTAGCAGCAATGGAGCAGGACTGGGGTCAATCTCATACAATACACATGGAGTAAGGGTATTTTCTCAAAGAAAATTGAAGTATATTTTATCGAGAAGGAGGCAAAATAAGAGTAATTGTTGCCTACCTCAGGGTCCATTTAAGATGTTGCCTGAAAAACGGTTTCCACTGCTAAAAACAAGTTTGAAAGCTCTAGAGAAGGCCATTCCTAAGAACTTTCCAGCTCTACATTTCTCTGATTCTAGCTTTTTCTCATTTGACTCAGTGTTAAATGCCCCAGAATGTTCTAGGTCAAGCTAATCTCATTAAAGTTCAGAATGGGTTAACAGCATAAAGCAGAAAACATTGAGTATTACAAATAATGTCTCATATGTTCTCGGCAAAAGTTCTGGTAGCACATTCCAAGTTTGTATTAACCCGGAGGCCAACGTGTAATTATTTAAATGAGAATTTTCCTTTTAAAAGAGGAACGAGTCCCCGAGTGCTGATACTCACAGCTGACTGCCATTTGCTGAGTGAAGCCAGTTGTTACCTTAAGTCAAAATTTATTACAGGTATCACGGAAGGAAAAGAAAATCTTCCATTTATTATGCAGGGATCTGGAAGGCCTGGGCATCCCGTCCATCCAAGCCTGGCTCTTGAAATAAGCTCCCTCCCTGCCTGCTGTGGGATTAGCTGATGCCATCCTTATCATCATGACACCAAGTGGAGTTAAGAGCTAATCCTACTTTTGGGAGCTTGGAGACCCAACTCTAGGGGCGAGTGCTGTGAAGTCAAACACTCCATCCATAAAGACAATCAATAAATATATATCAGGTGCCTGCTCTATATAGGGGTTGAGCGAAGGTCAGGGAGTCAGGTGAGCTAACTTCAAGAAGTACTACAAATTCACTGTCTTCTTTCAAGGCCCCATGTCTTTTCTTCATGGGGTACCCTTTGTCGGTAATGCCTTCCTCTCCTTCAGTCATCCTCAAGGTCCATCTCAGGAGTCATCCCCTCCAATAGGCCACCCTCCGTCAATTGGAATTACTATTTCTAAATACTCTGACAGTAATTCCTAAATGCAGCGCTTACTGCTAATGGCTTCTTTGGTCTTCTGCTATCCCTCATTGGGGCAAATTTTTAACCCTCAATTTTCTCATCTATGAAATGGGGATAATAACCTTTTATCAGAGAGACTGTAGAGATAAAGTTGGAAGTGCTTCATAAGTGTTTGGCATTCAGTAAATATTCAATACATTCAGGTTGTAAATATAAACTCTATAAAAAGGGCAAAATGGAAGATGAAAAGTTTGTAATGTGAGCAAGGGTGAAGTCTTGACTCTGCTTTTGAAGTAGCCTCATAGAAAACTGTTATTGAAGAAACAGCTTCCTTAGCACTTCAATGACCCATTAGCTTAGCATATCAGCGATCAGTAACCACCTGGGATTAACACTGCCTTGCAGATAGATTCCAGCGTTCCCCAGGTCTGCTCAACGTCTGCTGAGTATCTGCATTGCTCACGTGGAATCTTTTCTTTGAAATATGGGATCCCACTGAGAGGGAAAACATCGTCTCTTCTTTGGATGTGTTGAAACAGAGTTTGGATGGCAACTGCCCAGGGATACGCTAGAGATGATCCCTGTATTGGTAGAAATGTTATGACAACGTTAGATATGACATCCAATAAGGTTTCTTTGAGATATATGATTCCAGGCCCCTGGATGAGTTGGTTTTTCTTTCTTTCTTCTTTTAAAATGCCTTTTACTTTTCTATGCTTAGATAAATTACTTAATCCTAGTTCCTGAAGTTTCCCACCTGTATAGGTGGGAAAATAAATTCTAGTCTCTATTCTGTTTCCCCATTAAGAGATGATTACGCATGAATAACAAAAGATTTTGGTTGTGAAATCCTTGGAAGCAACATTGAAAATAAATCTAAGATTTTACTCTAGGAGATGAATGATTCATATGCCTAAGCAGTACATATATTCCAAATATATTTGTACTTTTCTCCAGAAAACACCAAATCCTCATCTGGACTACCTTGAACCATTTCGGTCCTTTTTTAACTGGGACCACAGTTTGACAGAGTGAAAAATGAAAACTAAGAACAAAATTCTTTTCCTTTCCTTTTTTCCTCTTTTTACGACCGAGATGGAAGCTGGTGATTGAAAGGAAATTTATGCAAAACTTTGAACACTGTCTCTGATATTCAGCTGTGCTGGATTCCCTCCAAATATAGAACGTTCAAGAGTATCTGTTCCCAGATGATGCAAGTTCCCACTTGTTGATTGGGCGGGTTTACTTTTACCTGTTTCAACACATTTGTTCTTCCCATCTCCAACCATGGTACCTAAGCAGAAACAAAGGCGAATGACTGTGCTTGCTTCTTGGCAGTTTTATGGATGGGATTTAAAGTACTCTCTCCTTTCCTACCTGGTTTAGGAAAACAGAATGCTAAGCTTGCAATGCTTTGCTCCTTTGAAGTGAAGCCTTATTTGGGTTCTGCTTAAACAGGGAGGGAAAGATTAGAACAGGGAGGTAAAGAGAGGTCAGAGTTTAAATCATTGCTCTGTGCTTCCTAGCTATATGACCATGCATGACTGTGTGTCGGTTTTCTCATCTGTAGGAAGGGGATAATAATACAGACCTGCAGGGTGTCTATGAGATTCAAATAAGATCATTATTTAAAGCCTTTGTGGTATAGCAGGCATTCAACAATCATTAGCTTCCTTCTTTGTTTGCTTCCTCATTCCAAGTTTGTTCTGCTGATAGAAGGGGGAATGATAAGCTGTAGTCAGGTGAATAGGAACCTGACTCTAATATAATTTCACAGTTGCAGAGCCAACCCAGACAGAATTGGGAAACCATTGACATTTGTCTTCAGGTTGGCCACTCCCATTCCTGTCCCCGCTGCTCTGCTCTTTCTCTAGGGCCCCTGATTTCCCTATGTCTTTCTCCTTCCTCTTATCAATCCTCGTCTCTAGAAAATATCCAACAAACTCGTTCCAAACTAAGGTGCAAAAGACTGGTAAGGTTCTGTATACATTTGAGGATAAAGAGTTAATCCAAAGCAATGAAGCGTTTACTATTGGGCAACAACCGGGTCAGTGGTTGATTTCCACATCTGCATTTCTTATTTATTCAGCAAACATGCACAGAGCTCCTTTTCAGTGCCAGATTGTGGAGTTTAGAATATATGGCTGAGTGAGACACGGCCATTGTCCTCGCGAGTTTTCCAGTCTTGTGGGAATCAACTACGTAAATATAAATAGTAATAGCAAACATTCATGGAGCACTTCCCATGTGTCAGGCACTGTTCTGTGTGCTTGACATACAAATCTTCCTCCACTTACGATAGGGTTATGTCCTGATAAATCCATCATAAGCTGAAAAAATAAAAAATGCATTAAATACACCTAACTTACCTAATGTCATAGCTCAGCCTAGCCTACCTTAAACGTGCTTAGAACACTTATATTAGCCCACAGTTGGACAAAATCATCTAACACAAAGCCTATTTTATAGTAAAGTGTTGACTATGTAATTGTTGAATACTGTTCTGAAAGTGAACAACAGAATGGTTGTATGTATACAGAATGGTTACGTGTATCGGTCGCTTACCCTCAAGATCTTGTGGCTGACTGGGAGCTGTGCTCGTTGCCGCTGTCCAGCATCAGGAGAGTATCATAGTGCATATCACTAGCCCAGGAAAAGATCAAAATTCAAAATTCAAAGTACAGTTTCTACTGAAAGCATACCGCTTTCACACCATTGTAAAGTCAAAAAATCTGTCAGTTTTTTCACCTGTATATGAATTCGTTTATTCTTTGCAGCAACCCTATTAGTTGGTTACTATTACTGGCTGCAGTTTGGAGTAAGGAAACTGAGGCTCAGAGAGATTAAAAGTCCTCCCCAAGGTCACACAGCTAGTTAACTTGGTCCAGCTCTAGAGCTTTTGTTCTTTACCACTTACTTCCTCATTATACACAAGACAGTGTGATGGCCACTTCTAGGATTCTGTTGTTAGGGAGTGATGAGTGATGCAGACAAAGACTATGGACAGTTTATTTGAGAAAGCAAAGGGAAGAGGAAAAATTATAAACATCCATCAGAAGCAGAATATTTAACTTAATCATGGTATATCTATATGACAAAATACTTGCAACTGTTAAAAAGATGGGGATACAATGCTCAACTTCAAAGGAAAAAAAGAAGGTACCAAAAATTTATATAGCACTATTCCAAATTTTTGAAAAGTGTGTTTGTGTATATACAAATATCTCTGTACCTCAGTGTGTAAGGCATTTAGTGCCAACGCAAATACAACACAGTCCTGGCACTGGAGGAGCTTCAAGTTTAGGAGGAGACAGGCATTTCACTAATGGATTTTCAGACATTAGAGGGCTGTGCATGGGGCAGTGGTGCCCAAGGGATCTGGGCTTTGCTGGCTCAGTGGGGAGGGATCAAGGAAACAGTCACCCAGAATAGCAGCCTTACCTCTTTCCCTCTAGAACTTTATCTTCAAAGGACAAACTGATTTGCTCTGTTTATGTTTGCCTCTCTGAGAAGGAATGATGGAAAGTCCAAGCTCATCTATTTCCTTCCAAACCTCCAGCAGCCTACCAGTGAATCTATCTTTGACTCCTACTCCCAGGTTCCCAGCCCAGAGTCCTACTACCTCCAAATCCTCTCCAAGTGTCCCCTGCAATGTGTCACATTTTTTGGAGGGGGTGTCTTGAGCTACCATCTGTTACCAATCTTTCTCTTTTTGCTTGAGGAAGATTCAGCTAGAGCTGACATCTATGCCAATCTTCCTCTATTTTGCATGTGGGGTAGCCACCACAGCATGGCCACTGATGAATGGTGTAGCTCCACACCTGGGAACCGAAGCCAGGCTGCCAGAGTGAAGCATGCCGAACTTAACCACTAGTCTATGGGCCAGCCCTGTGCAATGTGTCAGTTTAATCCAAGAGATCCTCTGATCTCCTGATGGTCAGGGAGTTGAAGCTCAAACCCTGGTTTCTGACCCCAAACTTTCTCTCCAAAGTTGCAGCTGGGTGTTTGACCTTCAAATGAAAGGCTCCCATTCTACAAGATGCCTTGCAACTTGCCCTTCCCAAAGATGGGGGAAGAATCATCACTTCTGTTGACTGCATGCTGACTGTGAACCAGGCGGGGTCCCTGCATTATGTCTTTTCCTTATAACAACTATATGGTGTAGAATTTATCATCCTCATTTTAACGGTGGAGAAGATCCAGCTCAGAGTGGGTGATGGCAGGGTCTGCTGAAGTCTTAACGGGTGATTACAACTGCAGTGCCTAATATAGTTCTTGACACATAAAAGTGGCTCCATTAGTCCTTGTGTTTTGACTCTCACAGGTAGTAAGTGGTGGATTTGAGACTAAAGTTCATGTCCACATGATTCCAAAACCTTCTCTTTTTCTGCCATGCCATGCTGCTCCTCAGCCTGGGCTGTCACTTGCTTCAGTGCTCTTTTCGTGAATAGTCATCCTTCCTGGCTCCTATTGCTTTTTGGGCAGAGAAAGTGCATTCACTAACCACCCCTCTAACTACCGGTAATTCATGATGGCTTCTGGATCAAAGGGTTAGGGAGTGTGCCCAGGTGGAGTGTGGGAGCCCTCTGGATGTTTGCAGGAACACTGTTTCACCCCGTGTACCCGGGAGGGTAACCTTTCATCCTTTCTCTGCTTTCTTTAGAAGCCTATCAAACGACTCCAGACTTTTTCTTTCTCTTTTTTATCACTCCCTGGAACAAAGTTGGGACTTGTGCAACTGCAAGATTCTTTTCTGTGGGAACAATAATCTCATTTCAATATGTGTGGGTGGGTAGATTATAAGTTACGGGCTTGGAGCTCAGTTACAGGACTAGGGAGGGACTGGGTTAAATAGCTGTATGATTAACAAGCTACTGTGCTTTTATGGGCTAGAAAGAAAAGGTAGCTGTGAGGATATCAGTTCAGATTGGGAATGATTCACCCAAAAGTATTCAGGAGGTAGGAGTAGGGAGGGGGGAAAGAATTTACCCCACTACCTCCTGGAAGAGAACAGTATGTAATGTACTCAGAGAAGTTTAATCCTTTTTGTTTTGAAGTCTTCCTCCTCCCTGTGGGAAAGGTTTCTAAAATCATGCAGAGAATGCGCCGTGTAATAGATACCGCTTTACATTCTATCTGCATGTGGTATGAGCAGTAAGTCTTAGATGAAGCAGAGATTTGGGGATCAGCTGTCAAGATAGGTGATTTTGAGTAGTCAGACTACCTCTCTAGGTTTGTGTCATGGCAAGTTGGACTAGATGATCTTTCAGCTGTCTTCTAGGTTCACTCCTTCATCCAGTGTTTATTGAGCACCTGTCAGGACCGAACAAACTGGTGTTGGCCTGCAGTCCATCAAGACCCCTCTTGTCTCCTACCTGAATTCAGAACCAATTGAGAGAAGGACACTGAAGTTAGTCAAATGCAGATTAGAATATCACCACCATCAGAGATGAACACTATTGAGGGTGTAAGGCTAAAGGGAACAGAGTAATGGCTTTCTTAACCCCAAATCTCAGAATAAAAATAATTTGTTCATTCATTCTCAAACACTTTTGGACCACGACAGGGTCTCCCACCTCTGTGTGTGTTGGTGGGGGGGCGGTCCTTCTTCAGCAAAACTTGCAGCACAGAGAAGCAGTGCAGAATATAAGTTCTCTGCTGTCAGATGTACACTGCCAGAGTTCCAACAGGCTTAGCTCCTTCTCCCAAATGCACTCAGTAGCTAAGTCACTCCCCTTCCCAGTGGAGGGTAAGACAGAGAGTGGAGAGAGGTCTTATGGTTTAGGATAAATTCTTCCTTATGGAAAGCAGAGAAGTTGAGAATAATTGTTGTGGTCAAGCCAGTAGACACTCTGCACACATCCATTGTCATCTACATTTCCCAGCCTCCCTTGCTGTCAGACCATGTAACTTTTTCTGGCCAATGGACTTGAGTGGAAGTAATGGATCACTTGTAAGCTGAATCAGTTAAAACCTTCCTCTGTCCCTCTCATTCTCTGCCTTGGTCACCCTGGTGGCATATGTTCTAAATGGCTTGGCTATAAGATGAAGGAAAACTGTCCAAACTGAAATGGGCATTGCGTAAATGGGATATAACCTTTATTTTTCTAAGTTACTCAGGTTGGAGATTTAGCTCTTACCCCAGCAGAGCTTATCCTATCCTGACTAAAATAATGCTCCTCCCTAAACATTAGGAACTGGACTATTGTGGAAAAAAACCCAAGCATTATATTGTACTCATGGAGAATTTAGTCTCGTGGGGAGGGTAGACAACAAACAGGTGAAAAAATAAATAGTTACAACCTGTGCTAAAGGCTGTGAAGGAAACGTAGAGAATAATTGGTAGGGAGTAGATTTAAGTTTCGTGATCAGAGTAGGCATCCCTGAAAAGGCGACATTTTACCACGTCTAAAATGGCATATTTGAATAGAAAATGATAGTCCTTTTACATAATAATCTCATGCCATTGACATTCCAGTACACTCCTCTCATGGCAGGAGCATCTCCTCATGTGGATGGTATACTGGCTAGTCCACAGAAGCCAAGAGTTCCTTCAGCCCATTGCTGTTGGCTGAACAATGTTATCTTCCATTTCCTGTTGCGGTTTCTATTATAAAAACAAGCTTTCATTTTTATTTGACAAACGTGTGTATAACATTGTCTGCTTTCCAAAACTACCTCAAAACACCTCCTTGACAATATTCAGTTGCCTTCCCCCTTATCCCCACTCTGTGTGATGTGTCCTTCCTGGTTGAAAATCACTGATCCAGAGTGTGACTTTGAAATCTCAGGATTCTAACCCCAGTGGCCAATATACCTAGAGATCCAACAGGCACATCCTTCAATAGGAGCAACGTGTGCATTAATTTTAATGGAAAGGCCTGCACTTTTCTTCAACTGATGGTCCAAACATAATCTGAAGACTGTGGTAGCCAATTGCTTTTCTTGGGATCTCCAGGATCTGTCCTCCTTATTTTGGTAACAATTTCATAATTTTCCACTGGGGCATCACCCCCTCTCCACTCTCCATCCTTATCCTCTGGGCAGACATGTGACTCAGGCCTTGACCATCAAAATATGACATTGTCTTGGCTCCAATGATTGGTCCACATACGGGCACATGACCCAATTCAATCAACTGCAAGACTTGTGTGGGAATCTTGGGGAAAGAGAAGCTTTACCCTCTCTGCTGGATAGAAACCTAGGAGGACATAGGGCTGTAAGTGCTTTCATCTTGCCTTAGAATTCAGCAACACTGAAGTGAGCAGGGTTGTTTCAAGGCATAAATGAATTCAGTACTCACGTCAACTTCCTCCTTGTCCCCAAGCCAATTTGAGTTGGGTTTTCCATGGCTTGCAATGAAAATCAATCTACCTGATATGGAGGCTAAAATTCATAGGAGGAAAAGAAAGACATCAATGAACCAAATGTCAACCATTTTGCTGATCTAAAGTGTCTTCAAGTATCTCCAAAATTCTGAGTTCTTCAAAGTGGTTCTGATAATTGCCTGAGGAAGGAGGTCATGTTCCAATAGTTTAACTTGCTTAGTGGGGAACATATTTATTTAGAATAAAGAACAATAGCTTCTATCTAATTACAAGGTATCATTGAAGGTATAAAAGGGGGAAAAAACTATGATCGTTACAAAAAAAGGCACGTGAAAAACATTTAAAAGCTAGACAATAAAAACAAACAAACACAGAAAACAGAAACAACAACAACAAAAATCTTGTGGAAAGTTCTTTGCCTAGTGAGAGCTGAAATAAATGTTAACTGCTTGACTCCTTAAAGTAGAATTAACTTAGACAACTTACACAGCTATTTAATTCTCTCTTTCAGTCTCTGTCTTTCCCTGCGTTCTTCTTAGGGTGTAGTTTTAATTCTAGAAGGCCCAAAGGAGAGAAACTGTTCCACATTGATAAGTAAGTCAGATTTGCCTTAGGTGGTTCTCAAGTTTTGATTGACAACCATTTCCTCCTTGCTCCATTCTGGAAGGAAGGAAGATGAAAGGAAGAAAGGAAAGAAGAAAGGAAAGTAGGAAAGAAGGAAAGAAGGAAGGAAGGAAGCCAAGAATGATCAAATGCATCATTAAAAACCTAATTGTCACTACAACCTTATAAGTTAAATTATGTCACTTCAAGTTTATGAAAGAGAAAACTGAGGCTCAGAGGGGGTGACAATTATAATTAATCTTTATTCGGTGCTTCATATGTCACAGGTACTTTTCTACGTGCCTAATATGAGTTAGCCTATTTAATTCTCACAACAACCACATGAGGAAGGCAACATTATCTTCAGTTCATGGAGGAGGAAATAGAAACAAAAGGAGATGAAATAACTTACCCATGCTCACACAACTTGTGTCAGAGCCAGGATTCACACCCGGGTGGTCTTGCTCCAGAGTCCATGTGTTTAGCCAGTAGGCTGTCTTGCCCCTATAGACCAAGGGATCTGTACAGGTTGATTTGCTCAAAGTTTCAAAGTGAACTAGTAATTGTAGTAGTCAAGTTTCTTTAGTGCAGACAACATAACGAAATCTAGCTATTTTAGAAGAAAGGGATCCATTAAAAGATGTAGATAGTTCCCACAATTGATGAAGAGGCTGAAGTAACAGACTCTAGGCTGATCTTCCAGGAAAGATTCCCAGAGCCATACCATGGAACTAAGCCACACAGAGAGAGGCTACACCTGTCATGATCAGGCACTGTGCACCAGGAGCTGCCACCCCAGCTGAAGCTTCCAGAACCAGCTACATCTGCAACAGTCTGTGTCAGCAGAATGGATTCCCTGCATCCTGTGACCTTCTCCATGAATCTGTCTCATTGCCCCAGAAATGTCCTCCAGGGCCCATCTGATTAGTAGAGTCTATGCTGCACGTTAGTCTTACAATAAGGAAAATGAATTCTATGTTGGAAAGGAGGGACTTACACTGTATAAATACCCAAGTGTAGAGAGGATATTCACATGGGCTATGTAACACTTGTCCACTGCAACTGTAGAAATGAGATTGGAGCCTAGATCTAGCCAACTCCAGCATCCCTGATCTTAACCATGTTATTATTAGGCTGCCCTCTAATGCCCTTGTCTTAGAGCACCTCAGGGCTCACCAGTGTTAGGATCCCTGTATTTGTGACACCTCACTAGATCTGTTCAGGCTCCCTAAAGAGATAGCTTCTGCCAGGTCCATGCTCATTATCCAGAAAAGCGTGTCTGTCTTGAAAGCCTGGTGCCCTTTCTTCCTGAAGAACTGGAATGGATGCTTGAGGTGGAAACCTGATCATGTGCTTTACCACTCTCTGTCGAGTCTAGAGGCTGGAGTCCGAAGACTCAATAACTTGCTTCCTTTTTGCTTAAGCCTCTCATTTGCTTTCAGACTGAGACTCTAAGGGGAAAGAACCTGTGTCTCCCTCATACTGTTTTTCCTGCTCCTAGGACTGGGCATGGGAGGTGCTCAGATAAATATATGCTGAATAAGAGGAAGAGTGTAGGGATATATGGGTGGTAGAACGGCTCTCTTGATCCTAAGTTGCCTCCCAAGGAGGGACATGTCTAGTCAGGTTTGGGAGAGAGTTTGTGGAGAGATAAAGAGCAACAGATAGGCCAGAAGACCACGTCACACTCCAACGGAAGCCATAATCCTCCCACTAACACAATCACTTCACATCCCACCGTAAACCCCACTCTCTTCCCAACAGCTACTTCACACTCGATAGTAAATGGCAATCTTCTCCTGCCATGACCAATTCACATTCCACATTAAGCAAAAATTATCCTTCCTTATAGCCACTTCATACTCTTCAGTAAATCGAATTCACAACCCAACAACCATTTCATACTCCACAGTAAACCACAATCTTGCCCTCTCTAAACCACTTCACATTCCATGGGAAGCCCCACCCCTCCCTCCCGCAACCAATTCACATTCCACATTAAGCACCAAATCTCCCGTGCTACAACCACTTCACACTCCACAGTACAATTCCTACCCCTACAACCACTTCACACTTTATAGTAATCCCCAATCAGCCCTTCCCACACCACTTCATAGTCCAAGAACAGGCCCAGTCCTTCTTCCAAGAACCACTTCACACACCACAGTAAACCCCAATTCTCCCTCCCCATAAGCCCTTACCAGTCTAGAGTAAACCCAATTCTCCTACCACTAAACTGCTCAATGCTCTGTACTAATTACTAATCTTCCCATCCCTGCACCTGCTTCACATTCCACATTAACCACCATTCTTCTCTCCCCACATGTATTTCACACTAAACAGTGAGCCTCAACTTTCCTCCAAAGCACTTAACACTCCACAATACTCTCCAATCCTCCCACCCCATAACAACTTCACACTTCTTGGTAAGGCTCTCCACAATGCTGCTACCACTTCACACCCCATGGAAATACCAGTCTTTTCTCCCACATGACGCTTCTACCCACCTCACTCCCATGATAAGCCCAACCCTTTCTCCACAAAACCAGCTTACATTTGACATTAACTACCAATCATCCCTCCTTACAGTCACTTCACATTGAACAGTGAACCCCAATCTTCTCTCACATCCCTCACATTCCACTACTCACAGCCACTTCACACTCCACACAATGCTCGATTCTCTCTCCCTAAAACATTTCATACAGTAAACCCCAGTCTTCTCACAAATGCTTGACATTTCCCAGTAAACCCCAAAGCTCACCCACTACAACCCCTTCACACTCCACAGTAAGAACCAATTCACCCAGTCTCAAACCATTCAGACTCCAAATTCTTACCTCCACAGCCCTTTGACATTCCACATTAATCCCCAATCTTTCCTCTCTACAAACACTACACACTCTACAGTCAACTCCAACCCTCTTTACCCACAACTTCTTCACACTCAACAATAGAACGCAATCCACCCACCCTCACAACCTTTTCATACTTCACAATAAGCCCCAACTCTCCTTCCTCAAAGCCACTTCACACTCCACAGCAATGTTCAATCCTCACTCCTCACAATCACTTCACACTCCACAGAAAGCCCCAATCTTCCCTCTGTAAAACCACTTCATACTCCACTAAATAGGCCAATTCTCCCTCTCCCCAGCCACTTCATCCTCTAGAGGAAACAACAATCTTCACTCATCCATAAGCACTTCATGTCCATAGTAATCTACAATCCACCCTCATGACAAACACTTCACACTCCACAGTAATTCCCAACCCTCTCTTCCCATAATTACTTCTCGGTCCACACTGAACCCAATTCTTCCTCCCTGCAACTGTTTCAGAGTCTATGGCAAGCCCCAATCATTTCCACTTAAAACTACTTCACGTTCCACGGTAAACCCCCACCATCCCCTCCAATGACACTTCACATTGTGAAGTAAACACCAAACCTCCCCCATCACAGTCACTTGACTCTCCACAGTAAACCAAATCTTCCATCCCCACAACTACTTCACACCCACAGTCATCCCCAATCCTTTCTCTCCATAAAGAATTCACACGCCACCCATGCTCACAGCACCTTCATACCCGACAGTAAACCCCAATCCTCCCAACCCCACAATCAGGTTACATTAAACAATAAAGCCCGATTCTTTCACCCCACAACTTCACATTCCACAGAACCGCAGAAAGCCCCATTACTTCATTCTATAGCCAGTTATTTCACACTCCACAGCACAGCAAATACTCCCTGCACACAACCAATTCGCATTCCACATTAAGCATTACTTCCCCCGCCTCCCCCAGCAAACTCTCATACTCCACTATAAATGCCAATTCTCCCCACCCCACAGCCTTTTTACATTCCACAGTAATCTCCGATCCTCCCTTTCTACAGTAGTTCACACTCCCCAGTAAACCCAAATCCACTCCCCCCACACTCCTTTCACAATCCGTAATAAACTCCTATCCATCTTCCCTAAACCACTTGACACTCTATAGTTAATCCCCAAAGTCACACTCCACAGTAACACCAACCTTCTATTCCGACAACCCATTCACACACCATGATAAACTCCTATCCCCCTGCCCCAACAACCACTTCACACCCCACGGTAATTCCCAATCCTCTCTCTCCACCACCAATTCCCATTCCACACTAAACTCTGGTCCTCTCTTCTCCACATGACCACTTCACCCTCCACAATGACAATCCTTGCACATCCACAAATGCTTCACACCCACAGCAATCCACAATCCTCCCTCTCTACAAACACTTCACACTCTGCACACACCCACAAAGCTTTCACACTCACAGGAAACTGCAATCCGCGCAGCCCCACTATCCCTTCACACCCACAGTAAATGCCCTTCCTCGATTCCCACAGTCCCCGTGCGCTTCACAGTGAACTCCGACCTTCCCACCCACGCAGCCGCTGCACCCTCCACTCTCAACCTCTGATTCGTCTTCCTCTCCATCAAGCCCTTCACACTGCACGGTAAGCCTCAATCCTCTCACCGTCAACCACTTCACTCTCCCCAGCAAACCCCAATCCTTCCCCTTTCAATCCCTTCACACTCCACAATGAGCCCCTTCCCCTCCATCTCCGTAAATTCTCCAAAGAACTTTAGCAGTAATTGGAATAATATTTTATAATAAAATCCATGAGGATGTTAATAAAGTTAAGTCCTTAATATGGAGGACCTATCTTAAGGACTTACAGTGGAAGAAGTGTCACATTTTCTGCTTTGCCGTGCTATTTATGCTGGTGACTATTGAAAGCAATATAAGTATGCACTTGACAAAATAATGTTCTATAGCTACAACGAATGTGGTTCATAAACATGGAAACTCTCCATGCTACATTCACAGAATAAAATGATGGATTCAGAAATGGCAACTTCACACGGACTATAGCTCTTCAAATGTCATGGGGCTTGTGGTCAAGGGGAGAAGGAGGACATGGACAAATGGAAGTAGGTGTTTGGGGAGGATGTTGAGGTTATGGATGAACTTTACGTAGATTTCTATATAGCGCTGTAGTGCTGCTTGTGTAAAACAAAATAAACATCGTTGAAAAAAGTCAGTGGGCTCCTTCAGACCTCCTCAATTTCTGGTCCTGTCCCTCATGGAGAGCCTTTGATATGTCAGGGGTGTTGTGTGACATGCATGATCTTCCCGCACCTGCCCAGCAACCCTGTCAAGCAGGTCCCATTGGAGGCTTACAAAGACCAAGTCAGCTAAATGACCCAAGGCCCACAGAGATGGAGTGGTGGCTTTAAGGCTTTCATCCAAAACTCATGCACTTTTACCTCTACCCGATTTTGATGTGTTGATTTGCAGGTAGACAAAGCAGATGGAGGGCAGTTGCCTGCCTCCCTCTCTAGCCCTTTCTTGTCTATGAAGCCAGTGGCTTTGCCTGTCTAATTCACCGCTGTAGCCCAAGGGTCTAGCATAGAAGGAACCCACTACATAGTTTTGAATAGGTAATCATCTCACTTTAGCTTTGGAATGAAATCCCTCCCTCTATGTACATGCCTTTGTCTCAGACTTCGTCCTCTTTCAGTTTGGCTACATGGTCAACAGTCTGGGAAATAGCTGGGAGAGATGGGAAGCTGCTGATAGACAAAGTACAATAATAACTGTGTAACTATATGAAAACTCCGAAGTGCTATTAAAAATGGGAGGCATGATGTCATTTCTTTTAAACCAAAAAAAAGCGTTTGTGGAAAATTGAGAACTGACTTTCTCTCCAGAAGAATTTGTCCGTCAATTAATTTATTGAGCACCTACTTTGTGTTAAGAACTGTCAGATGCCATTTTACTCAACCTAATACCCTAAAATGTAGAAATGTAGTTTTACTGTACAATACCCTTCAAGAAGGGTGTCAGTAACTTTTTCAAATAGTGAATGACAGAAGCCTACTTCAAACAGGTTCTGGATAAAAAGGGAAATAATGGGGTCATAGAATTGCCCTTAAGAGGTATGCTGGACTCAGGCACGGCCAAATGCAGGGTCCCAAATCAGGCTTTCAGAACTCGGTTTTCTCTTTACGACAAACAAAGTCAGAGGGGATTTTATAATGGCCGTTGGTAAAATTAAATAGGTTTAATTATACTCTCTGTTTAAGGGTATAATCTATCCTAGAAAGATTGTTTTTAATAGTGAAACAATTTTAATTTTTAGATTAAATTTTAAAATGTGAAATGTATTAATCTCTAGGGATGTCATTTGCATGAGCCATCCACAGTGGGAGCGTTGCAACATTTCTATGTATTGTGTGGCAGCCAATGCTCAGGGCAATACTGAATCTGAGCCCTCAGCAATTCCTGGTAACATGCAGGATTTATTTGCATAAATAACCCGATTTTACTAACTCTTGAAGAACTCTCATAACCGGTTAAAATAAAGTAATGCAAAAAATCAAGTCTATGAACTTGAAAATCATTTGCACATAAGAACCAAAGAGACAACTTGGATTTCTGAACAAATAAATGCACGGTCCATCACTCCTCATTCGAACCACACATTGAGAGACTAGCAAAGGCAACACTGAGCCAGGAAAGGGAAGGCATGAGCGGTTCTCAATATTTTAAAAAGCCTAAAATAAATTCTATGTTAATTTGTGTTAGTACTTTATAAACTGACTAAAATATTAAATAAGCTGTGCTTCAAGCTGGAATTACTGTCTGATTTCTGTTCATCAGAAGTTTTCATTAGTAATCTGTATATCTTCAATCAATAAAAAAATGAGAAATGAATTAAGTACTAATTGAGAACTATCGTCATTTATTTTTGGATCAAATCCTTTTAAAACATTAGATCCATGGGGAAAAGACCACAAAAGAGAGATTCCTTGTGGTAAAAAGGTGTGTGGGCAGGCTGGCCCGGTGGCCAGTGGTTAAGTGCGCACTTTCTGCTTGGGCGGCCCTGGGTTCGCTGGTTCGGATCCTGGGTGTGGACATGGCCACGCATGACAAGCCATGCTGTGGTAGGCATCCCACATATAAAGTAGAGGAAGATGGGCATGAATGTTAGCTCAGGGCCAGTCTTCCTCAGCAAAAAGGGGAGGATTGGCAGCAGTTAGCTCAGGGTTAATCTTCTTCTCCTTCAAAAAAAAAAAGGTGTGTGGGTATCACCATTCCAGTCCAACTCCATGCTTTACTAGCAAGTCTAAAACAGGTGGGGAATTCTCCAAAGCTCAGGTGGTGGCCTACCAGGCTGGATGAACAGGGCGGGTGGGCACCCCATCTCTTTCACTGTTTTTATTTCCCCAGTGTCTTTTGAATAGTACTGAATTAACATCCTCTGATTTAGTCTATTGTCCCAGGTAGCATTTTCTTCAACTAAACTATTGCTGACGGCTCTCTTTTCTCTTTTTTATTTTTCTCCCTTTAGTTTAGCTAACACTGAAGACTGTGCTAGAATTAGTCATTTGCTGACTGTGCCAGTCAGCAGCCTCATAATCAGAGCCTTGTCACAGAGCATGGTTGCCGCAGTGACTGGAATGGAAGTGGAAATAAATGAAGTGTTATTTTCCCCATCCTGAAATACCAGAGAACCGCATCAAGCTTACAAATGTAAACTTGGGGAAAGAGTTTTCGAGTCCAGTAAAGGCTTTACAGTTAGCAAGCCTGGCTGGGAGCTGGGTGGATCCAGTTTGGCGGGTTGCATGATGTGACCTTGTTGGATCACCATAGAGACAACCCTAGTGGGGGTGGATGGGAGCCAAGGTGTGTGATGCGGATGTTCCAAAGGATGATTGGAAGCGAAGGGTGATGTCTGGAAGTGATAAGCCCCAGGTGTTTGTTTCCATCTGACTGGAAAGCCATGTAAATAAACAGAAACTTCTTGGCAAAATACTTTGACTTGTAGCAACTTCCCTGACAAATTTGAGTGATCATCTAGAAGTAAGTTTTGACTACATCCTATTCATCTTGACCCTGAAGGCAACTGTCCCCCTGATCATAGGAGAGCTCAAGTTTGCGAATGGAAGCAAGAAAGTTTTGGATGTGGCATGCAATTAGACAATTAGACACCATAGAGAGACCACAGACAGGGCCTCCCATAAATTGCTTTATACTTCCTTCATGCAGCACTTTCATGCTTCACTTCGGGCCAAGTCATTTCCATTGGGAGGTTCACCAAAAGTGCCAGAAACACCATATTTATCTAAGACAAAGCCAGCAAGCAGCGATTCAGGATAGCCTGTTTGCCCACCATTGCGTTAGGCATTCTTGCGCTAGTTCATAAAGACGTTCACTCATTCAATAAATACTTCCCTAGAGCCTGCTGCATGCCAGGGACTGTGGAGATTCTTGTAGATATGACAGTGAGCAAAGCCCTAGACTCCGTCCTCAAGAGGCTCCCAGTCTGGTGGAGAGACATAGATATACAAACAAAATATTACACCACAGGGTGACCACTCAGCCTGTGAGCTCCTCACCCAGCCTCAGGGGGCAAAGAGGGAAGACTTCCAGAGGAGGCGACGCTCCTGAACTTAATTGTGAAGATGTAAAACATTGCCCAGATTAAGAAGCTGGGAGACAGGAGAAGGAAAGACAGGTGAACTAAAGTACCTAGATGAGAAACTATCTGCTATGTGGCAGAGTTTGTTTGGTGCTGCTGGCAGGGAGAGAAGAATAAAAGGGCCAGGGAGTTTAAGCTTTGTATGCCAGGTTGAGGAGGTTGGGTACTGATGAAGACCAAAAGTAAGAAAGTTGCAGTCTCATTAGGGAGCTACATTATCCTTATAATCTGATATATATGATATATATGTATATATCTCAGAGATAGTGAGCACTCATCATAGGAGGACTCCAGCTGAGTTAGGGAGGAAATCCAAGTATCAGGCTATCAGTCTAGTGAAATGGAAGAGATGTAGATTTTAAGGTTCCTTCTGACTCGGAGATACTATGATTCTATCTCAACTCACTGAGCTTCATTTTTCTCTCCCGTGAGTGAGAATTACAGTAGTGTCTACCACATAGGGTAGTGGTGTTTATTGTAGTGCCTGGCGAGTTTTAAGAGCCAAAAATGGTGGCAATTATTTTTGTTGAATGAGGAATTGGAGCCTCAATAGAGCCATATATTGTGTGAAAGAGGCATAATAGGTTGGGAAATGACATTAGGATGATACTTACTCTATAGTGTACTGAGGCTCCGAGAGAAATGAAAATATGATGGAGATTATGGAGTGACTCATCAGGGTGTTTTCATGTGAGGAAAAAGTGAGGTGAGCACTTAAGAACCTTTAGGTAGAAAGGGGTAAATGGAGTGCTCTAGGTTGGGACAGTAGCATGACGCAAATAATAAAAGAGTTCTGATTACTGGGATGCTACTCCATGTATAAATCATCCATTTACTTCTCACATCAACTATGCAAAGTTGATATTATTGTCCCCATTTTACAGATGAAGATATGGTAGCTCAGAGAAGTCAGTGACTTGCTCAAGGTTACAAAGTAAAGGAAGAAGTGAAAAGTCATATCTGGAGTTATCTGGGTCCAAAGCATGTTTTTTTTGTTTTTGTTTTTTTTGTATGTTTTGCTGTGGAAGATTAGCCCAGAGCTAACATCTGTGTCAATCTTCCTCTATTTTGTATGTGGGTCTCTGCCACAGCATGGCCGATGAGTCGTGTATGTCTGCGCCCAGTATCCAAATCCATGAACCTGGCTGCCAAAGCAGAGCATGCTGAACTTAACCACTATGCCACAGGGCTGGCCCCACAAAGCTTGTGGGTTTTTTGTTTCTCTGTGGTTTTTTTTGGTGAGGAAGTTTGGCCCTCAGCTAACATCTGTTGCCAATCCTCTTTTTGCTTGAGGAAGAGTGAACCTGAGCTACCATCTGTGCCAATCCTCTTCTACTTTTTGTATGTGGGACACTGCCAAGGCATGGCTTGATGAGTGGTGTAGGTCTCCGCCCAGGATCCGGACCTGTGAACCCCAGGCCACTGAAGCAGAGCAAATGAATTTAACCACTATGCCACCTGGGACCTGCCCCCCAAAGCTTGTGTTTTTAACTACTCTGATGTATATCACTTGTATGAAGGCATGGAACCATAGGTGAGCATGACAGGCATGGGAGATGAACTAGAAACTGCTCTGCCTGGAATAGCTGGCCTTCCTGGAGCACACGGAAGACACAAATACGTGGGATGAGTTGGTTAAGCACCTTCTCCGTCAGGTTCAGGAATTCAACAAGATTCTGATAGGAAATGAAGAGCTGTTGAGCTCTGTGAGCAGGGCAGTATGTGACATGGTTAGAACACAGGCTCTGGAGACAGATTGCACAGGTTCAAATCCCTGTTTACCACTTGCCAATTATGGGATGCTGAAAAGACGAAGCATTATAGCGGAGAGAGGTTGAAGCAACATGGACAGAACACAACTCACATCATGTTTACCTGCCTTGGTTCCTCAAAGGAAGAGTCAGGGACCAATTAACCTCAGAGAATTAGTGTTAGGAAATGTGCCTTAGAAGGTACAGAACTTGCCATTTGGACAAACAGAGGGAACAGGGGACAAAGTACTTTGATGAACTAGGTTGATAAGCCCTCTACTAGGATAAGAGGAAGATAACAGAAGAAAGCAATAACAACACCACCTTGTTGATGTAGCTGGTAGCAGAAATGCAATGGAAGACAAACCTGTTGGTTGTCTCAATTTGTAGTGATTTTTCCATGGAGTACCACTCAGATCTTCTTCATCAAAATTCAGGTTCTAAAACTATAAAACCGCTGCTGAGTGGTGGAGATGGCACTGGTCTTCAAATGAAAAGGCTGAAATTTGCAACACAGCTACTACTACCAGCTGGTGATGATGTTCCTCAAGAGACTTTGCACCTTTGAACATAAGATTTCCTTGGTAAAATGGGGCACAACATCCAACTTAACACTAGTGTAAAAGTTACATTAAATAGAAGTTGGAAAGGCACTTTACAACTGGCAGTGGGATAAGAAAAATGATAATTATCATTATTACAATAACAACCTCAGCATAAGCAACAGCATTCCTGTGTCTGTTGGGTTCTTTTCGTGTACCTCATCATTAAATACACACAGAAAACAGAGAAATAAATAATTGATGTAACTGTGAACTCTTTTCCCTAAGTATAGAGTTGGGGAAAGCAAGTTTCTTGGAGTCTAGAGCAGTGACTCTCAAAGTATGGTTCAGAACGAGTAGCATCAACATAGTACCACCTGGGAACTTGTCAAAAAATGTAAATGTTGGGGCCACACCCTTGAACTACTGAATCAGAAACTCTGGGGGTTGGAACTAGCATCCATTTTAACAAATTTGATAACCATTGACCTAGAGAAAAGAGAAATGTGATCAAATGGCAAAAAGCATGACCAAGTGACGGTCCGCCATGATCAAAAATATTCCCAATGAGGAAGAAATTGGGATTTTGCTGATGAGCTCCAACTGAGTGATCTAAAAAACTGGAAGGAATTGGTGCATAATCAAGGTAGAATAAAAGATGGTTTTGTTACAATGTCATCTTTCCTCCCTGTAGTGCATTGAATAGTGTCCTCCTAAAATTCATGTCCACCCAGAATCTGTGAGTGTGACCTTATTTGGAAATATGGTCTTTGCAGATGTATAATCAACTTCAGATGAGGTCATATTGGAATAGGGTGGAATAGAGGAAGGTTATAGGCATAGAGAGAATTTCTATAATAAATCCAATTACTAGTGTCCCTATAAGGAGAGAGAGACTTGGAGACACAGAGAGACACAGAGAAATAGGGAAAAATGTCATATGAAGACACAGGCAGAGATTGGAGTGATGCCTCTGCAAACTAAGGAACATCAAGGATCACCAGCAGCCACCAGAAGTTAGGAGAGAGGCATGGAACAGATTCTCCTTCAGAGCCCTGGGAAGGAACCAACTCTGCTCACACTTTGGGTCCCAGCTCCCCTCTTGGTGTGAAATGTCAAGTTGGAGGATTTAGACACCTAATATCATTTAGGAGAATTTGACAGCATCAGAACTTGGTTGCATCCTTGGGCAAAGCCTAGGGAGTTGGCAAGCCCCTCAGAGAAACCCTGTAATTGGCATGAGGCTGAGATCCACTGTAGCGCTGGGGTGGCGGGAAGTGACGAGGAGGTGGAGGCAACCTTCTGTGTTCCCCCACCCAATGCAGAGAGAGCCACAGTCCTTTACTGCCGCCAGCCATCAGAGGTCAGAGAGATCCTGAGCCTAGAGGAGGCCTGGAGTCAAGAGGAAGGCCCTGCAGAGTGTAGACCCCAAGACTGGAGGCCACAGCAGCATCTGTGGTTGGCAGAGGATGCCACCATGATGGCTGGGAACTGAATGAGTCCACTCATACTGCTGAGGAAGCCTGCAGGGGAAGAGAGCTTGGGAACCAGACAGCCCTCCCCCGACAACACAAGGCTACACAGCCTTTTGTCTCTACTCAAGTGTCCTCTTGGATTCAGAAGAAGAGTACAGAAGAAACCCTGAAAGACATTCGTGCACCTAACAGAGCCTGAGGCTATCTCAAAGAGACTACTTTAACCCACAGTGTCACCCAGGAGCCTGCAAGCTCCGCAAAGACCAGTTCTGGGCTTCACCCATTTTTGGCTGAAAACTGCTTTGTCCCAAGCACTTAGCACAAAGCCTTGCATTGAAGAATATCTTTGCAGAGGACCACTGAATGATGGATGAACTGACTAGATAACAGCATCAATGTTTCTAGACTTGCAACTGACTGGAAAGATAGGCACGAACTCATAGAGGAAATGACGGAACGTTATCCAAAAGGACACATATAGTATGATGCCCTTTATATGAAATGCCCCAAACAGGCAAATCCATAGAGACAGAGAGTAGATTAGTAGTTGTCAGGAGCTGGGGGAACAGGGAGTGACTGCTTAATAGGTATGGGGTGTCTTATTGGCATAATAAAAACGTTCTGGAATTAGATGGTGGTGATGGCTGCACAACATTGTGAATGTACTAAATGCCACTGAATTGTACACTTGAAAATGGTTAACATGATGAATTTCATGTTATGTGAATTTTACTTCCATAAAAAAGAGAGCCTCTTGCGGGGAGAGGGGGGCAGAACGACAGGCACACTTTCTAAAGGCTAAGTAAGGGAAGTGGGCGTCATCTATTTTGATAAAGTGACATTTTGTGTGGTGCCTGAAGAAGGTTAAGGAGGTATTGCCTGCCCTTTGGTTTGAAAACAAATTGCACAAATATAGGGGTGAGAGCCCTAGTTCTGATCATTTACTGTGGATGAGAAACCAAGTTCAATTTAATGCAATAAGATTAAAAAAAGAAGAATCATAGAAATAATATTATAATACTAAAAAATAGAATAAGGTGTAATTTTAAAAGAAAGAGAAGGTCAAGAAAAAACAAAGCAAAACCCAATTTTGGGCTGTATTAATAAAAGCAGATGCATAGATTAAGGGAGCTGATAGATCCACTAGACCCCACATTTGTGAGACAGCATTCAGAGAATGAGGATGGCTCTGGGTACCACATAAGGGAGAAACATTGATAACCTCTGTGCATATGAAAACAAGCCATTTGTAGCCTCTTGCTGTGTAGGATCAGCTGGAGGAGAGCCCAGTTGTCTCAACTGAGAATATCCTAGACCAGTCAGTTGAGAATTGATCCCAAACACGTGACCAAACAAGATCAGCAGAGCTGTCGTGGCTAACTGCAGATGCATGAATGAGCCCAGCTGAGGCCAGAAGAAACGCCCAGCTGACCCATGGACTTACTGTTTTAATGGTTGCCTTTTGAAATGGTTTGTTATATGGTAATTACTGACTAAAATACCCCTGGAGTCAGGGAGACATGCATCTCACTGTTGTGTGAACTGAAAATGTTGACACCACACGTACTTATATATTTCTTGGGAGGATTCAATGTAATAATTTATATTAAGTCATTTTCATGGTGCCCAGCACATAGTTAACACTCAACAAATTTTGTCTATTATTAGTATTCTTATGAGTGAGCTGAGAGAAGTACCAGTGAGGAAATGAAGACATCACTTGGGAATAAATTCCATATGACATGCATTCTTTCACACATCAAAGAGGCGAAATAGTTATTTCCTTTATCTTTTTATGATTGATATGTTTATTTTGAGAGAAATCACTTCCTTTCCACTTCTGTGTACTGGGCACATGTCCAAAAGGACACAAAGAACTTCAGACGATGACACCCTCTCACCTACTTCTTCATGGCAGCCGCGTACATCCTTTGTTTCATTGGTTCTCTTGTGAAGGCTCTTTCTCTGTTTGGATGATGGTGGATGTTAAAACTAGTCAGGACCAAGGAAACGACAAGTTCTTGTAACCTTGAGTGTTTCCTAAGCCGAGGAAGAACAGAGAAAACAACGAAGGTCATTTTATAAGAATATGCTACAACAAAAGAAGAGGCTGAACATCATACTTTCCAAAAACCACTAGAAAAAAAATCCTCCCCAGAGAATTTTATATATTATCTCACTTATAAATTTCAGAATCCAGAGTGGGGACTTCAGGTCTCTTTGTCTGGAAGGGGGGAGGTGTCACAAGTCAAACAAGTCAATGTAATTTGGAAGGAGCTGGTCCTAGCTCCTCCTAGCTGATCTAGCTCCAGAGTCAACACATTACCCAGTCCTGGTCAACAATTGTAAAGCATCTCACACTCACAGTGATTAGTTCAGAGGTGGGTGTGGGGTGGAAGCCATCTTATTCAGAGCCAATCCTGGGATTTTTCGAGAGCAATTAGGAAAGGACTAATATTCTCTCTGCTGGGGTTGCTAAACTGGTAGGTTGTAGCCTAGATGTTCTTATGGCCATCTTTGTCAAACCCTGAGAATGAAGCCAACCAAAGAGAACATATTCTTGCCCCCATTGTTCGAGCATCTATATCCAGCTCTGTCTGATTGTTCCTGGATTTTGGACCTTGATCAGTTAGAACTGGGTCCTGCTCAAAACACGTATTTTTAGTCTCTATCTATCTGCTTTACAACTTCTTCTCATTTATCCTAGGACTACTTAATAGGGACATACAGATCAATTGCCATCTCTCTTCCAAGTGCTATCCCATTAGAGAGATAAAGAAAGTGATGTCATGTAGGCAGTAGGTGCATGCGCAGTGATTAAAAACAAGGGTTTTGGATTCTAATAGACCTGAGTTGGAAACTTGGCTCAGGCATTTACCATGTTTGTGGCGTAGATTAAGATATTTAAACATCATCAGCCTTATTTTTATCATCCATAAAATGGAAGAGGGAGGGGGGGCCTACTCTGCAGAGCTCTTGAGAGAGAGAGCTTGGAATTCGCTTAGCAATATGATTTCCGAATAGTAAATGCCCAATGAATTTGGAGGCTTTCAAAGAATAAAATTGCAGAATTGAAAACAACCGTTGTTTTTCAAGGTTAACTATCTAGTGACATAGGTACTTGTCTGGCGTAGAGTAAGGACTCCATAAAGGTAACTACCATGATCGTATCTCATCCTAAGTCTTCTCTTCTCTAGGGTGAAACTCTGCCCTTTCTAGGCATACACTCTTCACATTTTTCCAATATAATCTCACCAAAGCTATGTCAGGTAAGATGTTTGAAACTATGATTGTCAGTCAGAACTAATAAGGGATGGCCAAATGGATACACGGCATGATTTTGGGTCCCCAGTCGTATCAGTTACTACTTTTGTTTGTCCAAGTTAAAATACATATCTGGTTAAAATCTTGCCTGGCACGCATAGCAGTGGCTTATTCCACTGAGAAAGTGGTCTTCATTTTTCTTAAAGCAGAGATCACCACTAGACATGCAGTCTCAGTGAAGGAACTAGTTTGACTTCTCAGAGCTGCTGGCACTCATGGGCTCTGGCTCCTTAACCATAGGGAACACTTGAAAAGCCAGCCCAGTGTTATGATGATAGAGTCCCATGCAAAACAGAGGCTTAGGAAAGCTACAAGACCAGGACCAAGTCACAGAGTGAACCCACAGAGGCTCAAAATTTTTCCAGTTTTTGATCTAAGGCACTTCCTGGGCCAGATAATACACTTGGAGAGAATTGCATCCTTTCTGAACCATGTATTTCATCCTTAAATCATTGCTAAAAAGTTGCTTGCAAAGTCTCTGATTAGTAATTTGTAGTCAGGGACTTCCGAATGTTTTATCTGTGATTGAGTTTCCTGAGAAAAAGACTCTGGGGTGGAGATCTGCATGCAGGAAGTTTATTGGGTAGTGTCCTCAGGAACAAAATTTGTAAGAGATTGGGAGAAGCAGGATCGGGCAGAGGGAGAAAGTGAACTCTAATGCATGTGCAGCTGAAGCCTCCGCCCATCCCACAGCAGGCTTTGGCACTAGGATGGCCCTGCAGATTCTTCCTGAATGAAAGCAAGGAGGCCTTGTCTTTGTACCTCCACATCAACCAGTTATTAGATCAGGCTGACCCTAGGGAGGGGGTGTAAAAACACTCATCAAAAGGGTGAAGCAGCTGCCTTCAGAGAGAGCAATTCCCACCAGCAACCAAGACTCCTGGCAGCTGGAGAAAGAGAGCCTTGATTCTGGGTGACACACCACAGCCTCCAAAGTCCCTTTTCAAGAAAATTTGGAAGTGCATTTGGCACTTGGCTTGCTTCCCAACCAAAAAATAAACCTGAAAACATAAAACTAGTGCTCTTCCTAAGAAATAAGGGAAGCAGCATGATGACATAGAACTGACTTGAGATTTGGAGTCAGACGGACATGGGATTCCATTCTGAATATCCTACTCTCGATGTGATCGTAAGACAATCCCTCTAAATTGCATAGCTTCTCTGAGCAGCAGTTTTTTTACTTATAAAATGATGGTGCTGGTAATAATATCAGTTTCTTGGCATATTTAGGATGATATGATGAAATAAGTCACTTGAAGTACCAAGCAAAGCGTCTGGCAAACTGAAAACACTTAATAACTGGCAGTTTTCTTCCACCTTAAAGACACTAAATGGCTTGTCTGCATGTTGTTCTTTATCCAAACCTTGTGAAGAATAATGTATCAGAATCTTTGAAGAGTTCACAACTGGTTGAATGCAGGGGAACACAGGCAAGAAATGGGGAGGTAAATACTGAGATGGAAGCAACCACGAGTACATGGGGAGTACAGACCAGGAGCGCCTGGAATAGCCTAAGGACTCAGGGAGAACTTCCTGGAGGAGGAAGAAGCTGACCTGTGTTCTGAATCATAAAGAGGAGTGAGGGTGGTGATGGAGCAGTGAGGACGAGAATTCAGGCAGGGGACTCAGGTCCAAAAGTATGGAGGCAACCGAGACTATGGCACATGTGGACATCTGTAGGTGTCACAGCACCTTTGAGGCATAATCTGGGAGGGGGCAAAAGGCAAGTCTTCATTTCGATGTACTTGGTAATGGCAGCTGTTAATTCATCAGTGTGGCTTGGGGGTCACTTGGTTCAATTCACTAAGAAGCATAAAAGTAGGGAGGTAGCCGAAAGAGTTCATGGCCTTGTTTAAGTAAATTCTACCTGGGGCTGAAAACCAGTTGGCATGGGGCCGACTTGCCTCACCTTGTTAACAGCCCTGGATTTCAGGTTTAATGGTTCAGCTGATTTAGATCAATTTTGATATGACTCTTTTGTTTCCTTTGTATGATTTGAGAAGTTATCCTCCCAAACTGAATGGTCGAATGGAACCAAGCCCCAAACAGTGTTCTAAGTTCATTGCAAGCCCAGAACATTGACAATACCCTTAGCAGGAGTAGCTGTGTAAAGTGAGGTGAGTCTGCCCTAAAGGGCTATTCTCGGAGGTCAGACTCCATCCTCCACTCACCCAGCTCTGGTGGATCGGCTGGGGAGCAAAGAGCCCCATGGCATACGACATAATTTCCACTGTAAACTTTGTTTTTATTCTCTGTGAAAGAGTACTTTATGCTCTGAACTTTATGAAGGTTCAAAAAAAACCAATTTTCAGATGAAATTTTTCAAGTTTGGACTCAGCCCAAGTGGGATTAAAAAAATTGGCAGGTGAAAGTAAAATATTCCAGGAGGTTTTTAGAAATGCAGAGTGTTAACCAAAAACTAATTAAGATTTCAGAGTGCCTGGTTTGTAGATTTCAATGAGGATGGTGGGTTTACTTATACGTTTCCTGAAATATCATTATAATACTCTAGGCTTATAGAGAACTTCCTGTTTTCAAAGGTCCTTTCCATTATTAACTCATATTTTTATCGTATTACCACTGTGAGATAAGAAAAACCAAGAGATGGATAAATTGAGGTGTAGGCAGGTAAAGTGGCTTACCTAATATTGATTATGGCTAATATTTTGTGGGAAGAATATAGTCTTTGGATACAAGACACAGAAGGAGTTCATAGATGATGCTGTTCTGGACTAGCTGAGTATCTAAGCCTCGATCGCTTATAATCTCTGAGCCTTGACTTACTTGTCTGTAAAATGGGCATAGTAATATACACAGAGTGATGTATGGATCCAATGAGATGGTGGTGGAAATATTCTTTGTAAGTTGATATTTAATGCAATTGAACATCTAGTTAAGGATGTAGATGGAAATTCAAAACATGTCTCCTGAGTCTTGGGTCTCATTTTTATTTCCAATGGACCATGATTATCAACCTCAAATCACCATCACCAGTTTATCTGGGAACTATCAGGTTTAAGACTTCTTCCAAGTTCTAAGTAGATTACAGGATCCTTTTTAGACTTCTCTGTTAACTCCCCAATCACTTTTTTCCCCAGTCAAGTAGGGTTGAACTCCACTTCATGTGGAGTGTGCTGGTTTTTTCCAACACTCAGTCACTCTGCTTCCTGAAGAACGTCTTCTTATGTAATTTGGAATGACATTGTTTAACGGTCATGAACTGCATTGCTATTAGTTAGAGAATATGACAATAGAAAGACATTATCCAAGCCCTCAAGGACTCTCAAGGACATCACAAACAAGGTACATCTACTACGCTAAACATCTGCCAAATCATGTCTGCTTTAAAAACCATAATAAAATGAAACCAACAAAACACCACAAACCAAATCAAAACAATGACCAACCATGCATGGAAAAACCTGAAGTTCCCCAGATCTACCCTATAAACATGGTGAACTTTCTATAAATAGATTCTAGTTCTTTATCACGTATGTCTCACTCACAGATTATAAAGAAGAAGCAACGTAATAGTAATATGTGTGTCTCTCTTTCTTACCTTCTCAGGTAGACTGTGAAAATTGGGATGGGTAGCTTATAAATTCTTGAACCCCCACAGCACGGGTGGATGGGATGGAGAAATAACAGCCCCTACTCAGTGCCACGTGCTGTTCCAGAGTCTTCACATTGATTATCTCTTTCATTCTTTGCAATAATCCTTGAGCGGTAGGAATTAGCCTCACCCCCATTAACAGATAGGGAAACAGGCTGGAGATGGGTAACCTAACTTGCTCAAGGTCACATGTTTAGTAAATGGTAGAGTGACAATTCACATTTGAATCTGTTTCCTATTAGACCTCTTTGCCTTTCACACAGTATAGTGCCTATTAAGTAGTATGTGCTTATGGACTCAGGTTAGGCTGTCATATTACCATGCCTAAAATTATGCTTGTGTAAGATGCATCCAGGATGGAAACAGACCTTATGATAGAATTCTATAAGGGCTAATTCTTACTTACAATTCTTACTTACTAATTCTTAATTCTTAATTCTTACTTACTAATTCTTCTTACTAATTCTTATAATCAAGGTATTGGATCTTGATTATAATAGTCATAGTTATTCTAGCCAGTCAGAGACAAAAGGCATGCATTATAGTCATAAACTATAACTGCTATAAGGGCTTTACATGAATTAATTTGTTTAACCTTCAAAACAACCCTTTGAGGTAGACATTACTGTGACTTCTATTATGCTTATTTTACAAGTTAGGAAAATGAGACATGAAAAGTTTGCCAAAGCAGAACTGAGGTTCAACCTAAGTAACTCTGGTTCCTTTATACCCGTGGTTCTCAAACTTGATTGTACTTTAGAGTAACCTGGGAATTTTCCCTACTCTGGGAAGCCTAGCCCTCATCCCCAGAGATTCAGATTCAATTGATTGGAGATGAGGTTCAGGCATTCATATCTCTTATAAGCTATCCGTGTGATTCTACTGTACAGACAGGGCTAGGAGGCCCTGCACTAGACTAGACCACTTCTGAATCTCACTGTGAAGAAGGCTTGCTCTCTATGCAAGCTAGAAACGAGTATATACATATTATTAAGTCCAGCCTTCTCGTTGGCTTCTGCAAACCACGTTGTCTGAAGTTTGCATATTACATTAATAAGACAATTGCATTCATTGACAATTGCATTAATAAGACATTGCATTAATAAGACAATTGGTTAAGAATGATTGAATTCACCACTTGGAATGAGAACTATACATGGTTTGGGTGCCAGGCACCATGCTAGGAGCTTTATGTGGTTTATTTTAGTTAATCTGCAGAACAGCCCTATGAGGTAGATATTATTACTATAGATAAGGTACGCCAAATATATTTCATCTTGCTTCCTCCCAATCTGGTTGATTGCTGGAGCTTGCAGCCTTGCCACTCACAGCACAGTCTGTGGAGGTCACCTGTGAGCTTGTTAGAAATACAGACTCTCAGGCCCTTCCCAAGTCCCATCCGCTCAATCAAAATGTGCATTTCAAGAAGATCCCCAGGTAATTCCAAAGCGTATTAAAATTTGAGAAGCTCTGATCTAGAGCCCTCTCTTGAGCAAATTCTGTGTTCTTGTTGAACTAGGGATCAACGAGAAAGAGTGTCTGCCTGGGGAGAGGAGAGGTTGGTGCCATGTGAATCAGGCATTTATCATTTCAGGTTCACATCTTTACACACAGGACACTATAGAGACTATGTAATGGGCTCTCGGTCTAGCCACTGCTTCTTCCTTACTAAACGATTGCTGATGTCCTTGACCAGCATGGCTAAGGTGACTGTCTCATTTTGGTCCTGGCAGCTCTTCTCTTGATTTACAGTGTCTACGTTGGCTTGATGCTTGTAGCTCTCAAGCCTTGTATGACTGATGGCAAAGCCTTTCTGTCTTTGCTTGTTATGGAATGGCAGCAGGATACTACAGCTAGGGCCACCAACTGTCCCGGTTTATCGAGAACTGAGGGGTTTCTGGAGACATGGAACGTTCAATGCCAAAGCCTGGACAGTCCCGGGAACCGGAACGGTTGGTCATCTTAGCTGCAACCCTCTGTCTCTCTCATGCATGTTGGGTCCATGTTTTCTGTTTGTTGCAAGGCTGCTTGTTCCTCTGTTAGATGTACATTCTCTACTCTCCAGCAGGAAGCTATTATTTTCAGCCTTTTTTGTCGAAAAATATTATTTCCAATGTGTAGTCCATGCTAAAAATAAATATCCTATATCACGGAGAAATTAATCCATACTTCCGCACAGCACCATTAAATTCCTCCGTCTCTCTTCCCACTTCCCGCAGCAGCAAGAGCACAGGTGAATGTGTTAATTACTTTGCGCCAAATGTTATGTGGTTGGGGACTGCTGATGCAATAACATCATAATTCCAATTTGGGTGGCCTCCGTATCTTTAATCTTTTTATAATCAATTTTTAGGTTGTATTTTTAGAATGTATCCCAGGGTCACCCAGTCTTCAAGTCTAAGTGGTAGGATTTAAGATACCAGAAATTTATTTATTTTTTTACCCTATGTAATTTTTTTTCGTTCTTTACTGCGGAGGTTTAAGGTTATCTTTTTGACACCTTTCTTTGTAACTTTCTGATCTTCACAGAGGAAGTGGCAGATTAGGATTTCAACCACAAAAGTGAAAGAATTGCGTAAAATAAACTCTTAAGTTCCCGTAAAATCTGAAGTTCTGTGAGGTAGGTGACGAGCACATTTCAGATCATTGCATTAGTTATTTCCATCTTAATCCTTCTAGCTTGTTGGATACTCAGTTGAATAGATTATATTGAAAATAACAAGACTGATTCTAAAAATGCATATTTCTGACTTTTCTTATGGCTAGCAGAAATTGACACTGGCCAATTATAGGTGTATTAATGTGTTGATGTAGTTATATTAAATTATGTGAAATGAGGTACAATAATATTCATGATAGGAAATAAACATGTGTTCTGTCCTTGCCCCACACTGAGCGATCATTAGTATAAGAATCTAATAGCCTGGATATGTGTGTGTCAGACCAAATTCATTATGTTAGTAGCTGATGCTACTGGTACCCACCATTTATTGTACTGATATCTGCTATGGATATGAGAAGAGTGAATATAATTTGTATAATTGAACCACACGTCGTTTTTTGTCATATTATACAGGGAGCTGACAGAGGTGTGAGCTGGACTTCTAGAAGCTGCACATAAGATGCTAGTGTGTTCAAACTGAAGGGGACTCAGAGACGATTTGGAACAACTTCTCTTAGTTTGCAGATGAGGAAACTGACATGTCCCAAGTTTAAATGACTTGACCAGGCTCACATGAGATTAGCAAGTGGTAGAACAATGACTGCTGACCCCTAATTCAGTGGGTTCTCCCTGGTCACCATTTTGCATTGACCTGCAATGTCTCCCTGCCTCTTTCTCCACACCAGATTCTTAGCAATGATCTCTGACCTCAAGAAACAGCCAAGATTCAAGCAAGCACAAGATCTAAAGCTATGCCGTATTGCTATTTTTTACAATTGAAAGAAAGCTTCGCTGATTCTTGATTATTGCTATTTTTTCCTTAACAGGGAAAGCTATAGACAAGAACCGCTTTCCAATGATTTGCCATCATCTTATAATTTCCTCATATACAAACTTTCCTTTATTGTTTATCACAAATGATCATGTAAAGACATGCTAATATCGTGCAACCCCAATGTTTCAATTGTCAATTATTCAATCTTACCCAATCTTCTTTTCTTAATTTTAAATACATTGGGGAACTATTTTACAGTGTTTGGAGCCCATGTTGCTACATTTAGCTCCAGTTCATTGTGAGAGATCCATTTGAGTTTCTAGGTCTCCACCCTTTAGTGAAGAAATATTTCTAATTTGGATTTAGATCCTCAGTGACAAAGGATTCTAACCACTAATTGTATGACACCTATCACACACAACATCAAGGCATGGGACAGGCATCTTTGGAATGTGTTGATTTCAATATTTCTATAAGCCTATGGCTTCCACAGTCTGAGTTGTTCTTATTTCCATGATGCCTCAAATTTTTTATAAGAATACCTTAGCAGAAAAAAACCAAAATTATCTCTAGGTACAATAAATATTTTTATTAGGAATTATCCAGGACTGTTGGTTAAATGGGGGATTTATACTTTGATAATATAAAAGATCATGGTTAATCTTAACAACGGCTCTACTTAATAATGCTGGTCACGTGGTAGGCAAACAGATATTTGCCCATTGACTAAATACAAAACATCATAATGCTGATTTTTCTCCAACATAATTTTAGTGCTAAATATATTATATTCTATTACATCAATCTATATATCATTCTTAAGGAGAACCAACCTTGCTAGATAACAGATGTTGGGGAGCAAACCTTGCTTCTTTGCTCCTGTGTTCCCTTCCATGGGGAAGAAGTTCTACATGCTAACATTCCTGTCCTCTCTCCCCACCCTCACTCATTTCTCCCCAGAGGAGGAGTGCTGAATATGATTTGTGAGTTTGGAAGGAAAACCTAAGCACATAAACCAAGTTCCTTCAGTACCACCCGTCACTGCCCAGAACTGACCTGCTCACAGAGAGCACACATTTGCCACTGTGCTTGGCCATGCAGGGAAGTTTATAAACAGTTCTAGCTGAAGCCTGGTATATTCCAGCATTCCAGCCTATGCCTGGTGGGTACATCTGTCTGCTTCTGGGATTCAGATTAGGAAGTCCATATGCCTGCAGGTACAAGCCCATTCTCCAAAGTGGCATTTTCTATAATGAAGGTAGTATTTTCGTCTTACACTTGTCAGAGGCAGAAAGACACTATGAATGAGTGCATAAGCAATGGCCTCAAACAGCTGAGACTCAAGTCTCTACTCTGTCACCTGCCCAATTAATGTTGTAAGGGCTTAATGAATTGATATACATAAAGCATTCAGAAAAGCACCTGTACAAGGTAAATACTCTATAAGTGATTGATAATAATGTTACCCTTTTGTTTTGTTGTTCGTTCTGTTCAGAGCACACACCTGTAAAAAGCTGTCGTGTACTGGCTCCTGCTCAAACCTCAATAACAGAGTTTTAGAGTAACTTGTAAACCCACTCCAATTTCAAGTCACTCAGTGACTAGGCTAATCTTACTCCTTAATAGATCTCATGCCCAAAATTCTCTCTCCTATTTTAGAACTAATAATGTCACTCTGAAATTCTTAATGAGTGCAGACCCCTCATTAGGGCTCCCAAACCCTCTAAAATCTGACCTCAGCCTGCATTTCCATCCTGGTCTTCCTAACACAGTCTCTGCGTCAGCCCCAGTCTAACACTGCTTGCGGTTCTTGAATCAGAGTGTTTTCACACCACACTGGCTCAGCTCTCCCTCCTTCAAGTGCTTTTTCTCCCTTCTCTGCTTGTTAAATCAGAACTTGTCTTTCATGGCCCAGCTCACA
Organism: Equus przewalskii; assembly: GCF_037783145.1. Classification (NCBI taxonomy): domain Eukaryota; kingdom Metazoa; phylum Chordata; class Mammalia; order Perissodactyla; family Equidae; genus Equus; species Equus przewalskii. Next base: position 70,445,349 of record NC_091838.1, on the reverse strand, counting down.
GGCCTACTCCTTTGTAAAACCTTTTCCTCTTCCTCCTCTTTCCCGGGTGCCTCTGTAATCCATGTTGTAAAGGCAAAAGAACATGTCATGGCTATTGTAACTCCCTCATTTGCGTTCTGTGACAATTATGTGAACTGTGATCTCCTAAGGGTCTGGACATAGGATCGTGTCCTCTTTATTTCTGTACACTTATCATATCCAGCACCTAACTCAGTGACATTCCTAAATGGTTACCCAAATGCCAATCCATTGACAGGTTCTATTAACGCCTTCTCCAGAATATTAATCTAGCTCATCTACCACTTTCCATTTCAACATGCCCGCCATCATCTCTTACTGGGTTTACTTCAATGACCTAAATTATCTTCCTGCTTCTATGCTGGCCTCAATTCAGGTTATTCCCCAAATGACTTTCTAAACAATGGAGTTAAAATGTAAATCAAATTATGTTACCTTTCCACTTAATGAACTCCCTTGTAGTGATACTGAAACCTAAATTTGACCTTTTCATGCCTACTTCTCTTTCTCACCTCTTTTTGTACAATCCCCCTCTCTCCCCTTATTCACTGTACTCCAGTCACACTTGTCTCCTTTCAGTTTCTCAAATAGATCAAACCCGCCCCCCCCCTCAGCCTCTCGAACATTCTGTTTCCTCTACCTAGAGTGCTGAAAACTTCCTCTTCTATTTTGTTTAATGGCTAGCTTTTTTAATCCTTTGATTCTTAGCTTAGAAGCCCTCTTCTAAGAGAAGACACTCGTGACCCTCAATCTAAAATGAGACCCCTCCCCACGGTATAATTCCCTCTCCTGTGGAACTGAATACCTCCAATCCTCATTATTTCTTTCTCTGCACTCATAATGATTGGTAACCATTTTTAATGTATATTTTCCAGTGGCTCATTGTGTGTGTTCTCCGCTAGACTTAAAGCTTCATGATGGCAGGAACAAACCCAGCTTGTTATCATTACCTCCTCAGGGCCAACCATAGAGCCACATACACAAGAGGCAAGTAAGATTTGTGTTCAGTAAATGACGTTTCATGAGTGGCCTTGGAGGCCTTAAGGATTCTCAGAGTAGGAAGACGACACAGAGCACACCTGGTGAAAGCCCCTCATTTTACAGGTGAGAAAATCAAGATCCAGAACTTGTAATGAGCTCTCTGGAGGCCCCTTGGGCGGCGTCTGCCTGATATCTTTCTGTGTTTGGGATACCCTCCATTATTAAGTTCTCTTGCCCTAGCCTCCTGGAAACTATGCAATAATTACAGATCATTAATGGAATAATTTGACAGGAAAACCAAACGCTTCATTCATTTCAACCTTTCACTGAGAAATGAAAGCAAAGCCTAAGGAAATGCCATCTGACTAATTTCTAACCAAGGCAAATCTTCTCTCTTAGTCACCCCTAACAAAAATGTCAATGTTCTACAAGCACAGTGAGAGCTGCCAAGGCCCATGGCAGCTTCCCAAATTTACTTTGCCCTACAAGGGGATCTGGGATCCACTGCCGAGTGGAGAGACTCAGGGCTGTGCATAAGCATTTCTTGGGCAGGTAGAGAAAAACTACCACCTTAAACAGACACTCTCTTTCTTCTCCTAGGGGAGATTTTCCCCATCACCTGTGGCTTATCTGTTAAGTTATTGCATTTATTCATGTTCCTGTTTCTTTCCCTCCTGGGTGTCAGTTTTCTTGTCTCTACACTAGAGTGATTGATGTTGGGGTCCCTTCAGACTTGGTATTATATAATTTTGCTTTAAGGAGTGAGTTCTCCAGCTTTAACAAGTACATACAATTTGCAGAGCTCTTTACTCAGATCTACCATGTACAGGAAACTAGAGGATCATTTCAGTTCCTATTAGCATCTCATTAGCATCCTCTACTGTCCTGACCAAGTATAAGGTACCAGTGAATCTTGGAGCCAGCACCTCCTGTTTTCTGTTCCCTAGGACTTTGCTGTCTTTGCTAGACCAATATATTCGGAGAAAGTGGAGGACGTTCTCAAAGCTGGTGATAGGGCTCACGGCAATGCAGGGTAGCCTGATTACCTGATCACATGGAGCCTTTTCAGGACTGCCAACATTGCCTACCAAATGCCAAGTCACCCAGTGCACTTATTATTTATTCTACAAATATATGCTAATCAACTCTTAGGTGATATGCATTGTGCTAGGTACCAGGGAAATAATTAGCAAACGATGCCTGCCTTCCAGAAATACACAGTCTAAAGGTGAGATACACAGGTAAGCTGTTGCAGTGCAGTGAGATATGCACATGAGTAAAGCTGCTTTTCCTTGGTATTCTCACAGGAAAAGATAACTAACTCCATCTGGGGGCATCAGAAGGGGCTTCTCAGAGGGAAATATGTGAACTAGCTCATGACGGGTGAGAAGGAATTTGCTTGGTAGAGATAGAGGAGATGATACCATCAAGTAGAGAAGCAGCAGTGTACAAAGGTACTGAGTTTGGGCTTGGTGTCTTTTGGAAATAATAAGGAATATAAGATGACTTGGTGGTGACATCAGGGAAAGGAGAAGACGAAGAGGAGACCAGGGATGAGGCTGGAGAAGCAGGTTGGAGTTGAACTGAGAAGAGCCTCATATATGATATTAGTGGGCTTGGACTCCATTCTATACACAAAGGTTGAGATCTGGATTAATGTGAGATTGTGTGTGTGTGTGTGTGACATAGTCAGGTAAGATTTTTTAGGAAGATGATGGCAAGGGAAGGATGGAGAATGTAAATGAGAGAAGCATAAGAGAATACACCTTCTGGGGAACAGTGAGCCTTCTGGTAGCACACTGCTGATGAGTACAGGGGAGGCAAGCTTTGGAAAAGTGTTTTGGGACCTGTCAGTGGAAGGTCGTGTATTTATACTAAGGAGTTTGTGTCAATAGATACAGCTGGGAAGGCTGCTCATAGCTTCTTTCCTGTGGTTTATATAACAGTTATTAATGGAGCACCTACTGGGAGCCTCGCCTGGCACTGAGTTGTGTGGATTGAAATAATCCATGCTGAAGATGCAACTTTTCTAGAGGAGGCAAAATTCCCACCTCCTATACATGCTTATGGCTAAAGTCATGTCATGCCTCAAGGAGTATGTGGTTGATTTTCTCAGACCATGTGGCTTTGAGAAACTTCTGGTCTCTCAGAGCCTCCACTGGCGACCCAGGGCAGGATAGCTGGCCTCACATCTGGCTGCATGAGTGGTGGAGGGAGGCTCAATTGCATTCTCAAGAAGCAGGTTAAATACAGCTGTGCTCCTGAATGTAACAGGGACAAGAGGACCACTGTGAAATCCAGACCTTTGGAGGGAAGAAGACATTTACAAACGAAAAAACAGAATTCTTCTATCTTCTTCCCATTGGCAACATATCTGAAGACCTTGACTCAGCATTAGTGGGTCTAATGCTCATGCTTGTCCATCCCTCTTGGCAGTGATTGATTGCATTGTTGGCTTGTTATTGCAACATGAATGTGGGATCTTTGCAGCGCCTAATTCCTTGCAAGTTCCATTTGAGGGTGGAAGAGCTAAAACAAGCTGTAACCAGTAGACGGCCCAGTGACTCAGGAGCTTAAGTATTTAACTAATTAGTACAGAAAAATGTGGCAAAGATTTGCAGTTAATAAGACTGAAAGAAGAGTCACTGGGGCCTGAATTATGCAAGCTTCTATTTCCTTTTGGGACTGTAACAGAACTTTGGAAGAAGAAAGGGTACCATTTACCTTTGAGGAATTCTCAGAGTGCTTTTTTTTCATTGGTGACTGACAAAGGGAACAATTTCAACACCTCAGAAAAATGCCTCATCATTTCCTCTTGTGAAATCTGGATGCTTTTGAATGAATCCATGTTAGGAATGGGGATCTCCTTCTATGATGGTCAATGTCCATTCTCATTTTTGACCAACAGCTGCTACCAAGTGGGAGTGCTGGTTAGAAAGAGCAGAGCACTTGCCTTCCCTGGGCATCCTGGGACCTATATTTATTCTTGGAAAGCTGGAAAATACAATAATTAACAGCACAGCCTTTGTCAGATGGGCTTAAATCTCAGCTTGACCTCTTTCTAGTTATAGACTGAACTTTCTAAGCCTCAGTTTCCTCATCCCTAACATGGGACTAACTATATCTACTTCCCAGGAGGTTTCTAAGGATTAAACAATGATATAAAAATATTTAACCTACAGTCAGTCACATGGTGTTCATTAAAGGCCATGGCTATTGCTATTAACAAAAATAGGAGAGAGAGAGAGAAAATGCACACTTATATTCTTGGTCAACATTTATAGCAGAATCTGTTTGTTCTGCTGGGATTTTTCCAAGTAAAAAGAAAATTTAGATTTCTATTTGTATTAGGTGATAACGGTGGGTTAAAAAAGTTGCCTATATCAACGATACTTTCTAATTTTGAAGAAAGATGGCATTTTAATACTTTATTTTTAGACGTCCTATTTAGTTTTTGTTTATTTTCCCTGCCTCATTTCAGAAAAGAATTTCAAAGTAGCTTATAGACTTGTAAACAAAATAAGATAAACTAAATTATAATTAATTTTTTTTTTTTGAGGAAGGTTGGCCCTGAACTAACATCTGCTGCTAATCTTCCTCTTTTTGCTGAGGAAGACTGGCCCTGAGCTAACATCCATGCCCATCTTCCTCCACTGTACATGTGGGACGCCTGCCACAGCATGGCTTAATGAATGGTGTGTATGTCCACACCCGGGATCCGAACCGGTGAACCCCGGGCCACCAAAACGGAACATGCGAACTTAACCGCAGCGCCACTGGGCCAGCCTCTATAAGTAATTTTTTGACCTATAATCTTTTTTTTTCACTTATAATCTTAGCAACATTTTAAAAAGTTGTATAATTCCCAGATTGACATATAGGAGTTGCGAAATAAGCATTTTTGAATTTAAATGAAATGAGAAGGAGATAGAGAAGTCCAATGAATGTTTTCTGTGAAAACTCTTTCTTTCTTTGTCAACATACATTTCTTAAATTTGACATGGATTTGAACTTAGAAATAACCAGGTTCCTTTTAGTATTTAATGCTTGTGTTAATCCACTTTAAAATTAATTTTGACAATTTAATTGTTTTGACTAGATACCAAATTCACGTGATTCAAAAGTGGAAAGATACATCAAGTATTGATGAGAATTTTTCGCCGAATCCTGTTTTTCAGTCACTTACCTGTCCTACCTGGAGGCAGCCTATGTTACCAATTTAGAAAATCCTTCACCTGTCAAATGGAGGAGAAATTGGATTCCCTTCAATTCAAGCTCACCTTTTTCCTACAAATGTAACAGATCCTCTGTATCGTGGTTGCGTGTGTTGGCTTTGGAGGCACACAGACCTCGGTTGGAATCTGGACTTTGTCACTTGCTAGCTAACTAATCTTAGGCATCTAACTTGCTATATCTAAACCTCGGTTTTCTCACCTGGAAAATTAAACTAGAAATACCCCTATCCCTAGGATGTTTGAGGATGAAAGGAAAAATATAATAAAAATACTTGATGTGTAGCAAGTGACCAATAAACCGTGCTTTTGTAATTAATATTCTGAGACACAAGAGAGACCTAGATACTTCCCAAATGTTCTGTCCTCTCCACTCTGCAGAATGGCAACCAGACTTACAGATATGCAAATAAGCTAATGTTTTATAATGGTGCTGGATGATAAATGGTATTTTCATTTGCCAATAGTATTCTATTTTACTCGATTATCTTAAATGCATCATTGGGTAAGTCTTCACTGTTCCCATTCATGAAGATAGGGCTGGAAGCTAAGCATAGTGGACCTGTCCCTACAATGAAGAAGAGTGGATCAAATTTATTTGCAAACTTACCATCTTTTTTTTCCTGTTGAGGAAGATTAGCCCTGAGCTAACATCCACCACCAATCCTCCTCTTTTTGCTGAGGAAGACTGGTCCTAAGCTAACATCTATGCCCATCTTCTTCTATTTTATATGTGGGACGCCTGCCACAGCATGGCTTGCCAAGCAATGCATAGGTCCACACCCGGGATTGGAACCGGTAAACTCCAGGCTGCCGAAGCAAAACGTGTGAACTTAACCGCTACTTAACTGTGAACTTAACCGTCACTGGGCTGGCCACCAAACTTAGCTTCTTGGTCAATCTCTGTTTGCTTTTCTTTTTATTTCCCTTTCTCACTCTTTCCCTTTGTTCTTTTCACAATTTTATGTTTATTGCAAAGAATAAGCAATAAACTGGGTCTGCTCTCGAAGAAGACAAAAGGGAAAAAAAATCATCATTTATTAGATGGCATCCACACTCCGGGCCCAGTACTAGATGCACGGTTTACCTGTTCCCATTTTCCCATTTAGTCTTCACAGCAGCCCTGGAGATATTAGCCACCCAGAAAGGATAAACAAGTTGTCCAAAGTCACACAGGTAATAAGCAAATCTGAGATCCAAACATAAGACTATCTGATTCCAAATGTAATCGGTAGGGGTGGGAGTAGTGTGTAATGTCTGTGTGCATGGAAAATTCAAATATCACAACTTTCCTGAAGATGGTAGACTCACTCCTTGGCTGCTTGTGATTGTGTCTCTCGTCCCAAACTCCATCTTGCCCTCAGTTCTTTGCACTTGCAGAAAGTGAAGAAGCTTTGGGGTCCACTAGCCTTCGCTGCTTGTCTCCTTGCTCTGATGACTGGATAATAATCTTTACATCCTTCCCATGGGTCTTCCAGTCTTGTCATCTGCTCGGACTCCTAATGTATGCTTGCCTCATCGCCAAACATGGTGCTTGACAGCATCACTGTTAGTCAGCTGAATGAATTGATGAATGAATGAGAGAGTGAAGGGGTGTGGCTGACATCAGGTCATCCATATCTTGACCTTTGTCTTGTCCTTTTGGATCTGTGATATTGGGTTCTAGAAGAAGCTCAGAAGCTCTCTTGTTTTCTTCTGCTCCTTTAATTTAGCCCCCTCAACACACACACACAAAGACGAGGAGAAAGGCTGATCTAGGCATTCAGGTTTCAGGATGCTAATTGGGTAGTTTTTTAGAAACGGAGCCATAGGGACTGAATCAGATCTTTCTGGGTAGATGTGGATATGGCCTTTAAAAATGGAAAGGTCCAAAATCCAGGAGAGTTAGAGGAGTAGGGCTTTGATCTGCTTTAATTTGAGGTTAGTTGGCAATACTTTGTCCAAGAAGAAAAGGAATTTTCCATGTAGTCCTGGCTGTTTTATTATAGTTCCACATTGGAGTTTGGGCTTACAATACAGCTAATACTACTTTTCTTCGCTTTCAGAGATATAATGGGAAGGGGTAGTCATGGACAAGGATAGGATTTAGACATTTAGATGTTCCTGGATAAACATCACATCATTCTACATTGGCATCACTATCTCACCAACACTTGCGAAAGTGACTTCTTGTTTCAATGGCATTTCTCATTATTCTATTGGATTGTTTGGAAGCCACAAGACAATCACATTCTGCATGGCTAGGCCCTCACCTCATTTCTGCTGAGATGGTGTTAAGACTTAATCTGTGGGAATTCTAGGAAGGAGGAGTTAAGGCATCGATTCCATTGACTGTATGATTTGGGTCTCAGAGTGACCTATTAACAACTATTACTCATTTTGGCCACTTTCTTGGGGAGAAACTTCTTGGACTTTGCCCCATCTCCACTGCACTTTTTTTCCTCCACAGATATGCAGGCTTGAGGAAACATAATCATAGAGCAATCAATTAATCCTCTTAGTGCTTTCATGTTATGATTCCTGGGAATTGCTGATTCACCAAATTAATCTTGGTCAGGTGTATACTTAGCACTTAACCCATCAATTCCCCAAAACTCCTTGAGATTCAGGATCTCCATTGCCAATAAATACACTAAGACAAAAGCATGGTGGGTTTGCAGAGAATGCTGTGGATCCACCCTGGGGTACATGGAAAAGCCCTTAACTGCAGCTCTGATCTACTATTTACATAGTGGATTCTCTATAATCATTCCTTTCTCAGGTCGGTGATTTTGGTCCCTCATTTCTGAATGATTGAACATCTCTAATTCCCATTTTAATCATACTACCTGGATGAAAAAAAGTAGCTCTAAACTGATTTATGCATTCTAGCTGCCAAGGAAATAACCCAATCAATGGGATGCTTAGTCTGTTTTGAGGGCAGCTACAAGCCATAGGCATTGGTGTTCTTGCACACTATGAGATATTGTATGTTCTGATAAGGGATAAAAATTCCTGTCTCAAATGGCTCCCCATCACACCGAGATCTTGCAACAATAACACTAGTGATTCGGACATTAATCTTAAGCGTCCAGGGAGCCCTAAAACATTGTAACCCACTAGCAAGGACTATGGTAATTGCCACGTAAATCCCCTCCATAATGTGGCCCTTATTATGACCAGCCAGCCAAGGCTTTTCCTTAAATCATCCCAAATGAACAGAGCCTTATAGGAATACCATCACCTACACGTACCTCTGCTCCTTTTCATTAACCTGTTATCCTCTTTACAAATGGAATTCTTCACCACTCCCTTCCTCCAGATTAGTAATGCCCTGTTAAGTAAATGAATATGACATTTCAAAGGGAATCAAGAGCAATAATCATTACCAGCTGCTGTGTTAAGCATTGCGAAAATGCTTCCAATTCACAGAAAAAAATCCATGCAGCTCTTTGAAGACATTCGGGCCTTTAGAGCTGGATAAATGTGTAACTTCCAGGCCAGGCCTCACTCTGTTCCAACGATAAGTCCTGCACTTTGGGAAAAGTGCCAAGAAATGAACTTTGGTCTTCTCCACGATTCTTCTGGAGCATTTAGTGACGACGTTGACTTTGAAGTTAGACTGACTTGGCCAACCCTGCCCATTACCGGCTTTAATTAAGTTACTCATTTCTTGATTCCTTCATTCAGTCCACGAATACTTTGTGTCATATACCTTCTAGGCACCATCTATTAAAAAAACAAACAAACAGAAAAACAATGGGCACTCAGAGAAAGAGTGGCTTAATCAGACTTGGAAGGTCAAGGAGGGCTCCTTGGAGGAAACAATATCTAAGACAACATGTGGAGAAGGAAGAGTATCAGCTCCAGTTTTCTCATCTGTGAAATGGGCTTGATGGTACCTACCCTGAAAGTAGTTCATCGTTAAATGAGATGATGTTCCTTAAATGCACAACTGCAATGGACTCAGATTTGGCATTTGATAAATGCTACCAATGTTAATATCTGATTATAACAATTATATTTTTCATTTTATACAATTTGAAAATAGTATAAAAATATTAAAAAGGAAGAAAATAAAAGCCATTCATATTCTGTATCCTAAAAATGTTTACCTTCTGTTAACACTTGAACATATTTTCTTTCGAACATTTTTGTTCCTTTGTATACTTACATTTTGAAGGTTATTGTTTTTGTGTGTTTTGGACTCATTATTTTAAAGTTAGTCGTGTCTCATAAGTATTTTCCCACATCATCAGTCATTGTAAACATTTTTTTCAATGGCGATGTATTACATCTCATGGATTTATTATAATTTAGTTAAACATTCACCTATTTCTGTTCATTTAGGCTGTTTTCAATTTGTAGCCATTATAAATCAAATTTTTGGCTGTTATAAATCACGCTTAAATGAACATCTTTGTGCATAAATCTTCGTGCCTATTTTGGATTATTTTCTTAGGCTAGCTTCCCAGAATTAGAATGACTGGTTCATAGGCTATGAATATTTTTAAGGCTCTGCGGTCATGTTGCCAAATTGTCTTCCAAAGGGGTTATAACAATCTACATTCTGACTGGGAGTGAATGAACTGGCCTGTCTCCACATTCGCTCGCCAGCTAAATTGAAGTTACTGTTACTGTCATTCTTACTGCCATGTGCCATTAGGTCCTCAGGGCATACTAGGTTTTCAAAATTCAACCTAGAATTTATTTTTTTGCCTCTAAATTTAAAAGCAGTACCTTATAACTACTGCCATACCAGGACTTTATAACGACTGGGAAAATAGAGAAAAACAATGAAACAAACAAACAAAAGAAAACAAAGGCTGAATAATATCACTAATCAGAGATCACCCCTCTCAAACCAATGTTTTTTCATGTGTATCCAACATAGATATGTGCTCTTTTTCATAATTGCTGAATGCTGTATATCCCTTTTTTCATTGACATTTCTCCATGTCATTAACATTCTTTTCAAAATGTCATTTTAAACAATTGACTACATAACCATTGTTCTGATAGGTCAATTTCATTCCCCTCCCCCACCCCCAGCCATGAGGAGTCTGGGAACTAAACACCTTTATCAAACTCTTTAGACTGGAGTTTTTCAACCTTCTCACATTTTAGGCCAGATAATTCTCTGTTGGCAAAAGGTCATCCTGCACATTGTAGGCTGTTTAGCAACATCCCTGGCTTTTACTCTCTAGATGCCGGTGGTACCCTCTCACCTACCCCCAGACTTGTGACAGTCCAAAATATCTCCAGACATTGCCAAATGTCTCTCGGGTGGCAAACTTACCCCAGACTGACAGCCACCACCCTACATCCACCATCTTGTGCTTCTGGAGTCGTTGCAGTTAGACTGGACTTAAATATCCCTGGGGACAGCACATTCACGACCAGCTGACATGACCTGTTCAAGTTTCAGACAGCTCTGTCCAAAAACTTCTTCCTTACGTGAATCTGAGTCTTCTTGAACTTTCTAGTCAGTATCTTAGCTTTTCTATTAAAAAAATAAATATATATGCAGAAATAGTGTCTTTTGCAAGTATCTTTCAAATATTAGAAGACTGTTAACATCTCTAAGCTAAAGAACCTCTTTATTTTTTTCCCCATTAACCAGACATCCTTTTAGTCCCCTCCAAACATCGTCTCCATCTACTGAATGTGTCACTCTCCTCATCCGTTACCCTCTTTTCTGGTCTGGCGTTGAATGTGAGCCGAGCCGGGCAGAACAGAGCCAAGCAGGTTTTTCTGCCTCTATCACCCTCTACAAACTATGAACCTTATGAAATTGCCTTTGTTCACCATATTTTTTTTTGCTCAGGAAGATTCGCCCTGAGCTAACATCCATTGCCAATCTTCCTTTTTTTGCATGTGAGCCGCTGCCATAGTATGGCCACTGCCCGACAACTGATAAATAGGTCTGTACCTGGGAACTGAACCCCAGGCCGCTGAAGTGGAGTGCACCGAACTTAACCACTAGGCCACCAGGGCTGGCCCTATGCACCATTTTTGATCCACCAACATGGAAATTTCATATTCTAAAACATAATATATGTCTATGCATTCAAACATGAAATTTACCTTTTTGGAGACTATACCGCATTAGACTCATATTTCATTTTCTGTCAACTAAAGACCCTAAAACTTTGCTCACAAATCCCCCGACCTGACTTGTCTGATTAAGTCAAGGAGAGTCATCTGGCACATTACTGATGACCATGTGACTCATAGAAACTAGACATAAAATTATAGAAATATAGAGTGATGGATTAGGAAAGGACCAAAGAAACCATTTGATTTCACATCCTCCTTTCATAGATGGGGTAACCAAGCGTCACAGACAAAATACTTCCCCAAGTTTCACAACTACTACTAGTAAGATTTCATCTAGAAGCTCAATTCGCAGACTGCTCATCTGTCCAAGGACACCAAGGGGAACAATGGATTGGGTTAAGAAAAAAAAATGTATATATTCCGTTAGTGTAGACGGACAAGTAGAGCAAGGGATAAAGATGGAATAACAGGTGCAACATACAATAGCGATGTCTGCAAAGACAGAGAATTGATGAGAAGCTCAGCAATTAGCTAATACTGTTCTGACTGCAGTGGCCAAAGACAATAAAATATATTTGACTGGGTCAATCTGAATGGAAAAAGGAATGGGTCAATTGAATACTGCTACTTCTCAGTGTTAGGGTTCTCCCTTTCAACACTGCCACTCCCAATTAATCTCACTAATTGACGGCAGGGGCTTGGGACAGACAGCAGCTATTGCTACTCTAGATCTCTGAGTAAATTAATCTCAGTCACCTGAGCCTCATTTATTTCCCCATCACTCTTACTTCTCCCTTTGTCTCTCTCTAGCTGGTCAAGGTTCTATTCCCCTAGAAAGAGAAATGATTTCTGAAATGAGTATATGATGAATTTAACCAAAAAGTCACCACCACCAAGTTTGAAAAAAATAATACTTTGTAAAAGTCCTCCCCGTTTTGTCTCTAACTAGTTTCAGTTTTCCCAAGTACCAACTGAGTTCACTAAATGGACAATATAAACAAACAAAGTAGATATTTCGCAAGACACTGTGATCACTCGGGCACACTTCTCTCTGCCTCCCTGGAGCCTCCCTGTCCGCTCATAAACTCTGTATGTGCTTTGTGACTCAGCACACCTGCGGCAATGACTATATGGCTCTTTATAGCTATCAGCAGGATGTTTGATATAGGTTAGCTGTGAATAAATACTGATATCCCTAATCGAAAAATCACAAGTATAAAAATAAATATTCTGACTTTGCGGTGAGTGAGTAATTCGACATGAATTACACTGGTCTTTCTGATAATGATGCAAAGCAGAATGGCAGAGTGAGGGGACGTCCTGTATTTATGCGCTTCCACTACAATGGGTCATTAAGTGGAGTTGAAGAGTTTAAGGTCAAACTGTGGTCCTGCCCTTGATTTGCTGCTTTCAATAGCACAGCTGAAACTGAGGGTAAACAGCAATGGCCCCCGGATGGTGAGGACTTTTATGAGCACGGGCTTTAGAACCAGTGAGAAAAATTGTGCTTGAATCCCTCCTCTGTCTAGCCCACGGGGTTGTTCTGGGCTCAGATGAGGTGAAATATGAACATATCATAAACAGTAGGAGACACACGTGGTAAAATTAATATTGCTTCTCTACAAGCGAGATTTCTGATTCCATTTTTTTAAGTAAATGGTTCCTGACCCTTTTAAGAGTCATATACCTCTTTAAAAATATGAAGACTATGGGCCCACTTCCCAGTGGAGAAACACACATGCACACACACACACACCACACACACCACACATGCACACATGTACTTACACACGCTTTTGTACAACATTCCAGAAAGTTGTTAGAACTTTGGCAAACCTCTCCACTCCAGGCTTTATGAAGCCTAGATAACGAACTCTTGATTCAAGGTATTTTGGGGCAAAAATACCCTTGGTACTGTCTAACATAGTACCTAGGGCAAAAAGCTTTAGATCCATTGTCCTTTATCAAATGTATCAGTATTTCCTAGCTCCTTCCCAATTAAAAACGGAGGCAGAGAAAAGTCTAACAACTTGCCCAAGGTCAGGGCTGGCTCATGGGCCTGTGACATGTGCAAATGCAGGAGGCCTCACACTTGGAAGGACCCCCATGTGGTTTAATGCTCCACTGTTGCTGACTTGAAATTTCGAATGACGAGCCCTGCAGTTGCATTTTTCACTGGGCCCCACAATTATGGGGCTAGTCCTACCCAGCATCACAGTCACACATCCAGTAGATTGCAAAGTAGAGGTTCAACCTCTCCCCACCCCAAGCCTTCTCCAGCGATCCTTCCCTCACATCCTTTACTTCTTTCCATGGCATGCGTCCTCATTTCACATAGAAATTTGATGCCTTATTGTTTGATTCTCTGTCTTCCCTCAGTACAATGTCAGCTCCATGAGGGCAGGGATTTCATCTCTGCTGCATCCCATGCCTGGTAGTGCCTGGCACGTGGCCAGTTCTTCATAAATATGTGTTGAATGAATTAATTTAACCCAGGCACCTGGAGGGCAGAGTATCCCTACCGTTTAATCAGGTAACACACTGACATACTATACTATAGTCCCTTATTACAGCACCACCCTGTACACTGGGCAAATTCAGAATTCTCTGGGAGTCAACCAATAGACATGGCTCTTCAAATAAGAATCTGTGTTTTTGAGTGGAGGCAAAATAGGAGACACTTTTATTAACAAGCTTAAATTTTGCTGTCACACTAGATTATTAGAATAATAGGGAGAGAAAAATAAAAAACCCTAACACTTGTTGAATACCTACTCAATGCTAGGAGATAGGTGCTAAAACATATTTTATCTCATTTAATTTAATTATCCCTCAACACACTAGGGTAAGCTTTATTATCTCCATCTTACAGAAAAGGAAACTGAGGCTCAGAGGTGACCTCTCCCTCATCCCAGCTTCCTCAGGCAACAAGAGGTGAATATATAACCAGTAATGATGATGATTATTGTTAGAACCTATCAGTTTTTATAACTTCTGAAGCTCACATCTTCCAGGAAATAAAATAAAGTATTTCTTTTTTATGGGGATCTTCAGATTTGGAAGCCAGTTTTCCTCCCATCTGCTTGCTGCTCTTTTCTGGGCTTTGTTTTCTTTGGTGAGAGTTAAGGAAAGGCGGTAGGAAGCAACATAGAGTCAATTATTCATTTCCTCCCATATTCATTTACCCCGGATTTATGGTGCCAGGCTCTGTGCTAGCTGCCTGTGGGGGATGCAGGGGTGAATCAGACACTGTTCTGTTCTCAAGGAGGTCACTGCTTCCTGTTGGCAACAAAACATTCAATCATTCCATAAACATCCCCTTAGTGCCTGCTCTGTGCCCAGCAGAGGGCTAAGTGACAAGCGAAACATCCCCCTTTTCCTCATGGAGCTCCCAGACTCGGAGAGGAGACCCTGGCTTCCAATTAATGTGATGATCAAAAGGCAGAAGCTAGATTGTAAGCGGTGTGAGAAGAGCAACAGAGCCTGTCTTGCTCCTGGCTGTCTTCCCAGTGCCAGGCACAGATCCTGGCACACACTAGATGGTCAATAAATATTCATTAGAGGACTGAAGTGCTCCAAGGGAGTCGTATGTAAAGGACCCCAGGCCTAGTGCCCGGGGAGGTGACATTTAAGAGAGAGGCGATATCAGAGAGGTGATATTTGAGTTTTTCTTAATTAAAAATATTGGAAAGGAAAGGACATTTGAGGAAAGAGGATTATCATGAGCAAAAGACTCACGGTGCTAAAATGTGTGTGCGGACAGTTGAATTTGGCAGGGGGTATGGGTTTCCGGGACAGGTGGGGACAGAAAGAAGCAGTGAAAGGTTGGACAGGGGAGGGGAAGTTTGTAAAGGCCTGGTGTGCTTGGCTGGCATGGAAAGACACGATCAGACTTATGTTGCAATAGTTTTGGCCAGAACTAAATCAGTAGCAGTGAGGATCAAAGAGAGTGGACAGGCAGAATGATAAGAAAGTGGAGTCACTAACTCTCACAACAACTACAGGAGGAAGGCATTATTATCCCCATTCCACAGATAAAGAAATAGAGGATGATGGAAGTTAAGCAACTTTTCCTGGGTCACATAGTTAATTAATTTCAGAGCCAAAATTTGAGCCTAATTTATCTGATCCTAGCCTAGTATTTGGGAAAAATGCGAAAGACCAAATAGGTAGAGAAAGATAATTAGTTAGAACCAGGATTACAAATACAATACCCTCTAGGCCTGATCTAGTCAATAGACCTGATTTTTTGGGTGGAATTTTTGAAAAATTTTGAATTTGAATGCCTGCACCATAGACCCCACTACTCCCTATTGTTCACAGGCCTCTTCACATATTTATGTGAACAGCCTGCCCCAAAGAAGGCAACTAATGACGAATGGCCAAATGGAGAGTCTTAAAGGGGCAGAGTTCGTTATAACTCATTTTGAGACAATAAGAAAATGTCAGGTACCAGCTCTATGTCATAGTAGTTAAGTCTGGCATGCTTCATTTTGGCCACCTGGGGTTTGTGGGTTTGGATCCTGGGCATGGACATACACCACTCATCAAGCCATGCTGTGGCAGCGACCCAGATACAAAATAGAGGAAGATTGGCACAGATGGTAGCCCGTTGACAGTCTTCCTCAAGCAAAAAGAGGAAGATTGGCAACAGATGTTAGCTCAGGGCTAATCTTCCTCACCAGAAAAAAAAAGTCAGTAAAGAGTTTGGCATTGAAGTGAGATAAAAAGGCAAAAAGCAAAAAAAGGGTTAATTTGAAATTGACATTTGGGACCTTTTGTGGGGAGAGAAACAGGAAGCCAGGGGATTTGTATTCAGTCCAGATGTGAGATGGACAGGAAGAGGGAAGGAACATTCAGAAAGATAATGGGTTCTGTCCTCTGCCCTCTGCCTGGAGCAGGGGTTGGGGGTGGATTTGGAGGGTGCAGGAAAGGAGAAAGAGCTAGGCCAGGATCTCTCAGCATTCCCTTCTGTTGGAGTCATCTGCGTGAGTGAACGATGAGGAGGCTCAGTGACCTGGACGCCATGTTTGCACGGCTCCTACTTGCCTAAAACATTCTGGTTCTTATTAAATTAGCAATGATTTACAAAGTGGTAATATTCAGTGTTGGTGTGGTTATGGAGAAATGAGCAATTTCATACACAGTTGGGGAGTAAATTGGTGAAGCCTTTTGAGGTAAAAAATTGGCAATATTTTCCGAGTATTTAGAAAATTCCATTTCCAGAAATCTATCCTATGAAAATAACCTGAAACACAGATAAAAATCTAACGTACACAGATGTTCATCACAGAATGTAAAATAGGACAGAAAACTGTAAAACGTCTTTAT
Organism: Equus przewalskii; assembly: GCF_037783145.1. Classification (NCBI taxonomy): domain Eukaryota; kingdom Metazoa; phylum Chordata; class Mammalia; order Perissodactyla; family Equidae; genus Equus; species Equus przewalskii. The sequence continues at coordinate 70,428,748 of NC_091838.1, read as the reverse complement.
GTCCAGTGGCCACGCAAATTTTGGTATATTCATAAAATGAATAATATCCTACAATTTAGTGCGGACTATTGTATAAAGAACGTTCAAAAATCTGAGACAGTGTGTAGGATATAATATGAATTAAAAAGAGCAGCATACATGGTTGTATACACGACGTGATATGCATAGAAAAATTCTAAATTCTATATGCCGGTGGTTGGCAAACTTGAGCCCCTAGGCCAAATGTGTCCTGTTGCCTGTTTTGATAAATAGTTGAAACACAGCCACACTCATTCTTTATGTATTGTCTTTGGCTGCTTTTGCACTACAATGGCAGAATTGAGTATTTGTGATAGACACCATGGGTCCTCAAAGCCTGAAACATTCACTGTCTGGTGCTTTAGAGAAAGTTTGCCGACTCCTGCTGTATGCTCAAGTGTTAATGGTAATTTTTGTGATTACAGAATTGAAAAAGCATCGTTATATTTATCTTTTATTTTCACAATAGGTGCGAATTATTTGTATAGTGTTTAAAAAAAGAATATTTAAAATTATCTGGCTACAAATGAGAACAGAACACCCAATATGATTTTGCTCAGTTCAGAGTTCAGCTATGCAAAAGCGAGGCAGTTTTGCTTACGTTGCTCTGAGTATTAGGAAGTCTCAAAGCTAATCCCCAGGGGTGATGACCTGTTCCACATTTATAGTACACCCTTCAAAGGTGTGTATGCCAAGGGAGAAACTTGGGTTTTCCACAGCTGTGGGCATGGCTACCAAGCAAATGTTATGTCTTCTGTCAATCAGTTGAGGAGGTATGTGTGATAATGGAAATCTTTCCCCACTGTCCAGCTCTCAATTCTGCAATTCCATGATTCATCGGTAATGTTTGATCAGCTTCCACACTTGCTCACCTGCCTTCCATGATTAGTGGAATGCAGGGATGGCAGTAGAGAAGAACCTCTCTCTCCTCCGTGAGAAATAGATCCCCCAGTGGGATGGTACCCATTGCTTCTTCCCTCTCCACCAACCCATGTTTCCTCTCATGTCTTTGACGTTGTGCGGTAAATGCCCTGTAATGTGTGCCATTCCATGTATTGTTCGAAGAAATTTGGTGTCTGTGGGAAAGAAACACAGCTGTTTGCTATGCTTCAGTCACCGAGAAAATATACTAAAATAGCTAAAAAGGCAGTTCACCGGAAGGAAAATTCAAATAGATATTTTTCTTTTAGTTCATAGTTCTGGTTTCTGTTTTCATTGGGGATTTCATGGGGGAAAACATTCAACCTGAGAGCTGGACATTTTGAGACAACATAGGCGAGGACACCCACATATCTCTTCATTCTCACAATTTCCCAGCCAGGTTAAGACACCATCCCTTATATGTAGAGATTTTTTTCAAAGTGTCATTTAAGGTGGTATAGATACAAGGCACATGATAGGTGCCTTGAAATATTTTTTGAAACAAATTTTCAGTTATGAGAAGAATAAGTTCTGAGAGTCTAATGTACAGCATGGTGACTATAGTTGATAATATGGTATTGTATCCTTGAAAGTTGTTGAGAATAAATCTTAAGTAGTCTCACCACACACACACACTCAAAAGAGTTACCTAAGTTAACTACGAGAAGCCATGGATGTGTTAATGATCTTGATCTTGGCAATCATTCTACCATGAATATCAAATCATCCTGCTATACACTTGTTTTAAAATAAAAAACCAAAATGTCCTGTGCAGATTATTCCTTTGTAAGTACAGAATGTAGCAAATAAGAAAAATGATGGCCAGAAAAACTTTGCGGAGAAAAAGATAAAAAAAGATATCTTAAATACCCCTTCTATTGAATCATTTAAATATTCCTCCTCCAAATAAATACATTCCAAGGGGCTATTTTCTTGTGCACAGCTCTGTATGCCTAGGATTCGTCTCCGGAGAGCCCTTGGCAATTCGGATAAGAAGAGTATATGTTCAATCCCATTTCGCGGGTCATGACCAGCTGGTGATGGCGATCCCATTTCTGATCAAATGTAGATAGCTAGGAAAGGTCACTCGTCTTCCTCCCATCTCCTGACTGCTACCCTGGAACTTACGCATTCTGATCCATGGTTCCAGCTGGAACATTGCTATCCTGGCATCACACTCAGAGTACAGTCATGTGTCACTTATGACAGGGATATGTTCTGAGAAATGTGTCGTTAGGCGATTTCATCGTAGTGCAAACATCACAGAGTATACTTACACAAACCTAGACGGTATAGCCTTTTCTACACACTTAGGCTCTATGGTACTAAAATTATGGGACCACCATTGTATATGCAGTCCATTGTTGACCGTTTTTATGTGGCACATGTATAATAGGAACTTTTATAATTCTGAGATCTTTTTATAAAGGCTATCTCTTCTACTTAGAATGCCTTCACTCCACTTCTTTAACTGCATGCTTCTATGCAGATTTCCAGACCCAGCTAAATGCCACTGTAGCAGGGAATTCTCCCTAGGCGTCTGTGGTCAGTTAGATGACTCTAGGCCATTTCATTCATTTCTCTTTGCTTGCACGCAAGTGACTTGCAATTTGGGAGTCAGATCACTTGGGTTTGAATTTTGAATCCCTCATCAGTAACTTGACTGGTTTCAGGCAAGTTATGTCACTGTTTTCACCCTTGGTTCCTCATCTTTAAAATAGGTCTAATGAGAGTACCTACCACACAGAGCTGCGGTGGGAACTAAATGAGATAAAGAACCTTAAAGCCTTTGCATGCTGTTTAGAACAGAGGAAGACAGCGGTGTAGCTAGTTTTTACTATAAAGAAATCACAGTATTGGTGAGCTTCAGAGGGGAAAGAATTCTGTCTCACATGTTCGTGAGCCTTGAGCTCCTGACCAAGCCTGACATATATTTACTGGGAAAGGAATGTTTAAGGCATCATTGAAATAAGATTACCTAAGGGAATCATGGACCAACCCCTAAGCAAGGAGAAAATTGCACTGTAATGATTGCAAATAGTTCAGGCAAGAGCAGGATGGCTGTTGGGATCCAAGCAATACAGGGCCTGAGATGAGAAAGTGGGTAGGTATGTGGCTTGCTCTCCCAAATTTAGCCAATCATCTGGATGAGTGCTGGGTATTTTGGGTACTCGCTTGTGTAGCCACTCACAATTTTGTCCTTTTTTAGGAAGGCTCGCTAGAACACTTTGTGATATTGGATCATTAGTTTTACGTTCCAATGTGTATTTTATTTCAATGAAACTGTCAGTGTCTGATATTGTGGAATTTTTTTTTTTTGTATAAATATAATCCTGTTAATACCAGGGCTTGACTACGTATATACTGGAATGGGAACAGGAACCTGGGTGTGCCTGATCTGCAAAGTCCCTATTTTCCACACCCTGCTGGGCAGATCACATCAACGTCAGTGCCAAGCTCGTAAGAGGAGCACCCCCTCTTGGTCAGTTGAGGGATGTGTGCTTGTGAGAGGCCTGAATGTGCAGAGGCGTGAGGGACTTAGAGCTGGAAGGGGGCAGACAGTGAAGAAGGCGCTCATCTCTGTAAGCATGAGCTAGTCTCATCTGTCTGCTGACTCCAGCCTCCAGCTCCCAGACTATCTCCTTCCTTTTTCCCACCCTCTCCTGAAATACCTCTAGAATACAAACAAGAGGAAATCTTCCCTGCGTCTTCTCCTTCACCATTATCACCAAATGGCTTTATAATAGCACTTAACTGTTTATTAAAAAAGTGCCACATTTTTATGCATTCGTTCATTCAACAGTATTTTGGGGCACCTGTCCTGTGCCCAGCACTGTGCTAAACTGAATAGACAAAGATAAACAAACTAGGAATGTTTCCTGCTTCCACAAAGCTTAGAGACTTCGCTATAAGCTTATGCTCATCTGATGTTTATAGAAACTACTTTTGAGATAAGAATCATTGTACCTATTTGACAGATGAGGAAACTGAGATCATTTAGAGAAAGGAAGAAGAGCTGGAGTTCAGGGTTATGAGTTTCTCCTGTCCTATGCATTGGGCCACACTAGAAGACAGGACATGAAAAAAACAAAAGCAAAAAGGTAAAAGAGAAGATATTGAGCATAGATCCATTGTTTCCTCTTACAATTATTTATGAAAGATAGAGAAAGGAGTGGTGGATAGGAAAGGAAGATGAATTCATGCCCTTGACTCCAGGTGTCCCCCTCATCCCCATCTCTTTTAAATGGCTGGTCATTTTTTGGCCACCTTTCAAACTCTAGGAAACACTCTGGAATTCCAAACGAGGAGGGGTTTCCTTTGCAGGTCTGGCTATTGTAACTTTACGAGAAACTGTTCAATACTTCCTTTCATCAGTTACAAAGCAGAGTTTTTCTGAATGAATTTCATATTCACTAAACAGTTAACCCTTCACCTTTCTGAGTCACACTTTTTACGTTATTACTCAGCTTTTAGAATAAGATAAAGCCTAGGACAGCTTTTATGTACACCCCCACACACTCCCACACACATGCAAACACACATCACGCAAATCTATATCCATACATGCAACCACCAAGAAACACATGCACACACAAACACGCATGTACACAAAATCAAATACATACCTATGCACATTCACTATACATGTAAACAGACTTGGACACACGTCTATGCATGCACGTATGCACACACACACACGCACAAACACTGGCATGGCATTGACTTTGTACTCTTTGTGAGAGGAAGGAAGTAGAAAGACCCAAAATATTCAGACTCCTAGCTGAACGCATGAGAACCCTGTCACTGCTCTGTGTTCGGGCATCTGTTGTACCCTCACTTCCCATCCCTCCCCATTGCGAGGGTGTGGACATTGTCCTTGCATCAAATGAGTGATATTGTTTTGTTTTCTTTTTTAATCCAAGGTGAAATCATGAGTATTATTGAATAAAGTAGAAATGAACTCCTGAATTTCAACCCCTGACGTAACACACCTGGTTTATGGCAGACACTGAGTAAATATTAGTTGCGTGAAAGAATGAATAGAGAATATTTTTATTTCATTAGAACAAAACAAGGTATTTAAGAACACTCAGTCCAGCCCCTCAGGTTTCAAGTGAGCGCTCAGAGAGCAGAATGGGACTGAAGCCATTGTCATCAGTATCCAGCGAACTTGAGAGTAAAGGCCACTATTGCTGGAAAGCTCTTCTCCTCTTCTGCTGTATTTCCTCCTTAATATTCATACCAGAAGCTGGTAAGTTACATGACACAAAGAGAAGTGAGATTTGGGGTAATTATCCAGTTAGTCTTTGTTACAGATATCCAAAGCAGGCAATTCAAGTCTCAACTCAATTTTGCTGTTTTTATTTGACGTTAAAATAGCCTAGTTGAACCCAAATTTGTCCATGTGGATTTCCTTTGCTTCTCTGAGGTCTGACCTATCTTCTGAGAAGAAGAGGGGGGGCGGGGAGAAAGAGAGAGAAAGAGCCCTAGAAAATGTGACATGCGATGACTTTTTAAAAATATTTTTTAAATTTTTAAATTGAAGTATAAATACATCAGTAAGGTGCATAAGGGGTTCAAATCCTGTGTCCAGCTCACCGAATGCTTAGGTATGTACATACCTGTGTTGTATGACCACTACACAAATCAAGGCAGAGAACATTTCTGTCACCTTAAAAAAGTTGTCTTGTGTCCCTTCCAAACTATACCTCTTGATCTAACCTCTGTTGTGAATTCTATCACTATAGCTTTGCTTTACCTGTCCTTGAACTTTATATAGATGTAATCATCATATTGTCCGTATTCTTTTGTGTCAACTTCTTTCACTCAGCGTTATAGTTGTGAGTTTAATCCATGTTATTGCATACATCAACAGTTTGTTTTTATTACTGAGTAGTGTTCCACTGTATGATTAGACCATAATTTACCTGCCCATTTCTATGTTGATGAACATGTGAATTTTTCATAGTTTTTGGTTATTATGAATGAAAGTGGTTATGAATATTTTTGTACCCTTCTTTTAGTATATTTCATTTCTCTTGCGTACATATCTAGGAATAGTGTTTCTGGATCACACTGTAGGAATTGTTTTGCTCTAATAGATAGTTCCAACAGTTTTTCAAAAGGGGTTGAACCAACTCAGATTCCAACTAGCAATATATAGAGTTCCAGTGACTCCTCATACTTGCCAATACTTGGTATTGTTAGTCTTTTTTATATTTTAGTCATTCTGATCAGTATGTAGTGGTAACTCGTAGTTTCAATTTGCATTTTCCTAGTTAGTGATCTGTATGAAGTGCCTGTTGAAGTTTTTTTGTGCCATGTTCAAAGTGGGTATTTATCCTTTTGTTATTAATTCATAAGAGTCTTTAATGTATTCTAGGTATGAGTACTTTGTCAGATATCAACATATATAAACAGTATTATAAAAACTTTACTCCAGACTGTGGCTGGCTTTTTAACTTTCTTGTGTCCTGTTTAAGAAATACCTGCTAACCCAAGGTATGAAAATACTCTCTTTTTCTAGAAGTTTTACCTTCATATTTGATGCACGTTCCACTTATAATTAATTTTCGGGTATTGTATGAGGTATAGTCAAGGTTTATTTTTTAACATCCAGATACCCAACATTTAGAACATCATCCTTGCCCTCCAAACTGCCTTTTTTCATAAATCAGGTGGCTGTGAATGTGTGGTTCTGCTTCTGGACTCTCTTTTCTGTTCCATGAGTCTATTTGTCTATTCTTGTACCAAAACACACTCTGCTGTGTAGTAGGTCTTAAAATCTAACAGTGTAAATCTTCCTATTTCCTTTTTCTGCAAAATTTCTTTGGCCATTCTCTATCCTTTGCATTTCTATGCAAACTTTAGAATCAAGTTGTCTACTCCAACAACAAAACGTTTCAGAGACATTAATTGGAATTGTGTTGAATTTGTAGATAAGTTTGGAGAGAATTTACATGTTGGAAATATTGAGTCTTCCAAACCATAAACACAGTAAGTCTCTCTATTTGTTTAAGTCTTTAATTTCTCTCAGCGACAGTTTCCAATTTTCAATGTAGAGGTCTTGGAAACTTTGATTAGAATTAGTCTTCATAATTTGATAATTTTTTATGTTGTTGTAAATGTTATTGTTTTTAACATTGTTTCCAATTTTCTGTTGTTTGTGTGTAGAAGTACAATTAACTTTTGAATATAAACTCTGTGGCCAATGACCTTGCTAAATTCACTTATTAGCTCTGATAGTTTGTACATTTGTTGATTTTTCTCTCTACGCAATCATATTATCTCTGAATAAAATCATTTCGCTTCTTCCTTTTTAATCTGGATGCCTTTTATTTATTTTTCTTGCCTTATTGTGCTAGCCAAGATTTGTATAATATTAAGCACAGTGGTGATGGGGAGAGAGAAATAAGATATAGCTTGAATGTGAGGAAAAGGCAGTGTGAAATATTGAAATTAAGGGGATTAAATCCAATTTCTCTGATTCTATAATTGGACTAAGGAGAAAGAATACTGCCCCTGGACCATTTTTGGTGAGGCAGATCTTGTAGTTGTATTAATAAATGCCTATCACTTAGAACTGAATTAATTATTTGGGTATGGGTGCATCCAATGCCCTATGTGACTCCTTGGTCCAAGCTTGTGAAGGACTGACAGATTAGAGTTAGACTATCTCCAAATTGCTTTTTCTATAACCCTCTACTCCCTATTCAGTTTTCACAAATCTCTTTCATCCTTCATTCACTCATTAAACAAGTGTTTATTAAGTAGCTGTTATGTATAAGGCACTTTGGTAGGCACTGGGAAATCCATTTTTAACAAAATAGACACAACCCTGTCTCTATGGAGCCTACAGTCTTGTGGTTTTCAGCTGCAATAATAGAAAATCTATACTCTTAGAATTAAATTTATCTGGTTTTCTAACACAACTGGATATCTGGAGACGTTTCATTTTAGGATTAGGGGAGAAAAAAGTGTTATAGAAGCCCTAAGGTTTTCTATTCATCTTCTTTACCATCCTTCGACTGTTGGATTTTTTTTTTTTAAAGATTTTATTATTTTTTTTTCCTTTTTCTCCCCAAAGCCCCCCAGTACATAGTTGTATATTCTCTGTTGTGGGTCCTTCTAGTTATGGCATATGGGACCCTGCCTCAGCATGGTTTGATGAGCAGTGCCATGTCCGCTCCCAGGATTCAAAGCAACGAAACACTGGGCCGCCTGCAGCGGAGCACGCGAACTTAACCACTCAGCCACAGAGCCAGCCCCTGTTGGATTTTTTTATCAGCTTAAGACCACTATGGCTATCGCAGTTCAAAACGTCACAACTTCTCACCAAAATGTTCAAAGAAGGAAAAAAGGGGAAGGGCAGCTTTTCTCTAGTATTCTTCTCTTTTATTAAGATGTGAAATCTTTCCTAGAGGCTCCCCTGAAGATTTTCTCTGTGTCAATAGCAAGCACTGTACCACAGGTCACCCTCAGCTACAAGAAAGACTGGAAAATGACTATCTGGAAAAGAGGAGCAGATTTACCATGGAAAACATAGATCAGCCAAAATGATTCCACTGGAGTGTGTATATTTTCACTTCAAACCAAAGTGGGATGCTATTAGCAAGGAAAAAGAGGGAAATGGGCCATAGATAGACAATCAGCAGGGTCTGCTACAGGCAGAGGTAATACTTACCGTATCTTATAACCAATTAACATAGATTAGGTCATCCATTTCCATTATTCTCTCTCCTAGTACATTGTTCTTTTCTTTCATAGTACTTACGTCCATCTGATATACTGATTTGAACATTTATCTGTATATTTTCTCTCTACCCACCAGACTATAAGCTCCCTAACTGCAGAAAGCATGATTATATTGTTCCCACTATATATCCAGGTCCTAGCCCAATGCTTGGGACACATTAGGTGCTTAAGAGACATTTGTTGAATTAATAAATGGGTTATCAATAAATGTATATTTAATAAGTAAATGAGTGACTAATAAATGAGCACGTAATTAAAAATTGTAACCCTTTGCTCCAACATTGCTGCTTGGTAAGTTACATTTCAAGTCGAGTCTTCAACTTCCCCAGCTAAACTATTGTCCTCGACTCAAACATGGGGGCTCTTCAAAGGTATAAGGAGCACTTTGAGATTTAGACAAGAGCTTGAGTCATTGCTAAACAAAATTAAGCTAGAAAAACACAATTATGTCAAAATTACTGATTTGTCTAAGTTTATTCCAAACTTTCTCATACTTTATATCTTCACTGCTATCTTCTGTAAATCTTATGCAATCTATCCAAGAACAATAAATGTATTATGCTAATGTTCATTCCTTCCTACATTTATTCATTCATAAAACAAATATTGAATGTGGCTACTCTGGGCGAGGCACTGTACCATTTCATGACTCACTGCTGTAGGACATTCGCTGCCTTGAACACCCTTCTCTGCCTACACTATATAACAAATTCTAACACGTGTTTTAAGACTCACTCAAATATCTCCACTTCAATGAAAACTTCTACTCCTCTGGTGGAGTGACATGGTTTCTCATTCCTCTGTAATCACATTGTACTTTTCATATAACTCGGTAAGAATTTTTGAATTTTTTGCTAAATTCATTATTTGCTTCCACACTTTTTTGGGGGGAGGCAGGAGGATTGGCCCTGAGCTAACGTCTTTTGCTAATCTTCCTCTTTTTGCTAATGAAGACTGCGACTGAGCTAACATTTAAGCCAATATTCCTCTATTTTTTGTATGTGGGATGCCGTCTCAGCATGGCTTGATGAGCAGTGTATAGGTCGCACCCAGGATCCAAACCTGCAGACCCCAGCCACCGAAGCAGAGTACGCGAATTTAAATCACTATGCCACCAGGCCAGCCCCACTTTCATTCTTTTCTCCTTCACTAGATGGTGACTCCTTGATTACAGGAATTTGTAGTGATATAATCTTTGTATTCAAGTGTTTGGCATAGTCCCTGACATATACAGCAGGTGTTTACTCAGGCTTATTCAGTGAATGAATAAATGAATAAACAAAGAGATGGATGTTCAGTGACCCATTTTGCAGGTGAGAAAACAGGCTTACAAGGGATGCGAGCAGGCAATAGATCTTGGACTATAATTTGGATCTTCTGACACTTATTCTAGGTACAACCCACAAAACCCAACTTTCCTTTTGGTATTCCCCTTGGCCATGTTCCACCACAGTCACTTTTAAGAAAGGTGTGGTCATCGTGAAATGGGATAGTATGCAATTGGTAGACCCAACTCTGCACAGCTTGCCACCTCATCTAGCTGAGCATGTGTGTGTGGCAATCTGCGGATTCATCTTTTCCGTCTTCTGTGGGTGTCTGTTCACAGCCAGCACCTGAACAACAACGGGGCCAACCTAGGGAACGGAAGAGGGCATTTTCTAGTTCTGAACAGAGATAAGCATCACCAACTTTTTCCTTCTAACAGTAGTGGCCTCAAAAGTTCCAACATAGAAGAAAAAGGCAAAAAGGCCCACTAAAGTGTGTGAAAAGTTACGGCAAAACTTGCTTTTGTCAGGACTCTCTTTCCCTCCTCTGGAAATTCACATTTTTGCACTTGTAGACAAATATTAAAAGTGTATCATCCTATTACACATGGTGCCTGGCATATCACAGACACTCAGTAAACTTTAGCTTCCTCATACTTTTCTCTAATTCCAGATTCTCAACTAGAAAAAGCCCTGCTTGAATCTGAGATTTTCTTTTTGAACGAGTTTACTTCAGATTGTAATCATACTAAAATTCTGACAGCGTCCTGCTCTTTATGAACATTTTGACCTGATGTTTGTGCACAAGAACTCTGTCCTGTTTTTCTCCCACTTCACAAGAGTGAAGACAAAGACTGGGAAAGATTACGTTTTTATTTAACAAACAGAATTCAACGTTCGTTCTCAAAGTACTTATTAAATGACCACTATACACTCTTAAATATGAAGATTTTACCATGGGGTAAAACCAGCGTTCTGGACTAAACCAATTTGGGAGACCCTGGGAGGCCTTTCTGAGAAAGTGACATTTAAACTGGGGCTTGGTTGTGGCTTCATGCCCAGAAAATGGCTGAGTTGGGATATGAACCCATGTCTGCTTGACTCTAAAGACAACGCTTTTGACTTTGTACCTGCTCTCTCTCAAGCTCTGGTCCCCAGTCGTAAAAACCAATGTTTATCCCTGTCCAACTGCAATTGGCATGGTATGACAAATCACGCAGAGGTCTCAGATGCCCAGTGGATCTGTTAGTGGAATTCTACATGCTAGACCAAGGCAAAATGCCAGAGCCTTATATACCCATTACGTTTGGTCTGGCAGATGTATTCCCAAAGGAGAAGGCGTTACAGCAGTTACGAGCAACAGGTCTGGCAACAACATAAGGACCAAATGTGTTTCCCCAAAAGAGAATAAACATTTACTGAGCAAGAGCCTATAAAACCAAAGACTGGCAGAGACAGAAGAGGCTTGAGTATTCTAGTCTTCTTTATTTATAGATGTAGATATTGAGACTCAGAGAAGTTCCGTGACCCAATTAGTGTCACTCAGCTAGGGTGCAGCAGAATCAGGATTAGAACCCAGTTCTTCAGACTCCCAGTGCTGGGGGGAAACATGATATACACAGAGCACAGGCTGTGCGCGCACATCTGACGCTGGATCCAGACTGTCCCTTCCTAGTTTTGTGACCTTAACATTTCAAAGGCTATTAGGTTGCCTACCTCAAAGCAGGTTTTTAAGCCACCTTAGATATTTTCACCTCTTGCTGTCTGACTTGAAGTCACATGTTTATTCAGAAATACCCCGATTATGTTACACTTATTATTTTAACATGTAGAGTACATATTACTGCAAGCTAATTCTAATTGAAAATGTCAAGTCCCAATCAATGTTCTACTTACACTGCGCAATATTTAATAACTAGAATTTCGGGGCAGCCCAAAGAGTTTGTTCATCGCCAAAACCAGTGTAATGGGATTTGACTCTTAGAGCCAGCTCGAGGTAGTGGCAATTCAGGGTACAGGGGGCAGAAGTAAAGAGACATGAGAGAATTCACAAAACTCCTAGACACCAAACATCTAGCCTTCTTTGTCACTGAACATTTGACTCACAAGGTGGAAATGGGCAACACAAGAGGCCGTTTAGCCTTCCGTATTTGTTAAAGGGTGGGGGGTGTTGTTGGCCTCTTGGGAAGAACAGTTCCTCATGGTGTGATGGTTCCGCTGGCTATAAAACGTTTACGCTCCTTGACCCTTCCCAGACAATGGTGATGCTCCCAATCACTGGAATGGGCTGAGAGCCTCTCTCTCCATTTCCAAACGCTTCCTGGGGCTGTACAACTCCTGCTTGTAAACCACTGGACTTGGCTAAGGGAACCCAATGACCCTGGAAACTCAGTTGCCTTGATTGAAAACCCAACTTAGGCAACACATAGCTTTGCGATATTGGGCAAGTCATTCAAACTTTCTTTGCTCCAGTTTCCTCCTCTTTAAAATAAGGGCACTAATAGTACCTATCTCCTAGGGCTCTTGTGAGGATTAAATGAAATAATTTATATGAGCTTTGGAAACCAAACCGCATCAGTTAAAAATGTATGTGTTTGCTTTTATTATTTTTTTCTGCCCTCGACTGCAAACTCTAAGAGGGCAGGCAGGTGTGTGTTTTATTCATCACACATCCTAGGAACAGTGACCAGGATGGGGAGCTTTTCAGTGGCCTGCTGGAGACCCCAAAAATAAACATATTGTTCCAAAATTTGAAAACAATACTGAAGAATTAAAAATTATACATGTTAATGAAGTATCTACAATACGTAATATCAAGGTTAACTCAACTCAATCCAATTTTAAGTGTTTATATTAAAATTCAGTGAAGTTTAAATCACAAGGACATATAGAAAAAAATATTAATAAAACTCAAGGTATAATTCCTTCAAATATTTCTTAAAGCAAAACAAAGCTGCAAGCAGAATTCGACTGTTTTCTTTCGAGGTCCTCAGGCCAAACTCTTGGATCATCCTTGACACCATTCTCTCCCGCCCACCCTTTCTTATATCTGAGGCTCAGTCACTTCTCATCACCTCCACTGCTCACTCTCTGTCCAAGCCTGCAGCCTCTTGTTGGAGTCATTACAACAGTCTCGTCATGGCCTCCATGCTCCCTCTCTTGCCCTGAAATTATCCAGTTAAAACTTGAGTTAGATCACATCATGCTCTGCTCAGAGCTTTCCAGTATCTCCCCTTCCCTCTCAGGGAAAAACCAAATCCCCAGTAACCTAAAAAGCCCTTGTCTCTTAGTGCTTTTCTGACCTCATTTCCTACCACTTTTTCCCTTGATCAGTCTGCTCTAGCCATTCCTCCTTGCCACTTTTCAAATATGCCAAGCACACATCTGCCTCAGGGCCTTTGCACTGTCTGGTCCCCTTTCCTGGAATGAGGACCCACCCCTCAGCTCCTTCAAGTGTTTGCTCAAACATGACGTTCTCGGTAAGATCTGTATGAACAGTCCATTAACATTGTAATCGCTTGCTTAGCACTTCTTACTCCCCCCTCTAATGTATCTTTCTGTGTAGCGTGCAACATCTTCAAAGGTAATATAGAGTTCTCTTATTTTCTTTGTTGTCTGTTCACACTAGAAGGCCATTCCAATTAGGGCAGTAGTTTTTTTTGTTTTATTTAGTGCTGGGATACAAGACAACTAAGAGAGTGCCAGACACAGAGTAGGTGCTCAGTAAATATGTGTTGAATAAATGTGTCAGTATGTGATCTGAGTACATTCTATTACATTCAATATGACATGGGATTCTTCCTCTAAAGATAGGAGTGCTTAATGAAATGTCTATCAAAGTTCTTAAAATATTCTATGAAGGTCTTAAAATAGTCCATGTAAGTTTTTTTTACCTGTATCTTTACAGCAGCATTGAGAATTTAGCCAGTATTGGACCTTTTTTGTAAGCTGACTCTGCTTATCTGCTCAGCTTTATTTCTCCCCTCTCTAGACCACATACTTTATTCCTCAATATTGCCAGACTGCTTATAATTTTCCCAAAGATTCCAGGCTGTTTTATACCTCTTTGTCTTTGCTCATGCTGTTACTTCTCTCTGGCATCCCTTCCCCCTTCTTTTTCTATCCAATTCTCACTTACACTTTAGGATGCAGAAGTCACTTTTTCAGATGCCTCAATGAACCCCCATGTTGAGGTGGGTGTCCCCAATCCTCTGTTCTTCATAGTCACCAAGGCATTCCTCTGGCTTCACTTTTACCATATTACTCTGAAATTATTTCCTCATGTGTCCATCTCTCCTCCTGGTTTGCAAACTCCTAGAGAAGGGTCCAACAGTAAGTGCTGAGGTTGCACAGAGGAAGAAGGCTATGTGATGACAGAAGGCTTCCTAAGGAGATATTTTCCAAGAGCCAGCCTCCTTTCTCATGAGACCCATATTTTTAAAGTTAAACTATCTAGAGAAACATCTGATACAGTTATAGAAACAGAGACTTGGGTACCAGGCTGACATGACTGAATCCTGGCTTCCTATTAACCAGATGTGTGTCTTGAATAAGTCATTGAGCCTCAGGGTCCTCGTCTGTACAGTAGGGATAATCATACTACGCAACACATGTAAGGCCGCCAGCACACAATAGGTGTTTAATACATGCTGATTCCTTCACCTCCTTCTCATTTCTGGGAAGGAAGTAAAATAATTTCCTCTTGGTGACTATTCATCCTCCCCCAGTTGGAACGTGGAAGAGCTAGGTGTTGAGCTGCCTGAACTGGGGGCAGGGCTGCAGGCAGTAGGCGTTGTTAGATGTGGTGGAGCTTGTTGACTTCCTCCTGGGGGCCCAGTTAACAACTGGTGTGTTCCTTGATAGTCAAGTTCAACTTTCACTTCTCAGCTCCTCAGAAAGTCGACTGAAAGTTAACTAAAGTCTGTTACAGACAGCAGACATCTTTGCCAGATCCCTGTACTTCTCAGCTTCGTTCCAGCTCTTCCCAGTGAGCATCCGGGGATCTGCAGGTTGCCCTTGCTCTTCCTCCAGCAACACTGATGGGCAACGTACTCAGAGCTACCACATAGTAAGCCCTGTTGTGTGCCAGGAGATGTGCTAAAGACTTGCATACAGTGGGCTCTCATGGAATCTTCAGAGCCACCCCATGATAAAGAAGGGATGCTATGATCATTTCTATTTAGCTTGTAACCAGGCTCACTGAACCTAAGTCACCTGCCTTCCCAGTCCCTGGCAGTAGAGGTAATATGTCAACTGTTGGTCTTTCTATTAGCGGGATTCACAATTCACAGTCATGGGGTTTATTTGCAGGCACAAGTTTATCTCACAGTTTTCTCAGTTGGAAAAATCAAAGAGAGCAAAGGTGAAGGAGAAATATAACGTTTCCTTTTATATTCTTTCCTCTCCTAACTCTCTACTTCAGTTTCCCTATTATGGCTATGAGGATGAAAATAGTGACCATAACGGCATAGAATGGATTTGATGAATCTTATTCTTGTGGCACGAGATGGATTTGCTTTTCCCAAAGATAGAAAGGTGCTATAACATAGTGGTTAAAATCATGAACTCTGAAGCCAGATTTTATGGGTTGATTCTTCTTCCTTTCACACCGGTTGATTCCCAATAAACATCTTGCACCCAAACTCCATCTCAGTGTCTACTTGCAGAGAATCCAAATTGTGAAAACTAGCTCTCTGCATCTACTCTTCCTCCTTTTTATTCCTTAACCCATTGCAATCATTTCCACCTCTGCTATTCTACTGAAACCATCTTTAATATGAATTCAAGGGCCTCATTGCAACACTGATGTTTAATTTTCAGTTTTCACTTTCTTGGTTTCCTGACTGCATTTACGTGGTTGACCACTCAACTCCTTAAACTCTCTATTCTTCTGGCTGTTCCTTTAGTCTTTGGCTCCTCCACAGTCTTTCTTCCCTCTACACCCCTTTAAATATTAATGTTTCCCAGGGACATTTTCTCAGCTCACTTCTCTTCTGATTGTACATACTTTCTACATGCAATTCTACATGCTTTCCCCCACCCAACTCTTCCAACTTCACCTATTCTGATGACTCTACTATTTGTGTTTCCTCTCTTCATCTAGTCTCAATTCCCACATCTCATGGATAGTGCTTTCTGGTTTCCTGTCTCTCCTCTGAAAGCAATATGTTCTAAGGGAATTCATTGTCAGCCTAACTATACATAAGCTTCTTCCTTCTGTTCAAGCTAAAACTTGAACAAGAAGAGTCATTCTTGATTTCCTCCTCTTCTTCATGTCTCCATAATCCAGTACCAAGTCCTATGGATTTTGTTCCTAAATATGTTAATTTCTTTCCTTTCTTATCTTGTCTCTATTATGTCTATGTACCTCAGACCCTCAGCATGTCTCACATTGGCTTTGATAATGATTTTCTGATCAGTCAACCTGACCCATAGAGTTATCTGTGCCCCATGTAAATGTGAATCTCAATAATGGAGGACAATGGAAACTCAGATCATATTGGTACCAATTGGTATAACATCAGAGGAAACTGAAGACTTGCATGGCCACTGACTCAATAGTGTATCCCAGAACACATGAGAGAAACTCCAGCACATATGCACAATGAGATATGCACAAGAATGTTCAGAACAGCATTCTTTTTTAATGACAAAAATATGGAAACAACATAAAAATTCATCAGTAGGAGACTGGATAAATAAACCATGGCATATTCATACAATGAAAAATAATATTGCTGTCAAAATGAATGATCTAAATATCTTCACTGGCAATCTCAAAGATTGATTTAGAGAAAGCAAATTGTAGAAAATTTTTAATCACTTGATATCATTTATATGAAATTTAAAAACACACAAACAATTCTATATATCATTTGTGTATATATACAAATCAGTAGTAGTATTAAATCACGCATGAGACTGATAACTATCAAAGTCAGATACCCAGGTTACCCTCGTGAAGAGGTGAATGCATTAGGAATGGGTCAAAAAGGCTGTTTAAACCCTATCTGTAATGTTTTCTTTAAAAAAATTATGAATCAAGCATGGCAAAGTATGACATTTGATTAAGCAGTATAGTGAGTGCATGACTCTTATTCTCTGTTATTTTCTCTACGTTAAATCGTTCTATAACTTAAAACATCTGACAATATTACTCCTTTGCTTAAAACACTTCAGTGACCCCCAATTGCTGACTGGATACCTTCCAAATTGCTTAATGGAAAGCCCCTCCTGACTTTGAACCTGCCACCTTGTCATGGACATTTGTAGTTGCTTTTCTGAAATCTATCCTGCCTTTGTCAACAGAGCCTGATTTCCACTTGGGTGTCTATGTGGCCCTAGAGAAACTGACCCCAAAACTCTATTCCAGGTTTGGATCATGTGACCTTGGCTCAGTCAATCAGCACATTGTCTTCCCCTCACCTCACTGCTTGTTTCAGGGATGGTCTTATGAACTAGGCCAGTTTAAATAGAGTGAATCTCAGTGTTTCTCATGAGAAATCCAGAACAAAATGCTTTATTTTTCTCTATTTCTATTCAATTTTGTATTAGGTAAGGTAAAGTTGCTGTAACAACAACAACAAAAGTTACACAATTAAAAATACAGAAGGGCTTCAATATGGAAGCTCTGCCACCTTCAAAATTCAGCTTCTGAGGTTGCTGTGCTCATTGGTGTCAAGGAGGAGGTCAGGGAAAGAGCACAGGACATGTGTCTGGCAGCCCTTCTGAGCCAGGTCTGCAAGTGATGAATATCATCACTACTCACATTCCATTGGCTAGAACTCAGTCCTTGGCCGCATCTAGTTGTAAGAGAGGCTGGGAAATGTAGACTACCTATGTGCTCAGGAAGAAGAGGAAACTGCTTTGAAGAAGAGCTGGATAGTCTCTCACAAGTGTCAAAAGGAACTTTTGCCAATTGAAGCCCATAGCAGCCATTTTGTGCCGCTGAGGCAAGTCAGACTAAGAATGAAGTGGAAACCCTGAGGAAAGAGTGACACGGAAATGAAGTAGGTCTTTGAGGACATTTATTCATTTCACGCAACACGAATTTATTGGACACCTACCCTAATGCAGGCAGTGTGCTAAATCCCAGGAGAACAGCAGTTAACAAACTAGAAAACCTCCTGCCTACCTGGAGCTTACATTCTAGAAGGGCTAGAGCTGCAGAACCAAGCCAAAAATGAAATCAGCTGTGCCTGTAGATATTTTAGTATATGAGCCAGTACATTCCCTTTATCATGTCAATTAGTTTGTTCTATATGTTCTGTTATTTTCCACTGAAAGCATCCTTCCTTACACACAATTTCTGTCTCCTCATCTCCAGTCAACCAAAATAGCTTATTCCTTCATATTCTATGACATTTCTCATTTGGCTTTGTGCATAATTTCCCCTCCTCAATTTCAAATACCCTTTGAACCTTGCTCGAAGTCACTTATCTTAACAATGGTAGACATAGATTTTGAATTGTGACCTTCTAAAAATACCCTCTTCTCTTCATTCTTTCTTTCCTGCTTAGATCAGGTATTCTTTTTGGCCTATCATTTCAAGGTATGTAGCTATGTGTATGTCATGGTGAGAATATTTATATGCCTTCATGAATACTATAAAAAATCAGTGGGTCCCAGAGTTGTCTTAGTCTCCTTGTGCTTCTATCACAAAATATGATGACTGGGTGGCTTAAACAATGGAAATTTATTTTTTCACCATTCTGAAGGCTGGAAGGCTGAGATTGGAGCGCCAGCATTGTCTGGTTCTGGTGAGGGGTTTCTGCCTAGTTTACAGTTGGACAGCTTTTTGTGGTGTGCTCACATAGCCTTTCCTTTGTGTGTGAACATGGAGAGAAAGATCTTTTCCTCTTCTTATAAAGCAACCAATGCTGTTGGATTAGGACCCCACCCTATGACTTCATTGAATCTTAATTGCCTCCTAAAAGCTCTATCTCCAAATATAGTCACACTGAGCGTTAGGATTTCAACATATGAATTTTAGGAGTCAGGGCCACAATTCAGTCCACAGCAAGGGTCTAACATTCTACAGAAACATTTTAGAAACTCTTCTGTAGAGATGCCATTCAAATTTAGTTCTCAAACCTGCAACATTGGATCAGCTGGGAGCTTGTCAAAAATGCAAGTTCTCATATTGCACCTGAGACCTCCTGAATCAGAATTTCTGGAGTGGAGCCAAGGAATTTATATTTTAACTACTTTTCTGGGTAATTTTTATGTATTCTCAAGTTTGAGAATCAGTCTTTTCTAGGACACTAGATCCTCAACAAGATTTTGTGAGTAAACTTGTTTCATGAAGAAATG
This sequence comes from Equus przewalskii, assembly GCF_037783145.1. Taxonomy (NCBI): domain Eukaryota; kingdom Metazoa; phylum Chordata; class Mammalia; order Perissodactyla; family Equidae; genus Equus; species Equus przewalskii. Next base: position 70,409,477 of record NC_091838.1, on the reverse strand, counting down.
TTTAGGAGCTGTTGGCTCAACAAAACTAAACAGCTTGTCATTTTTCGTGGGACTTTAGGAACCCGGGTTGAGCTACTGTGCATCGTGAATCTCTAAAAGGAGAATGCTTATGTCTCCACAGAATGTCTCCTCATCACAAAGCACGCCCTTTCCCCCCAGTTTTTAAAGGCAGAGCAATTATTAACACCTGGAAGAACTGGGAGGCCAACTTACAGTGTAAGAAAAGTTGGTCTAAAGTAATGAGTAATTTTCATACCCTATTATTTTGCTTGTCATCTGGCTTATATTTATCTCCCTAACTAAACTGGATGTTTCATCCGTGTGAGCAGACAATGGGCCTTATATTTTATATTTATCCCCGCTCTGTTTGTTTATAGAATGTGCTCAATAAATATTGCTAAATGACTAGTGTTTAATTTATTTTATAAATGAATGACCTTACCTTTTAAACCTTGGTCTTCCTATGAGGACACTTATTTATTATTATTGAGCTGTTATTAATCTTACTCATTCTTTAGGTGCTAACAATAGTGTGAAGAACAGGAGATTTGGAGAAGGAAGATGGTATCACTCTTGGTTCTTAGTCTTACGGACTTGTTGATCTTGAGTATATAACCTCTCTGCAGCTCAGTTCTCTCCTCTGAGAAATGGGAATGCAATACTCCTCACTTTGTAGGATTAGTGTAAGAGCTAGATGAGGTAATGCCAGTGAAAATGTTTTTCAAGGTGATATGGAAAGGCTAATGGTAAACCTCAGACCAATCTCCAATTGCTTGAGGTAGGCGATCCGATCAGTGCATTAAGTGTAAGAATTGTCAAGGTTAAGTGATTCTTTCCAAAGAGCTTTCCTTTTTTCTGTTTTTTTTTTCTTCTTCTTAGAGAGCTGCTAGGGTGGGCTCTTCTCAGTGTTCTCCTCCTACTTGCTCATCCTGCTTTCTCCTTAGGTATCTCCATTCATCGGGATACAATGCTGCAAAGCTTTATGGCATTTATCATTGTGGGAGAAATGAATCTGAATAAAGAGTCACAGTTGAATCATTGCTAACTTTGATGAATTAGCACCAAGGAGCTCTTCAAGATGTCATTATTTAAGCTTTTTGAATGATTGGTTTTCAATGGTTTCCTCTAAAGAATTTTCATTTTGAGAGCTGCATAGACAAAGGCACACACACAAATCATTTAGTGTTCACCTCCGATAGGAAAGGAAAGTGCTTATGAAGGGAATTTTCACCTTTCTACTCACCAGTTTCCTGCTAGAGAGAGTTTTTCTTTGTTCAGTCTAACATCGAACAATTTCTTCTAAGTAAGTAGTTTCATGAATAGGGAGTACACATTTAAAATGACAAAAATCAGTTGAGGAATTATCCATTCTTTCTTTGCAATAATGTTGAAAGGAAATTCAACTCCAGTAATAATGGAGATAATTGCATTGATGATGATAATAAATATTTATCACAGCCCTGCTAGGTGCCATGAACTGTGCTAAACATTTTACACATGTAATCTCATTTGATGCTCCAACAAAAACATTATATAGAAAGTTATTATTTCCATTTTATAGATTAGGAAATTGGTTTAAAGAGATTTACAGAGGTGAAGCAACTTGCTAGGTATCAAAGATGTTAAATGGTGAAACACATGGTAAATATGGCGTTCTGGGTTCTAACGTTCACTCACTGAGTGGTATTATTCAAGACCCTTAAGCTCTTTTAGTCTCAGTTTCTCCAGCTGTGAAATGGAGCGAATTAGGACCCATCTCAGAACAAGGCAGTACATATGCGAAGACATTGTCTACTATTTAGGGTGTTTTTAACTCTTTTTGGTAATTCATTCTTATTGTTACTCTTTTGGATAACACTAACAAGGCTGGCTGTAGAATCAGAGTGTCTGGGTTAGAATCCTACAGGTACTGCCTACTTGCTCTGTGACCTTGGTCAAGTCACTAACTTCCTTGTGCCTCAGTATCCTCATCTGTAAAATGTAGATAATGGACACACAGACACACTCGTATATATACATTTATGCTGTGTGTGTCTGTCTGTCTGTCTGAGAACAGTACTGACACATACATGCTTAATACCTTGTACCTACTATTATTACCATTGTTGTGGCTTTCTCTTGGAAGCATACTTCTGACATGAGCTTGGGAGAAGACACGGGCAAAGAAAGCAAAGAACAGAACACTCTTGCTTCCCTGCCGGCATTAAAGCTACTTCCCCCAAAATGAATGTTCTTCCAGGAAAGAGACGCACTGCCTCTTCTTTATGTTTCATTTTCCCCCCTTGTCTACTTTATTCACACCCTCCAAGAAAGGACAAACCAGCAAAACCCCACGAGAGTCACTGTAATGGGGGTAATCATGAACTTGCTGAGTCCTTTCAACGTTTTGTATGTTTTTCAGTGCAGATAATTAAAGGCCCATCAGCATCTAGTCTCTCTAATTGTAAACCCCTGATCCAGAGGAGCCCACACAGCACTTGGAGTTGTGCATTTACTTCTACATGTCCTTTCAGTAAATCGCTGCCCTGGTGTACTCCTCGGGGCATTTCATGACAAGGTGAAATCCCTTACTGTTTCAAATTTACATTTTCCTGAGTTTGCATATTTTCATTGCATTTCCTTTGTCACTAATGTACCAAGTCCTTACACATTTGTGCTGCATTTACTGCAGTTTGAAACGGTTTCTCAGAAATGGGGCATTAAAAATCCTGGGGAGTGGCGCTGAGAACTGTAGATAGCGTCCTTTGTAAGCTGTTCAGGCATTCTTAGCATTAAAAACAATTTTTTAAATAATTATTAAAAATAATTATTAAAAAATAATTTTTTTCCCAAAGCCCACAGATAGAGACCTATATGAGTGACTGATAATTATGTAAAGAACCCATTAAAGAAACCATCTTGATTGCTAGAAACTCAAGATGGTAGCGAGGAGAGACCGGCAGCGATTTATTCCAGGAGAAGGAAGATGTAAATGTTTACTAAATACTTTCTAAGTACTGAACTTTCAGTCAAACACTTTCACATCCCCTATAACATGTGGTTTAGTCTAAGGTAATAATTTAATGTAATTCTCACAACAATTTAGTGAAATGGGTATTATCTCTCATTTATAAATGAAGAATCAGAGGCTGCAAGAAACTTAGGCACAGAGAGGTTAAATACATTAGATATGACCTTTCATTACCTTATCTATCGCTATGTTACAAATTACCCCATACTTTGGTGGCTTAAAATAACAGAGGTTTATTATCTCATAGTTCCTGGCACATAGGAAGCACTGTAGAAGAGATTGCTATCTTTGTTGCTGATGTTGATGATGTTGGCGTTGTTGATGCTGTGTCTAGCTGAACTGAGGTGTGGGTTGGCTAGAATTATGGAAGGTAAGGTTACAAAATAATAACAATTCAGGCAAGTGTTTGTTATTCTAAGTGCTTTACATGTATGAAGTCAATTAAACTTCACAACAACTCAATGAGGTAGAGATTTGTATTATCTCCATTTTAGAGCTAAGGAAAAAAACCCTGAGAAAGTTTCTCTGAACTGGGTGATTCTGGCTCAAGGTCTCTCAGAAGGTCAAGACTTCTGGTGGGGTTGCAGTCATCTGAAGGCTTGCCTGGGGCTGCACCATCATCTTCAAAGATGGTTCACTTACATAGCCATTGGCTGGAATTCTCAGCTCCTTGCTGGCTGTTGGTAGGAATGTTCAGTTCTTCCTCACGTGGTCCTCTCCATGGGGCTGCTTGAGTGTTCTTATGACATGGCTCCTGACTTCTCTCAGGGTAAGTGCTCCAAGAGAGAAAGCAAAGATGAAGCCACAATGTTTTGTAAGACAATCTCAGACAATCTTCCATGTTATTCATGCATATTCATACATATTCCTAATATGCATTAGACATGACCCACCAAGTTCAGCTCACACTCAAGGGGAAGAGGAATTAAGTTCCACCTCTTGATGGGAAAAATATCAAAGGATGGTACTAGCCTTACTGCTTCTGCTCCTGGATACTGCACTGTTTCTTGTCACTTCCTTATGCCCCGCACACACCTTTGTAATGAGACTCTTTGAATATAAACCCTCCTCAAATTATCCTAATTTCAGTGTGTTGCCTATTTCTTGATGGGAACATGACTGATATAATAAGATTTATGGAAAAAGGAGAAGTTTGGGGATTTTTGCATAAGCAAGTATTAGAATTGAGGGAAACAAGTACTCATCTTGGCACTGAAGTTACAAGATAAATGAGAAAAATCCCCTCAATTAGAGGGACAGACAGATATATAAATATATACTAGAGTAAATTCTGAACCAATACCCACCAGCAGACTGAAGACGAGCATGAATACCTGAGTTTGAGGGAATCAAGGAGGGCTCAAAGAAGAGGTCACATTGAACCAGGTCTTGATAGATGGATCAGGATTAGCCATGAAGACTAGAAGATATATAGAGATTAAGGTGAACAAAAGCACAAAATCACAGTGTAACAATTAAAAGCCAGACTCTCTGGACTGAAACTCTACCCTGCCACTAGCAAGCTGTTTGATCTTGGGGAAGTTACTTAACCTCTCTAGGCCTCAAATTTCTCATTTGTTAAATGGTGATAATAGGACAGTTTGAACAAAAGGATGAACGTAAAATGTTTAGAACAGTTTCTGGCACGTAGGAAGCACCGCGTAAGTGATTGTTAGCCCTACTGATGATGTGGTGTTCTCGATGCTGTGTATCGCTGAATTGGGGTGTGCACTGGGCAGACTTATAGAAGGTAAGGTTACAGAATAATACTAATTCAGGCAAGTGTTTGTTATTCTAAGTGCTTCATATATATGAAGTCAATTAAAATTCATAATAACTCAATGAGGTAGATATCAGTATTGTCTCCATTTTAGAGATAAGAAAAGAAACTCTGAGAGATGTTAAGTCTTGCTCAAGGTTACACAGCCAGTAAGTGGCATAGAAAAAGTCAAACCCAGGTAGTCTGGTTGCAGAATTTGCATCCCAACCTCTAAATCATACAACCTGAGGACCGGATTAAGAAGGAGCCAGTACACCACGACCACATCACTTTATCCGGAGAGTAACTGGCAGTGATGGAAGAATAAGAGTAGTAAGACAATTGCATTTATTAGAAAAGTGGCCCTCATCACTGTGCACAGCACAGATTGGAGAGATGAAGAAGCTAGAGAAAGGCAGACTGGAAGAATACTGTATTTTGAAGAACAGTGTGAAAGCTGGTCTAGTGGGTGAGAGTAGGGTCACTTTGAGAAGTAAGGGGAAGTAATATTGAAGAAGTGTTCTCTTATTGAAAGACTTAACTTTTTCTTGGGTCAATAGCTTGTGTCTGATAGTGTTTACCAAAGTCCATCTTCCTCTTTTTCTTTATGTACAGACACGCAGCTTCTGCATGCACCCAGCTTCTGCAGTTTGTTGTGGCTATGAGACTGAGCTTTAGCCAACAGACTGTAAATAGATGTGATGTGGGCCACCCCCATACATCTTCTTTATTCCGTTTCCTCTCCTGAATGATTGTGATGGTAACTTCCAGAAGGCCTTAGGAAGCCACATCGTGTTCAAGATGGCAGAATCCCTATCAGCTTTGATTCCTGAATGACTGTAGAGCTGAAACTCCCACCTCCCAACACACCCTTTACTGGCCACCTCACTGGACTGTTACATAACGGTACAAAGAAAATTTTTGTTGTGCTGAGACACTACAAATTTGGGTCTATTTTTTATCACAGTCTAGCCTAAACTAACCAATTCATATCTGATCCAAACAAGGCTGAAATTATCAAAGCTGATTCCCCAGGGATAGTCGAAACCTTCAGTGTGAACGATTTCCCTTTGATAGAACTCTCTCATGCTTTTCGAAACCTCTTTCTGTCACAGCGCTTTCGGGGAAGTCCTTTTGGATACATCTTGGGTTAGGGGAAATTAAAAAGAGAGAACGGGAAAGAACATAAAACAGTACCTCGTGTTTCAGGATTTACCAAAGACGTCATCTGCTCTGGGGGTAACAGCGTGACGGGCAGTCATTTGTAACTCACAGAACATTGAGTTTCTGAGTATTTTTAACTGATGAAGGTCAAATTCACTGAAGAGTTTGCTCAGGTGGTTACCCCAAATATATAAAACCCAGGTTTCATCTGCAATGGCAAGAAACTAAAAACGGGTAGGCCTGTTTCTGACTCTCAGAGAGTACAAAGTGAAAAGCGGCCCCTGAAGACTGACAGCACTGGAAAAACAGAAGACACACGTTTGTTTCTTTTTTTTAAAGCCGTCAACCTCAAGCTTAACTACTAATGACTGGGTTTCATTTCAGTCTACCCCCGTGGTTTTGTTTCTTATATTTTGTAAAATGTGAGCCTTTTTGGTCATTCTGACAGATTTTCCAGCACTAAAAATATCAGGGGCTTAACTGACAAATCATGGGTATTTTTGACAAGAAGTAGATTAGCCCTGGGAAATTCTCTCACCTGCTTAAAAAAAAAAGACACCTATGGGTTACAAAGACTCTTTCAGTGCTTGACCTAAGAATTCTTTCTTTACCATCTACTCTGTTCTTATTGATACACAAATAGCACACACTCTGTTAGAGCAGTATTTTAAAATGTGCAAATATTAATTAATCAATATAGGCGTTAATAAGTCCCCATTTTTCTGTGACTTTTCATGCACTGAAAACATATGAAGATGAGATAAATATTTGTTTTTCACTAAAAATTAAACCATGAATCTCCTATTGCTTTCAATGGCTCTTATTGGCACCTACTATGCATATGCTCAGCTTGCTGATGTGAAAACTGAGCATAAAGTGGTTATGTAACTTGATGAAGTTCTCACAGCTAGGAAGTGGTAATCTACTTATGAACCACTTTACTCCCAACTTACTTTCACATGCTTGTGTTCAGTCAAGAAGCACTTACTGAGTGCTGCCTTTGGGCCTGACTCTGTGGTAAACACTGAAGATGCAGACTCTTGTCCCTGCCCTCATGGAGGTCAGAGTTGAGGTGGGGAGCCAGATTATTATCAAAGAACCACAAAAATAAATATTTGCTTATAAAATGAGACAAATGCTACAAGGAAAAAGAACGGGGTGATTCAAGAGCACGTAACGGAGGATCTGATCACATCCAGTGATTCAGAGTAATGCTTTCCTAGAGAAGGAGTATGAGAACTGATGTCTGAAGGAAGTATCGGCATTACTCAGTCAGGGGTGGTAGAGAAACATGGTCAGCTTCTCCCATCAAGAGGTAGTCAGTTTCCCCATCTGGGCTGGCCTTTGACTTGCTGTATCCAACAGAATGCGGAAAAGTAAATGCTTCTGCTTTTGCTCCCTTGGAGCATGGCCCAGAGACTCCCAAGTGAAGAAGCCCAGTCCGGCCTACTGGAAGATGAGAGGCGAGTGGAGAAGAGCTGCCCTGCAGAGTCCCCTGAGACCAACCAGCTGACAGCCTGCTCCAACTGTGAGCGGGGCTGTCTTGGATTGTCGAGCCCTTGTCCAGGTGCCAGATACCTGCAGCTGCCAAAGCAACTCCAGCAGAGACCACCAGACTATCTCAGCCCAAATTGCCCACCACAGAATCATGAGCGAGTAAAATGGCTGGGATTTTAAGACACCAATGGGGGTGGTTTGTTACAAGGCTAGAAGTTACTAATACACCAGGTGTAGTATGGGGGCTGGGACTGAATTCTAGGCAGAGGCAGAGGTGTATGCAAAAGTCACACAGAGGGAAGAAAGCACTTTTAGGGAACTGAAAGAAGAGAAGACAGAAGATTTTGGAGGGGCAGACAAGGTTCAAATCAAGCAGAGTCTTGTAGAACCCAACAAAGGCCTTTGTTTTTATCTTAAAAGCAAAGCAAAGTCATTGGAGGGATTTTAAGCAGGAAAGTGACATGGTTAGATTTATGCATGTGCATGACTTTTTTCTTCTACCAGACTGCGAACTCATCATGGCAGGAATCTATACTGAACATCGGTAGTAGAAACTCAGTACGTCTTATTTTATTGTTTGACTGATTGGATCGTCAAGATACCCAGTAGGAGAAAGTGAAATACCCCAGGTGTCCGGGCAATTTCAGAGGGTTGCATAGCATCCCAAAATAGAGGACACAGTAGATCAGACGCCACACCCCACCTCAGTTTGAGACCACTGAGGAGGTCTATCCATGGCTGAAAAAGTCATTCTTTCTACCAAAATTCCCCATTGGAAATCTGTCTTTGATGCATCTCCTGATCAGCAGGCAGCCACTGCCTTCTTTGCTTTTGAACTAGAGTTCCTTTAATTAGGTTGGCTGGTAAATAGGGAGAAGAGGCACAAGGAAATCCAGATAAATCATTGAGCTGAGTGTCTGTCCCTAAACCTGCTAAGGCTTTGGCCCTGGTGGTTTGTAAGGCTCAAGAAGAAGTCGTTAATGAATCAAAGGAGATCCTTGAGGGTCTGATGGCCATTCTGTTTCTTAAATAATTTGAACTCAGCAAGCTGTCATGGAAATGCCCCAGGGATTTGAAATCAGACAGTCTTAAGTTTAAATCCGTGCCATGCTATTTACAGCTTGCATAATCTTGTGCTAATAAATCTATTTTTGCTTCAGTTTCTTAAACTGTAAGCTGTATGGGGGTAATGATGTCTACCTAGCATGCGGCTGAAGAGCAAATGAAGTGTATAGAGAAAGCACCTGCACAGAAAGTTGTCAATTAAAGCTAGTTTCCATTACTCTTGAGAGTTTCTGAAGAATTTTGGAAGATAAATGCCAATGGCATTTTGGGTTTTTTGCTGTTTGTTTTCATATACACTTGAATTCTATATTTAGCTTTGCTGCAGATTTGCCTAATTTTAAACAGGAAAATCATCTTTGCTTGGCCTGTGTTTCAACCTTCTCTTTACTACAGTTCAATGATCCTCAACATTGGCTGCACATTGGAACACCTAGGAAGCTTGAACAAAAATACCGATGCCCATTTCTGTCTCCAGAGATCATAATGTAATTGGTCTGAATTATGATCTTGGTGTTGGGATTAATTTAATAAGATAATATTTCATAAATAATGTGTGCACAAAGCCATTGAACTACAGAGATTTTTGAGGGGTAAAGTGTCGTCACCTCTAGAACCCACTGCTGGTTTAGATCCATAGCCAATGTTATTTCTACTACATCATGCCCATAGATATGATATAACAAAACTTTTTTAGTCAATATGGCAACCAAATAGAACTGGGGCCACCTTGTAAGTAAAATGGCTTTGTGGCTTATTAAATTAACACTCTTGATATAGCCTAAGGAAACCAACCTTGTACCAAAGACCAGGGAGTTGTGTTTCTCCTCCTCACTTGAGATAGAAAATGATAATGCAAGTATTGTATTCTAATTACATGGGCTTGTGTCCCTCTACCATTTCATTTATGTTATGTTATCTCATGTGATGTAATTTCTGTCGCTTTATACGGTTAGGCTTCTCGATTTCACTCAAAAACTAATTCTTCAATTAGGGTATGCTGCCACCAGGTGGCAATAAGGGCCTCACTTGTGATCACCATCTGCCAATAATAATTGGTCATTCACACATTCATTCATTCATGATTATTTGGAGCAGTTGATATACCTTTTCACTTACTATCATTTAAAATTCCAAATGTAAACTTTAACAGCACAACTGAACTTGTATAGTTCGTTTTAGTTTTAATAATTATAAAGATTCTACATATAGGTGCGTATAAATAGTTGTATGTGTATGTGAAACTCTACATGTCTACATGTGTGAATGCTTTTAGAGAAATTAAAACTGAAGACAAAAGTTGGTACGTTCTTCACTATCCCTTATTAATTACTAGTCACACATCACTATACATGCTCTGTTCTGTGTTCTATGGCCAAATTTTGCCATTCGTACCTTTACGAAATGGAGCACTACTGTGGAACTTTAGACGAACTTGATATTAAAATTCATTCACATGGATTCTCAAACTTTCTAGCAATGAGTATTTCCAATTAAGGAGCTACTAATGCAGCTGCTTTCCCAGTCTGCTAATGAAATTGTTTCTATCAACGTTACCTCCTGATAAATTACCTTTCATTCCTTCCATGTAGAGGAAGTAGAGAAGACAATAACATAGCTTTGTGTTATTTCTGGGCATACTAAGTCCTCATGACCAGTTCCTCCTAATCATAAGACAGAAACATTCTTTCTTCTGCCCGTGGCAGAGGGAAATATCATGATGATGTAGCCATTAGCTATGTATGACTCAAAAGCTACGTATAATGATTCTCCTCTATCAGATGCGCTTGACATTAATGTCACTTTGAGTTTTTGACAGATCATCTTTGACATAATCACCTACTAAGAAGCAACCTAGAAATTATTTTTAAAACATCTTGTTCATAAAGAAGAATTGATAATGCCTTTTTATCTCCCTCTGTGTAGACACCTTCTTAGGAAAGGAGTTTCAATGACTCTCCCTCCCCCTAGTTGATATCACCCATGCCAGGAGACATTATAAGCAGCCACAGCATATTGCAACAGTGCATTTGTATGGGCCAGAAAGTCCCCATCTCTAGGTTGAGCATGGAATATTTTCACCTTCTCCGAGGTGATTGACTATTCTGACCAACCGAGCCACTTCATGCTAATTGCTGCCTGTGAAAACTAATCACATCCTCTTTTATAAATTTAGAAAAACAGGAGAGGGCCACTTAGTCCAAGTTATCCACATGGAGCAATGTTGAACAACTTTATAGGTAACTGCTGAAGCCTACACAGCCCAAAGTAAGGAGAACTGGGCTCAAGGAGATGGTACTACTAAGGATACTGTTTCTCTTTCTGTCTTGATCTCCCTGGTTGCTTGAAATAGTTTCCCATTCTTTTAAAGAATCTGTGAGTCTCAGGAATCTGTTCAGCTAAACTGGCCCAGCCACATTACTTTTAAACAGCCTTTGAAACAGCATTTCCTTGCAAGCTTCAAACTGAGATGGATAGCATTATCAGACAACAGATATTTGTGTTTTGGTCTTCATGATTTTGACTCTTTGGAAAAGATCCTAGAGACCTATGAAAAATTTTAAAAAGCCATGTCAAACCCCATCTCTAAAAATTCTGTTGTGGCCACTCCACACAACACTTTCCATTCATTTTCTACATTAATTCCTCAGTTCAATAAGCTGATTTAGGATGCAGAAAATGTTTATCGTTTTCCAAAGCTGTTATTCTGTTTTTAATCCTTGTATTATATCTAACCCTTCCAATGTCCTACCATGTTTCCTCAATTGGTTTGTAATCTCTTCTGAGGCCAGGACCATATCATTGCACTCCACATCAGTCAATTCCAGATGCAAAGTTAGGTACCGCACTCCTCCACTGAAGCCACTGTCCATCCAATTCATTCTTGCATTCATTTGTTTTCCCATTAATTCTCTCATCCATTATATATTTACACAATAAATATATACTGAGTACCTATTTTGTTATAAGCACTGTCCTGGATGCTCAGTATCCACGAGTAAAAGAAATAAACAAAACTCCTTGTCTTCATGGAGCTCATCTTCTAGTGGATGGAGGAAGTGAAATATACAGGAAGCCAGATAGTGATAAGGAAGAAAATAAACAGTTCCTGAGAGCATCTTGATGAGCTCAGGCTGTCCACATGGAAACTTAGTCTGGCTATGGATGAGGTCAAGAATGGTTTTCATGCCTATGGCCAGTACCTGGTGTACCTGGTGTGAACCCCAAACAGTGGAATGTTGACTGTGCTGAAGGTTTTCTTTAACCCTCTCCATACTGGTCTAGCCAGAATAACTGTACTTCCCTCCTACTTTCTGTTCTGAATTGTAGTTCACCAAGACAAGAGTTTTACCTTAAATGTCCAAGTCTTGAGTTGAAAACATCCCCTGATCAATTCTTCCCAACCTCTACTTCTAAGGATTTTTATCTCAACTTCATTCCCCCCGTTCCTGGCTAAAACACTGCTTTAAAATGGAACCAGTACATGGTACAGTGGTATTTCCATTTCTCTGTTGTTTTTTCAATAATTTACTTATATGTTAAAATATGAATGAACTACCTCCTATATAGGAGGCATTGGGCAGGAATCGGGGATACAAAGGTAATAGGTCTCCAGGTGAAAGAGATACTTTTTGTCAGATAGTTTATCACACTTCACATGATGTTATTTTATATAGCAGGTACTCAATCTTTTTTTTAGTCAATATGAAATTGTTTTTAAAACTTTAAATTTCTCGACTGTCCAAGAATTCTCTTTGGCTGTAGAAATTCTACTGTGTATACAAATATATCTCCTTCTAGGATGACAAAATGGCATTTTGTGAAAATGAGCTATTTTGAGTAAGAAGATATTCATGTACTAGAAACTATCTCCATAATAGTATAGATTTTTGTGCCTAATTTACCATCATTCTTGAAAATCACAGTTAAATTAACTTTTAGTCACTCTATTTGCATACATAAGTTGTCAAGGATTATGCAGAGTTGATGCATGTTGGAAGACACTTAACAGGTTCAATATGCCACTTGAGTCTTACTATGAGACAACTAGAGCCTACGTGAAGACAGGATGGTTGCACCTAGAAGGAAGCGGTTTGGAAAGGAAACAGTCTGAAACAAACATAACTTTATTGGCTTATTCAGACCTTGTCTTGAGCATCTGAATCTCATGTTCTCACTACCTTTCTGTAAATACTCACTGGCCTATGTTTTTATTATTCCCTCAGGTGCTTGAGTTCCTGCTTCCGGTGATTCTCACGAATGCTCCACTTCCTGTAGTTGTTCTGGTCTCCTTACTTTGTGCTGACCTCGTTACAGAACTGAGTTAGTTAGTATGGGTTATCACTTGGGCTTGAGAACTGTCATTTCTAGGCCTTGCTGTTCAGAGATGGTAAGTGGACTGACACGAATTAGCAGCACCCGGGAGCTTGTGAGAAATTCAGGATCTTAGGTCCTATTCCAGATCAGATGAATCAGAATATGGTTTAACAAGATCCCTAGGTAGTCCCTATGCACATTAAAATTTGAAAAGGATTGAAAGTCTAGAGCAATCATAAAAGAAAGGCAATGAGAAGCACCATCCTTAGCGCTGTGGGGAGATACAGGTTCCCACTCCTCTTCTCACCTAGATCCTCCATAAGAAGAGAACTTCCTGATCTAACTGGCTTGATTTTAGGACACTGAGTGGCAGGACTAGGGTGAGGCAAGTGAGGCTTGCAGGGTGCGACGTGTCTGGAGGCACTCTCTCTCAGGTACCGACTCTGCAGTTGCAGGAATCTGAGAGTTGGTGCCTCGTTAAATTTTGCACCCTAGGAACCCTTATTGCCTCACTTTAGTCATGGCCCTGCTGAGTGCTCAGGATCATCAAGGAATGGCATCACTAGCTGTTGAAAGTTTAGCCACTTGAGTGTGAGCATCTCTCCTCCGTCCTTTCTGTTCTTTAGGATAAAGCCCCTTGAGAAATATATTTTGTGCTCCTCCTCTACTCTTTTGCATCTCTCTTCTATGGTCTGATGGTAAAATTTGGGAACAAACGGAATGGAATGAAAAGGTTACAGAGGTCCTCAAGGCTCTTGGTTGGGCCCTGTAACTCCATTCATTTTACTAAGATCTCAGAGCATCAGATCAGCTCAGGATTACCCAGACCCTTGTTTGTCTTTTGTCATGTGTCCTTGTGCATACATCTTCCTTGATAATCACATAGAGGGATGATTGGGAAATGAGGTAGGATTCCCAACTTCTTAACTGAGAGGTCCACGCTGAGAGATTTGGGGAATGTCTCTGTTTATTTTTAGGGTGTGGATTTGTTTTCTGTTTAGATGAAGATCCCTGCAGCATGGCTCCCACAGTAGAGAACCCTGAAGGGGGGAAGTTTGAGTGATTGGATCCCCCCTCCCCCCCACCGCGGACACCTCCAACAGACGTGTGGGACCCAAGGCAGGCTCCTGCATTTTCAAGTCTTCACTTTTCTCATCAGCAAAGTGAGAACAATAATAATAATTCCCACTCTACAGGATTATTGAGAGGATTAAATCAACAAACGCATGTGATAAGTACTTCATAAAATACTATGCCAACGTTCTTGTTATTAACCTTGCAATTTAGTTTAAGAGGTATATGGGAAACAATATATTTTGGATAAAAGAGTCTCAGAGACCTTAAGTACCCCCTCAAAGTCCCACAGTCTGCAGGTGCTGGGACTGAGGCTTGAACCAGAATTCTTAACTCTATTTCTTTGCTCCCTATTGTACTGTCTCTCAGACATCTTATTGTTTATGTTCTCTGAATTGAATGCCATACCCTCCACCCTCCACTTACTTTCCTTCTTTATATCAAGACATCTTTTCAGATTCAGTCCCTTGGAACCTAGCGTCTTACTAAAATCATTATTGATCGACTTCTTGCAGAGTCGGAGGTAAGACAACAGCTGAAGCGAAGCAGGCTCTTCCTATTTGCATTTCAGGTGGGTCAGCAAAATGTAGCACTACAGCAGTGCCTGCATGGTAATAAAACATCTTGGGATGCACAGCACCTCTGGAGCAGGCTTGGGCTCATACATTCAGGCCAGGCCCTGAGGCTTCCCATGGAGTAACAGGCCTCTTGACTACCCTAGTAGGCAGGCTCTCCTGAAAAAACCGAAAGCTAACTTGGATATGCCCCCTACACACACACAAAGCCCTTGTCTGTCCTGGCCTCTGCATTATTCAGCATCCCCAGTTGCTTAGGGCCACTTGATACTCCACTGGATGCTCCCTCCTGCTTGTTTCTAAAGTAAAACCTCATCAGAGGCTAGAGAAAGTTCACAGGCTCCAACATCGTGGGATAAAGCATCAAGTGCCCCATTTGTACCCTACTTCTGAACTCCAGGTTGATTCCTCAGCCTTGTCCAATTCTCCTGCCTAGAATCTAATTTGGGGCCTTTGAAATTGGGATATTGCCTTGTTCTTCCCAGATGACTCTGTTAGGTGACTATCAACCAGGCAGATCTTCCTGCTTCACATTTCCAAACCCTTTCATTACATCTTCAGTGATCCTCACTTTATGGTCAGTGAACTACCCTAATCATTCATTCATTCCTTCTTGCATTGATTCAACGATGTTTATTGAGCATTTGCTATGAGCCAGACTCTGCTATGCATTAGAAACACAACGGTGAACAACACTAGTCCTTTGGAGCCATAACTTCTTGGGTTATACAGACATTCATTTATCAACATCAAATATTTATTATGCACCCACTACGTGACAGGGATTGTCCTTAGCATGAAGGACACAAGAGAATGAGCAGGTCTAGTCCCTGCCCACATGTAGCTTACACTGCACTGGGGTGGGGTGGGGAGGAAAGTAACAGGCACAAAATAATAATATGTCAGGTGGAAGGAAGTGATAAGGAGAAATTTAAAGCAGGATAACAGAAAAAAAGAGCAATGAGGAGTTCTCTTTTAGATAGGACAATCAGGGATGTTTTCTCTGATAAAGTGACATTTGAGCTGAGGCCTGAAGAAGCTAGGAAGCAAGTTATGTGGATATTTTGGGGAGGCATATTCTGAGAAGAGACAGCAAGGACGAAGACTCAAAGCTAAGGGTATGTTTGAAGTGCTTGAGGGTCAAGAAGGAGGATGGTGGTCTGAAAGAGAAAAGGAGAGTGAGGGAGGTGAGGTCAGATAGGATGTAGAAGCAGTGGGTGGTGGGAAGTTCTGTGTAGAACCTGTAAGGCCCTGGTGAGGCCTTCAGACTTTACTTTGAGTGAGAGGAGAATGCACCAGAAGGTTCTGAGAAGAGTGTTCATTTGGTCTGACTAAGATGTTAAAAGATTCCCTCTGTCTGACATAGGAAGACTAGACTATAGCAGGCATGGTGGAGGGCGAGCAGCAAAATCATCACAGAGACCCTTGGGATGATTCTCCGAGCAAAAAGAAGGTGGCTTGGACCAGGGCGCTGACAGTGGTGTCGGTGAAGATATTTTGAAGGTAGAAAATCAAGATTTGCTGAATGAGGAAGAGAGAAGTCCAAGATGACTCCAGGACTTTTAGTCTAAACCTCAGGATGAATGGGAATGTCATGAATCAAATAATCTCCCAGTGAAGGGTAATGTCACAAACTGAAGTTAACACCGAAGTTGGAAGACTCTAGACCATGTCACTTCTCAATTTCACCTCCAACACTCCCTCTTTCTTCCTCAGCTTTCCCACTAACCATACTCCATCTTATGGCAGAGACTTTGCACAAGATACTCCTTGTTAAGGATTTTGTATATTATTTAAGAGTGATGGAAAGCAGATATTATATAATGCAGCGAGATGATCATGTTAGATCCCTGGAAAGCTCACTTTGGCTGCAGGTTAGATAATGGATGAGAAGAGGACTAGTGCAAATGGAGGGAGGTTAGTTGGGAAACAATTACAGGGATCAGGAGTGAGAGGATGGTGGCTTGGACCAGAGTGGTATCATGCTAGATAAAGCCTGATATTGCAGGGCCATATTGGAGGCATTAAATTCTAGGGTCTTCCTAAGCAACCTGGTTGCCATGTTGGCATGGCTATCATTGATAGACCGGAAAGGACTAAATTAGGGTGCAGTAAGAGAAAGGTAGGAGGCAACCAGAAGGTATAGACTAAGCACAAAAGAGGTTAAATGTGGTGTTTGGGTGGGGCCCACAGGAAGCTATGAGCTATTTCCAGGAAGAGATGGCACATCTCTTTGATGCCCCAGTGGTTTTTAAATTTTTCTGCATGAAGTTCACCACTTTCTACCCATGTACTCCTCTCCCCTTTTCACATTCCTCCTCCTTCCCAGACTGCTTGAAACTTTTCATTTCTGCCCAACTGCTGTTGTCCTTGTCTATGCTCTGTTACACCTCCTAAGAGCTCGAAAAGGAGGTGGTATGCACAATGGTTAAGAACACTGGCTTTTGATTTGGATTGACTTGGATTTGAAACTCAGTTGTACTGTTTACTAACTATGTGGTTTGGGGTAAATTACTATATTTCTTGGAACCTCAATTCTCACACTTGCGAAGTGGTGAAAATTATAACACTTATCTCATAGGATGTTTATAAGGATTAAAAAAGACAATGCCTAATGAAGCACACAGTGCAAAGCCTGGACAGTAATAACAGCTGAGATTATGAAGTTCTTCATTTGTGACAAGCAGTGTTCTAAGAGCTTCATGTATATTAATTCATTTTATCTTTCAAACTATCCTCTTACACCCTTTTAACAGATGAGGAAATTGAAGCATAGAGAGGTTTAGTAGCTCACACAGGGGCACAGAGCTATGCAGTGGTAGAGCCAAGATATGAACCAGGTAGCCCCTCTCAATCAGTAGATTATATAGCCTTTCTCAAGTAGTGAATATTCAACAAAGGCAGCTATTAGCATCCTCACTGAACATTTTCAGGAATAGGCATTCTGGGATAGTTGCATTGCCTTCTTTTTTTTGTTGTTGAGAATCCTTCTACAATAACTGAATCCACTTTCTTGGAAACCTAAGGGGAAAATATAGGTCCTCAAATGTTAAATGAAAAAATGAATGATCCAGTTGCCCACAGCAGGCCCTTAGGAAATGTCTGTTGAACAAATGAGTGTTAGAATTAGGAATGGTTCAGAGGTGAGGGAAGCTCCCAAGGAGAACTAGTTTAAAGGGGGAAAGGACGACTGTGGTTCTGGATGTGTTAAATATGGCAGCAGAGCTAAGTGGCTGTGAAACCACACCCTGTTTCATTGTATTTGCATCAGAACAGTGCCTCTGCCAAGTTCTCCAGCCTTTTTGTAAGTGACATTTTGTGGCCAAAACATAAACTAATTTCAATATTTCTACTTGCAGTGTCATAGGTTACAAGCCCCTGTCATGGGGAGAGGCAGTGTGTGTAGTGGTTCAGCACACCAGGAGCTCAGGGCAAACTGCCTGATGTTTGAATTCTGATTCCTCTACTTTCTAGCTGTGTAATCTTGGGCAAGTAGCTTAACCTTTTGGTGCTTCCATTTCTCTATCTATGAAATGGAGCTCAAAATAGGTACTTATGCCATTTGATGGATGTGAGAATTAAATGAAATAATACACACAAAGGGGTTAGCAGAGTGCCAATAATATTGGTTATTATTACTACAGAATGCTGGTTGCAAGTCATGATCATACAACAGGTGACCTCTTGAAGAATAATTCAAGGAAGGCACCAATCTTTTAGGTCCCTAAGTGTCTAATCATATGGACTGGAATTATGATGGCAATTTCCTGAGCCTGCTAATTACTTTCATGCCAATTAAAAACAGTCCTTCTCTATATGTCTCAAAGCATTTAACGAAAAAGTCCATCCCATTCTTTTGCATTCTGTATCCCATTTCAAAATTTTGACACAACAGTATGTTTCATATCCCAGTCTATTCTAGATGATTTCATTTCATTCATTCTGTTTGCTTTCTACACCTAGTCACTCCACAGCATTTTACATTCTATTCCAATCCATTCCATATTCCATCTTACTTCATCTCATTTTAATTTATTCTTTATTGCATTCTCTGTCAAATTCCATGATTTTCCACTCACACCATCCCACATTCCATTCCATCCCATTCTATTTCCTATTCCATTCATTTCATTCTATCCATGCCTCCTTCTCCCAGGCCACCTCAGCCTGAAGAAAACGTAACAATTTCCATGTTTCTTTTGCTCCACCCCCACCTGTTTTCTGTGAGTACATTTCCCTCTCAAATTCGTCCTGAATGACTGTGGGCATTTCTCCGAGATCTATGGCCTACACTAGTAGTCTGGTGGTTTTCGCAATTTGCAACATTCTTCCTCTCCTGTGTTAGCTTGCTGTGGTGGCAACTCTGACCTGAGCCAATTACATTAGTTGCAGCTGATCAGGGACAGTGCAGGCACTTAAAGCTCAGACTTTCTCACTCTATCAATGAGGTGCCTGGCATTACACAATGCTATCTCTTACAAAAGGAAATGCTTATGGTTTCTTCCTCCTATTTGCCCCCTTTTATGGGTATAATCAGGCCTCTGGTTATATTCAGTAATGAGGCCTTTAAGAAAACAGATATATTGATGCTCCTGGAGGTCTGTTCAGGCAACTGGCACAGTGACCAGAGAGTTAACTTATTTGCATATGTCAGGACTGAGCAGAGTTTGGGCCTTGTAACCAACTAGGACATTTGGCACCAAAAAGATGGGGTGTGGGAGGCATACTTGTAGTGCTCAACAGTGACACCTGTTGACTCAGATGGAAACATTTGTATTCTAAGTGGAGTTGGGGCAGGCTTTGGGATTAATGACAAACAGCAAGAGCACAATGGACTACAAAGCAAATAACAAAGTTAAGCCATCTGCTCCCATTTGAGTTGGTTTCCCTGCTGCCAGAACTGAGTTGACGTTAGCAAGGATAAAATCAAATGTTAATAGAATTGATGAGGGAAAGCATTTGCAGAATATTCCATCAACATTTAGAGACAAACAATGTACTCTGGTCAGTTTAGGGAAACTGCAGAAGTAAACAAACTCAATGACCTGAAAGTGAAAGGCATTTTGGGGAGTGGTCAATAGTCTTGCATGTCTTTAATACTGGCTGCATTCAGGGAGATGATGAGCTTAGAGAGGCAGGATGGCAACAGGTAGAGAAGGGTTTTGCTAAGAAATTTTCTATTTATCTTGTGGGCAATGTGGAGTTATTAAAAGGTCTTTTAAGCAGTTGAAGATTTAATAGCAAATATACTTTAGGGGGAGAATATTTAGGATGCAGTGTGGAGGATGGATTGGAGGAGAGAGATATCATAGGGAAGAAACCAGTTGAAAAGGAGATGCCCTTATTTGTCAATTCAAAGGACAAAACTTCTTGATCACATTTTATTTATTTATTTACTTACTTATTTTGGAGGTAACATGGGGCAGTGAAAAGAACATAGGGTTTTAAAGAAATCAGACTTAACTTAAATCCCGCTCAGTAGCTATGTGGCCATGCCAAAATAGTAGACTTATCTGGGTCTGCTTCTGCATCTATAATGCGGAATTCATAACATCTACTTCATAGGATTGTCATGAGAGGAGATAGGTAAAGTATTAAACGCATTAATACTGTGCCTGGCACATGGAAAGTACTAGAGAATTGGTGTGGCCTCCCAACTCCATGGATCTGGATCCTTGTTCTTCTTCCGTCTTCCCAGAGACACACTGGTTTGTCACAGTGTAAAGGTTTTCAGGTGACCATGGTATGCATTTAATAGGCTGCCTCAGACTTGTGTATTTTCATATAAGTGTATCTACACACACACATGCACATGCACACACACATGCACACACACTACATAAAATGGCCTGCAAGCAAAAAAAATCTTCCTGTGGAATATCACAGACAGAAATAGGTCTGTAAATAGGAGACCTTTTCATGAAAATTTCCAGATACACCAGTTGGTCAATTCTAGAACATCAAGGCTCAGACCAACATTTGCATCACTCTTTTGGCGTCTGGTTGCCAACCATGGAAGCAGACATTTTGCCGCCTCCATTTTAAATTTAGATTCTGACATCATCTCCCGGCTGAACGTGGGTCATGGTGGATGGCCAAGTTCACATGGCTATTTTCTCCAGTTTCAGCTGTCCTCTAATCTGTGGTCTCCTGACAGTTTTCACCCATTTCTTCACAGAGAGCTTATCCTCCCCCCTACTTTTTTTTCCCTTCAATTCATGGAAATGAATCAGGTCTGTGATGGCGTCATTCAAAAGAGAAAGCTAATTAAAAAGGTCCCCTTTCCTTCCTGTTAGAGACCTTGCAATAGTTCCCCCTTTTAGGAGACACAAGCCAGGAAGGAAGCTCTTCAGTACAGCTGTGAATAGAGAAGCTCTGGCCGAGGTTTTGGGGAAGCTGGGCGATCACTCCCAGTTAAACTGTTAGCTCCCTGGGGATGTGTTTTAAGCTGCTTTGTCTTTTCCAAGGTCAAGATAAACAGAAAAGCCTCTGGCTACTCTAACCAGAAGGAACATGTGATAATGTGATACAAATATTAACTATAGCGTAAGAATGGTGAAGTTGCTATATGGGGAAAGATATTTTCTAGGAGATGTTCATCCTGGGACGAGAGCTCTAATAAGCAGTAATGTTTACATAGCTCTTCCTATGGGTCAGAAATTGTTTTAAGTGTTTTACATATGCCAAGTCATTTGATATTTACAGCCACCAAAAGGGGTAAGTACTGTTATGACCTTCATCTTACAGATAGGGAAATGGAGGTGTAGAGGAAATAAGGTGGCCAGCCCAAGATCACTCGACTAGTTAATGTCAGCTTTGAACCCAGACATTTGGTTCTGGAGCACGTGCTCACAATTACTGGACTGCACTGTTTTTTCAATGCATACTACTTAAGTGCTCATAACTTAGTTTGAAACTGTATAAGAGCAGGAAGCAAACTGCCTCAAGAGCATGTGGACCAGAGAGGTATTTTATTTGGACTCTATAGTGCTGAGCAAAAAATGCATTACACTTGAGTTGATTGCCCATATATATATATATTTTTTTTTTTTTGAGGAAGACTGGCCCTGAGCAAACATCCATGCCCATCTTCCTCTGCTTTGTATGTGGGACGCCTACCAAGCAGTGCCATGTCCGTACTTGGAATCCAAACCGGTGAACCCCGGGCCACTGAAGCAGAATGTGCAAACTTAACCTCTGTGCCACTGGGCCGGCCCCTGCTCATATTTTTAAATTGAAGAAAATTAGAAGTTATGAAAGTAAAATAGGCAATGTAAACTTTATGATCTCTCCAACTGAACCTTTCATTCAATAGATTTGGAAGTCAAAGCCAAAATGAGTTAAAGGACTGGTCTAACATTGCCTGTGTAAGTGCAGAGATGGAATGTGCTGTGGACTGAATGTTTGTGGCTGCCCCCCCACCACTGCTCCTATTCATATGTTGAAGCCCTAACCCCAGTGTGATGGTATTGGATGTGGAGCCTTTAAGAGGTGATTAGGTTATGAGAATGGAGCCCTCATGAATGGAATTAGCGCCCTTAAAAGAAAAGACAAGAGGGAGATGATCTTTCTCTGCCACGTGAGGACACAGCAAGAAGACGGCTATCTGCAAGCTAGGAAGAGAGCCCTCACCAGAAAGCACATCAGCCAACACTTTGATCTTGTACTTCCAGCCTCCAGAACAGTGAGAAATACATTTTGTTGTTTAAGCCACCTAGTCTGTGGTATTTTTGTTATAGCAGCCCCAACTGACTAAGATAGGATGAGACCCCAAATCTGATTCATAGAGGGAGGCTCTTTTTCAAAGATTCTGTGATACCTCTTCCCAAGGAGATCCATCTTTGGACTCCGAAGTCCCAACCTGAGTCATAATTTGACATAGGACTTTCAAAATCTTAAAGGAACCTTGACAGTCATTTTAGTAGACTGGGAAAAACACTAGACCAGGAGCAAAGCACACTGGGCTTTACCCTAGATCCTACCAGCTCACTCTCTTAGTGGTGTTAGGCCAGTGAATCAACTCTCAAAGGCTCAGTTTATTCATTTGTAAAATGGGCATAATATTGACTCAAACTACCTAACAGACTTGCTATGAAACTCAACTTAGATAAAATCGTGACAATATGATGCCAACGTAAATTAATATCAGGATGTGTGTATCTCTTAGCCTCCTGACTAAAGACTACGCTTCTTTAGGGTATGCTGTAGACTGTTCTCTCTATTCTACATGCTTTCCTGGTTCTCACATAAGAGTGCATGGAATGTGACAGTAATCTATTACTCATCAGGTGGCTCCAGCCAGAACAATAGAAGCAGCAGCCATGGAATGATTCTTTGGAGAATTGTCAAAAATGAGGGAAGATGTTCAAGGCGACACTTGTCTGCTTCCCATCTGTGTGGGCATCAGTCTATAAGATTCCAAGGCCTTCCTGACCGTCACTGCTCAGTGGTCCAGTCTGCCAGAAGACTGGCACTTAGTGTCGGGGGAAGGAACACTGGACTTGGAGTCAGAAGACAAGCCTTTAAATCTTGGCTCAGTTCTTCAGAAGTTGCGTGTCCTTGGGTAAATTACTTCACCTCTCTGGGCCTAAGCTGGGATGTCATGATTAAAGGACATTTTTGTAAGTATTTTGTAAGTATTAAGCATTTATATTAGTTCCCTTCCTCTCATGAGCTTTATTATAGCATATGCATTTCTAATGGGAACTTTTCCCACTAGAAAACGTTTAGTGTTAGGTATTAGTACTAGGTTTGTATTTCGTTTGGTTTTTTATTTTCTGCTTCTCTGTATTCTCCTCTTCTTTTCCCCTCTCTTGCAAGTCAAATTGATTCCACTTCATTTCATCTCAAGTCACCCTGCCCAGGTTGAGGGCATTTCTTCCCCTCAGGGTAAAAATATCCAGTGCATAAACCAGGGTCCTTAATAGCAGGAAAGTCAGATCCGTTTAATGTAATCTGGTTTCTGCCTCAGAGTTAATGCCTCAAGAAATATTTAAATAAGTTCTGCTGTCTCTTTTTCCTGACAGAGTCTCAGATTGGATCCTAGAAAAATTCTGGTAAAGCTAAACAAACGATTCACCGAAGAACGGGGGAAAAAACTGGCTGTTTGTTCTCTCTTTCTAGTTAATGAATTGAATTGTTACAGGAACTTCATCGTGTTCTCAGGGAAATCCTGTTGGCTGCGACTCACTCCTCAGCACCACTAAATTTAGGTCACAGCTCAGTGAAGAACAATTACAGATCCTTAATAAAAGATAATTTACCCAGTGATATCAAGCAGGGCAGCTGGGCAGTCATTCTTAGTTTCTAGTTAATGTTGTGGGGGTGGGGGACATGCAGTGGAGATGAATGTTGACAGAAAGTCATTTTCTGACCTTGCATATCCGTCGGTTGACCTGCTTTGTGGCATATGCCAGTCTATGCTTTTACAGCAACTGAAAGCTGAACCTAATAGAAACCCTACAAAACAGTTTGCTGAACTGAGCAAGGGCAAAACAGAAGCTGGGAAAGAGGCATGGTGAGAAGAGAGACTCGGAAGTCCTGCATCTGAATACTGATTGCCCATGGCTTCTACAGATTAACTTTTCTCTATTCCGCCCTTCGGCCCTCTCTCCACCTCGCTCTCCACTCTTTATCCATCCTGAATTACTTTATAGCTCTTCATAAACCACGCTTTCTCTGTTCTTTGTGTCTTTGCTTATCCTGTTCTTCCAGGATGGAGTGTTTTTCTTTTCATTTTGAGTGGCTTATTCTTACTCATCTTGTAAAACTTAGTTTGGTTACCACTTCCAGGAAGCTTCCCGTGACCCTCCGAGGGCTGACTTCCTCTGAATCTTTGTTTGACTTCATTAGACTGAGGTCCAGCAAGGAGGCCCTGTGTCACAGTGTTCTTGGTGCCCCATTGGTAACACACTCCATTGAAACCAATTTTCCTAAGGATTTAATGACCTCTTTGTTGCTGAATCTAACAGAATTTCTCAGTTCTTATGTCCTTGACCTTCCAATGGAATCTTACACTGTTTACAAGTTCCCTTATCTTGATATCTTTTATTTTGGGTTGAATTATGCCCTCCAAAAAGATATGTTAAGTCATAACCCCTGTACCTGTGAATAGTTTCTCCATTCAAAATCCTACATGATTTCACTAAAAGAAAATCCAATCACATCCTATAGATCCCAAAAGTCTTCAATGAAGACTCAGTCTTTAGTTTAAGGTCTACACTTTCCACTATTGCATGTCATCTTGTCTAAGATCTAAATTGTGTCAAATTCTCCATCCTCCTTCTCACCATTCTACCATCTTACTTTTTCTTCAGCCAGATTAAATGCTTAGGAGTTTTCAAACGCATCACGTTTTTCGTGCTTACAAGCACTTTTTTGCATGATATTTTC
This sequence comes from Equus przewalskii, assembly GCF_037783145.1. Taxonomy (NCBI): domain Eukaryota; kingdom Metazoa; phylum Chordata; class Mammalia; order Perissodactyla; family Equidae; genus Equus; species Equus przewalskii. Next base: position 70,384,627 of record NC_091838.1, on the reverse strand, counting down.
AATACCTGAATCCTCTTTCCTTTCTTGTCCACTTGTTAGCTCTTACTTATCCTTCAAGATTTGATTCAGTCATGATCTTCTCCAAGAAGCCGTCTCTGATCCCCTCTCCAGATTAAATAAGGGGTACTTTCTTTGTTTACCTTTAGCACTCCTTGCCTACTTCTAACATCATTCAACCACATTATGTGCAAATGCCTTCACATTAGAGTCTGAGCACCTTGAGGGCAGGAATCAAGTCTTACTTATCCACTACACAACCAGGGTCTCAAGCATATCACTTACTAAGTAAATATTTTTCAATAAAAAATATATATAAATTAATGAACCAAGTTCTATAGAAGCAGAGGGGAAATAATGACCATAATAAAAATGGCCTCACAAAGCTGAATATAAGACTTGTCCAAGGACCAAGCTAATCTGTCTATTTTGGTACGTATACTATGCAATGTTGTACCCACGTGTGTGATTTGAAAAGGATAGAGCCACATTTTTTGTGAACAAACTAGCTAGCATAGTAGAAAACTTTGGTGGAGATTGGTGGTGGGCGCGGGGAGGGGTGAAATTCTACATAATCCCTACATAATAGTTTCTTGGTAAATTGAAAACTCCATGTGGAGTTTGGAGCTCCGTCCTGGCTCCCTTGCTTACTAGTTTTACAATCTTAGGAAAGTCCTTTTGCCTCTTGAGGCTTAGTTTCCACACCTATCAAATGGGAATTAAAAATACTTTGCAGGGTTATTCTGAGGATCAAATAAGGTAAAGTACAAGAAAGCGACCACAGTGCCGGATCAGTAGTAGTAAATTTCAACACCCTTCTTCTCAGGATAGAACAGGCCAGAGTGGGAGGCAAAAAACAAATGATGACACAATTAAAAATATTTTTTAGCTTACAGGGACAAACTTGTCAAGAGCAACTTTCAACAGAAACTCTTTGTAAGGAGGAGGCATGGTCGAAATTTGGGGAAGCTGTTGTGAACAATCAAGAAAAAGTTTGGGTCAAAATTTTTCAGTCTGAGAAACAGAAAAATCTGAATTCAGTTAAAGATCTGTAATTGATTCTTGGATGCATAAATAGTGCCATTACGTTTTCTAGTAGGATACCCTTGATTCTGATTGGCATCACTCAACTCTGATGAATATAGATGGCATATTTTAGCCATCGTTTTGCTTTTGAGTACTGTATATTTTATCATTTAATTTTTCCATAAAGCTCTCCTTTTTATGTTAGTTAAGGAATATTTCCAATCAAGACGAAAAGAAGAAAAAATAAAATGTCTACAATTTACCCACCTAGAAACGGCTATTAACATTTCATGTATATATTTTCAGATATTTTTCTAACATATATTTATATTTTTACATAATGGGACTAGACTGTACATGTTTCATTAAAATTTACTTTTTTTATGCAAAACACCATGAATACTGTTATGTGACAGGAGAATGTCTGCTACTAGCCATGAGGAAGTAACTTTCTTCAGACTTACTTTCCTACCACAAACCACTAGAAAACAGTATGAAATGTGTAAAACAGCAATTTTCAAAGACTAGACAACAGGCAGTGCAGGACCGATCCATGAAATAAGGGAAACGAATGAGGCCAGCCCTACAATCAGACAATTTATAAACTGTGGGGCAAGAGGCAGGCTCCAAAACAGCCTGGCAGTCTCCTGAGTTGAGGAGGAAGAGCTCGTTTGGGGGAAAAGTAGAGATAGCCGGAATTTGTTAGGGGAAAGTACTGTGAGAAGATGAAACGCTCCAGAAATCTCACAGGGTCCCCTTGTGACACCATAGGATGAACTCCATGAGAGTGGGCAAAGAGCAACTTTGTGGAAAGGAGAATTAACAGGGAGCCCTAAGCTCAAACGTTGTCAGAGCTCACATTAAACTGGGGAACTGGTTGAGTTCATGCCAGCCAGGGCATAGAGACCTTGCTGAATACACAGGGATTTTGTTACAGATGTCAGAAAGATCACACCTTAAAGGGGGCACTAACCCATCCCCAGACCAGACCTAATAAAATTTAAAAACAAGCTTAGGAAAAGTCAAATGGATCCACAAATTTCCTCTTATGATTCTGGGCAAGTTAATTAGCTTTGTGAGCCTCAGTTTCTTTACCTGAAAAATTGGAGTAATAACTAAATCTATCACCTGGTATTGCCTGGGGATTAATTAAAGCTCATTTATAATAATAGGTGGCATTCATTGAGGGCTAGCTCATTGTTCAACACAGCTCTCTGCCTGGCTTATACCAAGTACCCAATAAAGTCTGCCATTATTATCCATGCTTGTATGTCATTCCGTTCTCAGGAAAGAGCTGGGGCCAGTATCAAAGGTAACATAAGGCATTTCTCTATAGCCACCAAACAAAATCGCACTTAATGGGTGAGAAGTAGTCATACCCAAAAATGACTCTATTACTTTAGCAATCATCCAATGTAAGATTTACCGATAACCCTCCATGGCGTGTAAAGTGAACTCTAAGACCTTTATTTTAACCCCTATTGCACAGAAAGCTATTCACTTGCTTACTGACTTTACCCAATTGAACTGTGAAGTCTTAAATGCAGAGACTACGTCTTATTCATTTTTGTATTACCTTGTATAGCACAGTGTCTGTTGCAGAGTGGACTCACAATAAATGTTTGTTTAGTTAAATTAAATTCAGAAAGTGTTCATTCATTTACAGAGAAATTAGATGGTAATGAAAGACTATGTCGTGTTCCATTCTGCAGAGGAACAAGCAAACTGCCATAGGAATGCAGTGAAATTTCCTGTTTCATATTTGGTAAACAAATTCTTCCATTATCAAAGGAAATTAGTGCCAACCTTTCCTCTACCACATTGAGCGTTTAAGCCCTCAGGACACTGTGCTGGGGCAGATGGGTGACGTGCGAGCTAGAATGTTGTAATGTGCTCAGACTGAAAAGCCGCTGCACCCAGAAATTAAAATAAGATTAGGGACCAAGTGGAGAGAAAGGTTATCAAAATATGTTCTAGGGAAAAAGCTGGACGATGCTCCATGGTTCCTTTCTAAGGGGGAAGAAAACCTCGAATCTCATCACCCTGATACCTAACTTTCCCTTCGCCTCCACCCTCCTTTTAAAGCAAAAGAAAATCTGCCAATGGCATCCATTTTCATTCCAAGACTTTGTCAGGCTCTCAGAGTGTATAGTAGCTCATTCTGGCTCTTAGTGAACGCTTCTTGAGTTTTGGACTCAGATCATCTTGGGTGTGATCTTGGCTCTGCCCCGGACAAGGGAGATTGGGAAATTGTGCACAAGTCCTTCAAGCTTTCAGAACCCCAGTTTTCTTTTTTTTTTAATTGTTTTCAATGCTTTTTATTTTATTTTATTTAAAACATTTTTTATTGCAGTAACACTGGATTATATAGCTTTCAGATGCACATAGTAATATATTTCGAATTCTGTGTAGATTACATCATGTTCACCATCCAAAAACTAATTGTAGTCCATCACCACACATGTGAGCCTAATCACCCCTTTTGCCCTCCCCCCTTCCCCTATGGTAACCACCAATCCAATCTCTGTGGCTATGTGTTTGTTTGTCATTGTTTTTATCTTCTACTTATGAGTGAGATCATATGAAATTTGACTTTCTCCCTCTGACTTATTTCACTTAGCATAATACCCTCAAGATCCATCTATGTTGTCACAAATGGTCGGATTTCATCATTTCTTATGGCTGAGTAGTAGTCCATCATGTATGTATACCACATCTTCTTTATCCATTCGCCTCTTGATGGGCCCCTAGGTTGCTTTCAAGTCTTGGCTATTGTGAATAATGCTGCAATGAACATAGGAGTGCATGTATCTTTATGCATTTGTGTTTTCAACTTCTTTGGATAAATACCCAGCAGTGGAACAGCTGGACCATATGGTAGATCTATTCTTAGTTTTCTGAAGATACTCCATACTGCTTTCCATAGTGGCTGCAACAGTTTGCACTCCCACCAGCAGTGAACAAGGGTTCCCTTCTCTCCACATCCTCTCCAACATTTGTTGTTTCCTGTCTTGTTAATTCTAGACAATCTGAGTGGAGTGAGATGATATCTCATTGTAATTTTGCTTTGCATTTACCTAATAATTACTGATACTGAACATCTTTTCATGTGTCTCTTGGCCATCTGTAACTCTTCTTTGGAGAAATGTCTGTTCAGATCTTTTGCTCATTTTTTAATTGTGTTGCTGGTTTTTTTTGTTGTTGAGATGTATGAGTTCTTTATATATTTTGGATATTAACCCCTTATCAGATGTATGGTTTGCAAATATCTTCTCTCAATTGTTAGGTTGTCTTTTCGTTTTCTTGATGGTTTCCTTTGCTGTGCAGAAGATTTTTAGTTTGATATAGTCCCATGTGTTTGTTTTTGCTTTTGTTTCCCTTGCCCAGTCAGACATCGTACTTGTAAATATGCTGCTAAAACCGATGTCAAAGAGCATACTGCCTATGTTTTCTTCGAGAAGTTTCATGGTTTCGGTTCTCACATTTAAGTCTTTAATACATTTTGAGTTGATTTTTGTGCATGGTGTAAGATAATGGTCTACTTTCATTCTTTTGCCTTTGGCTGTCCAGTTTTCCCAACACCATTTATTGAAGAGACTCTCCTTTCTCCATCGTATGCTCTTGGCTCCCTTGTGGAATATTAGCTGTCCATAAATTTGTGGGTTTATTTCTGGGCTCTCGATTCTGTTCCATTGATCTGTGTGTCTGTTTTTGTGCCAGTACCATGCTGTTTTGGTTTCCATGGCATTGTAGTATATTTTGAAATCAGGGAGTGTGATACCTCCAGCTTTGTTCTTTTTTCTCAGGAATCCTTTGGCTATTCTGGGTCTTTTGTTGTTCCATATAAATATTAAGCCTCTTTGTTCTATTTCTGTGAAAAATGTTGGAACATTCATAGGGATTGCATTGAATCTATAGATTGCTTTAGGAAGTATGGACATTTTAGCTATGTTAATTCTTCCAATCCAAGAGCATGGAATATCTTTCCATTTCTTTGTGTCTTCTTTGATTTTTTTCAACAATGTTTATAGTTTTCCGTGTACAGATCTTTCACCTCTTTGGTTAAGTTTATTCCTAGGTATTTTACTCTTTTTGTTGCAATTGTAAATGAGATTGTATTCTTAATTTCTCTTTCTGCTATTTCGTTGTTAGGGTATAGAAACACAACCGATTTTTGTATGTTGATTTTATATCCTGCTACTTGACTGTATTCACTTATTATTTCTAAAGGTTTTTTGAGTGGATTCTTTAGGGTTTTCTATATATAAAAATCATGTTGTCTGCAAAGAGTGACAGTTTCACTTCTTCTTTTCCCATATGGATCTCTTTTATTTCTTTTTCTTGTCTGATTGCTCTGGTTAAGACTTCTAATACTATGTTAAATAAGAGTGGTGAAAGTGGGCATTCTTGTCTGGTTCCTGTTCTTAGAGGAATAGCTTTCAGTTTTTCTCTGTTGAGAATGATATTTGCTGTGGGTTTGTCATATATGGCCTTTATTAGGTTGAGATATTTTCCTTCTATACTCATTTTATTTAGAGTTTTTAACATAAATGATTGCTGTATCTTGTCAAATGCTTTCTCTGCATCTATTGAGATGACCATGTGATTTTTATTCTTCATTTTGTTAACATGGTATATCATGTTGATAGATTTGTGGATGTTGAACCATCCTTGCATCCCTGGAATAAAACCTATGTGATCATGATGTATGATCTTTTTAATGTATTGTCGTACTTGATTTGCTAGTATTTTGTTGAGAGTTTTTGCATCAATGTTCATCAGTGATATTGGCCTGTCATTTTCTTTTATTGTGTTGTCCTTGTCTGGTTTTGGTATCAGGATAATGTTGGCATAGCCTCAGTTTTCCTATCAAAAAGATGGAGAGGTTGGTGCCCACTTTGAGAGCTATTGTGAGGATTAAACCGCAAAATGTTGAGTGTGCAGTGAAAGATGGTGCCCTTGTTTCCTGTTACTTGAAAGGAGAGTAAAATATCTGATTTTTGTCAACAAAATGAAAAGGCAGCCTAATGAATGGGAGAAGATATTTGCCAATTATATATCCAATATGGGGTTCATATCAAAAATATATAAAAAATATACACAACTTAATATCACAAACCCCAAATAATCTGATTTAAAAATGGGCAGAGGGCTTGAATAGACATTTTTCCAAAGATGACCTACAAATGACTAAGAGGCACATGAAAAGATGCTCAACATCACTAATCATCAGGGAAATGCAAATCAAAACCTCAGTAAGATACCACCTCACACCTGTCAGAATGGCTATTATCCAAAAGCCAAGAAAATAACAAGCGTTGGGGAGGAAGTGGAGAAAAAGGAACTCTTATACACCCTTGGTGGGAATGTAAATTGGTTCAGCCACTATGGAAAACAGTATGGAGGTTCCTCAAAAATCAAAACTTGAACTACCATAAGAATCAGCAATTCCACTTCAGAGTATTTATCTGAAGAAAGTGAATAGACTAATTGGAAGAGACATACGCACCCCTGTGTTAATTACAGCATTGCTTACAATAGCCAAGATATGGAAGCAACCTGAGTGTCCATCGATAGATGAATGGATAAAGAAGACATGATATATATACATATATATATATGTATTTATCAGATGTGATACACTCACAGATATACACAATGGAATATTGCTCAGCCATAAAAAAGAATGAAATCTTGCCATTTGTAACAACATGGAAGGACCTAGAGGGTACTATGCTACGTCAAATAAGTCAAACAGAAAAAGACGATTACTATATGATTTCATTTATATGTGAATTCTAAAAAACAAAACAAACAAATAAACAAAACGAAAACAGAATCATAGATACAGGAAACAAAGTGATGGTTACCAGAGTGGGGAGGGGTTGAGGGGGGCAAGTGAAATAGATGAAGGGGATTGAGAAGTACAAACTTCCAGTTATAAAATTAATAAGTCACGGAGGTATAATGTGCAGCATAGAGAATATAGTCAATAGTATTGCAATAACTTTGTATGGTGATGAATGGTAACTAGACATACCATGGTGATCATTTTGTAACATATATGTAAATATTGAATCACTCTAATGTATACCTGAAACTAATAGGATATTGTATGTCAATTATAGTTCAATTAAAAAATAAGTTATGATATTGAAAGGCATGTGAAGGGCATGTGTCATTATCTTGGTCTTCATCTCTATGTTAGTTCTAAATCACTGCCCAAAGTCTTGTCTTTCTTCAATAAATGGAGAAGACCCCTTGTCCACATTTTCACACCAAAGGAGGCATTGCTTTCCTTCTGGCTTTGTGGCTGATCTAGCATGGGCTTGTCATAGTGACTCAAAACAAGACAGCCTTCAGAAAATTTTTGAGATCAAATCAGCCTGCATTCAGTGTTCCCAGATGCTCTGCTTTGTCTTTTCCTTCAGATTATTGACGGCCACATTGCAACGTTGTGTCATGAATTGGAGAGTGACTCTGAAGCTCCAATTATACCCAATAAGCCAATGCGAAGGTCATCTTCACATTGATTCTATTGGGGTAAATAGTCTAGCCTTTGACCTCTAGATTATTCCTGAGAGGTAAGAAATATGCTCTGTCATAATTCCACACTACATGCTCTTCCTTTGCCTGAATTGTACTTTCCCCCTTCCTCTTTCCCCAGCACAACTTGCCAAAATCTCACGCTTTTTTAAAGTTTCAACTTCACATGTTATTGCCTCTATGAAAACTTCTCCTTCTTACGTTATCATTTAATGGGATCACATTACTATAAATGGAGTTCTTCTCTATAAAGTCTTTTGTACAACCAATATACTCCTTTCTATACCAAGCATGAACAAAATTGGGGCCCCCACTTCCCCTAACCTTTCTCATAACTGGAGATCCAGCAACTCAAACGTCTCCAAATTTTTCTTGCTCTTCGTGCTATGAATTTTAGGGTCTCCAGGTGAGTATAAATGCTTTTAGGTGGGAGGTGGTCCATCTGGCTTGGTCTTACCTCAATGTACTCTCTATGGCATTGTGATACTGGTGGATAAACAGACGCTGGCCTTGGCAGGTTGTGTCCAAAGCCCTGCTGCAGGGAAGTCCACAGCTCCACTGGTGGCCACAAATGCTATGACTGCAGAGGAGCTCCAGTTGATTTGGACAAGGCCTTTGCAAACAAAGGCCTTTTGCTTTCTTTTTGTTTGGGTGGCATAAGGCAGTGAGGATTGGGGTTGTGGCAGAACAATACTCAGGATACTATGGTGCTCCTTGATTGTTTCAAGTTAGAGCAGAAATACACAGCATTCATGTCTCATCTGCAGAAAATATAAAGGGCTTGAGACATTGCAACAAAGGATTGGAGAAAAGATTGGGGAAGCATGCGCTACAAGGGAGCACAGCAGGAACAAATGCTATGTGTTTCCGTATTCTCTCCTAGGGAAAGTAGGAAGACTCTGCCCAAACTCCATTATATACAGATTGTGATCATATGACTAAATTTTGGACCAGGTAATGTGTGTGGAAGTAATGTAAGCCACTCTAGGCATGAACTTTAAAAACCTGATCCTCTGGCTCTCTTTTCCCTTCCAAGGTAATGTAGAAGGACGCAAATTCCAAGGGCAGAGTTTCAGGATGGAGGAGAGCAGCCCACTCCCACTGGGCTATGATGTGGGTGAGAAACTTGTGTTAAGTCACTGAGATATTAGTGTTCATCGTTACCCCAGGATAGTTTAGCTGACTTCAGAGGTGGTAAGAAGCTTCCCTTGCCTTTAAAGATATTCTATAGGTAGGTCAAGGAAAAAAAATTAGCTCCAGAAAGTTCCAAGGAGCTACAGTTTAGAAGAAGACCATCCACTAGGCCATTATCAAAAGTAATACAGCTCTAGCAATTATGTCTTTCATTTTACACACATAGCTAGGGGCACAGACTAGTCTCAGGGCACCTGAGTGAGGACTGTTTCTAGAAACTTCCACATTGCCAAATCAGAAACAATCCACTTCCTGTTTCCCTGGTGATGCTCCTTCTCTACGTTTTGACTCTCTTTTCTTCCAATACAATCAAATCTTCTCCTATATCTGCCTTGGAGGGGAAGTCACCATTGGCAAGAACAATGTGCTTTGAATTATCTTCTTCTAAGGGAGGACTTGCTTAGCAATTCTGGACAATTTATCACCCTTACTTATAATCTGAAGTAGATGCCAGCTTCTCTTGTTAAAACCAGAATTTTAATCTCTAGTGAGTGTCCATGATATATAGTACAGTAATAAGATTGCCTTAGTTACCAGTATACCTGCCCCAGTAAACTGTGATCTCCTCAAGACCAAGGGCCACATTTTTGCATCTTTGTCATCTCTGTGTGTCCAGGACCCAGCAACCATGATTAGAACAAAATGATTTGTGCTGCAGAAAGGAATGACCAAGGTGCTCACGTTCTATAACACTTCTTCACCCTGCTGGTGGTAGTGGTTAGTTTAGAGTTGGAAGCTACACTTCTGCCATGTATTTCTACAAATATTTCTCTTGGAGAGCCTTTACCTAGAATGACCTCTTTAGGGTGGGCACAAGGATGTGCCCCGGGGATACTCCCCTCATCCCTAAGTCCATGAATTGGAACAAAACAGTTGCCTCATGGCTGGAACAATCCTCCATTCTTGCTGCCAGCATCCAATGGTTTTGCTGGGCCAGGAGGTTGAAGTCATACTTGGAGCACACTTTGCTCATGGAGATTCATTTCAAACGCCAAGTGCAAGGGTGACTGGCTGTTGCACCAAAAATAAAACTGGTCAGCAGCCCTCCTCCCAATTTTCTCCCAACTGAGAAAAATAGTTCAGGAAATATAATTCTGGGGACTCAGATAGTGAGAAAACATAGAATCACAGGGACTCAAAAATGAAAGGGGTTTTTCAGATCTTTTTCCAATCCTTTCACTTTATAGATGAGAAAACTGAGGACCAGAGAGGAAAGTGACTCACCCAAGATCAAAACAATTGAGAGCAGAAATGCCAGGATTAGAATTAGGTTGCTGGAGACCCTGGAGGTGTGTTTTTCGTCTTACTCGTAAGCTGCTCAAGCATCTTTTTCTGATAACGTGTGGGGACCAAGGTTGGGCATAAACGCGGTAGCTGTAACAACATCATATACTGTGTTCGATGCTCTATATGAGTTATCTAATCTTGGCTCAAAACCATGTCTTTATTTTGCAGAGGAGGGAACTGAGGCTTGGAGCAGGACGCCAACTTGCCCAAGGTTGCCCACCCTTTCAATGTCTAAGTAGACTCTGAAATACTTATCTGCCTGTTTCTAGGACCCAGGATCTTAAACACATTCCATGGCAATCTGGCGTCACTGAGAAATGAATGACCATGCTATAAATCCAAAATTTAAGACCTTCCAAAATGCCAGAGGATGTCCTTTGCCAAATTGTGAGATATGAAATTTGTATTTAGGGCAGAGGGCCACATCCACTCGCCCAACCCATATCAAGGCTTGTGGAGTGATTCCTTCTGTTTTGGATGTTCTATTTGTAAGTAGTAGGAATAAAAAATAGTCCTGACTGAGGATCAGTGTCCTTAAATTTTGGTTTTAGCTCTGTTACCAACTTCCTGGGTGATCTTTGTAATGTTACTTCACCTCTCTTTCAATTCCCTTACACCTACAAAGAAAAGGAGATGGAGTGGATCAAAGATGACAAATAGAGTCACCTCAATGCCAGCTCCAATAATTTGTGATTCAAAGTCTGAATCTCTATGTTGAAAATCATTCTGAAGCCACAGAAAGACTTGGTAGGGGAGTATGAATGATTAGCAAAGCTTGCTGTAGGTGTGTTAAAGGGTTGGTGTCATCTATGACAAAGATTCACCATCCATAGACCAGAAGATCTTTGAGGTCCCTTTGAAGTCCCTTCAAGTTCTAATGAAGTTTTCCTAAATTGGAAATGAAAGAACTAATTGGTTAGTTACCCCTTCCCTCCACCCCAGAAACTTGCAGTCTGTGGAACAGATCTTTGGTGGTGACTCACAGAAAATAGTAAATCCAGTATTTTGTCCAGAGAAGCACCCTCCTACTACCGACTAGAAGGCAACATGACGTCTCCTCTTTTGCTATAGCCTGGGGTGATCTGCACGTGCTTAGAGCAGAGAGGCAGAGGGAAACTGACACACCACAGGACTTGGGAGATGCTGTTTCTAGGTTTAAAAAGATAACAGCTTGGGGCCAGCCTAGTGGCTCAGTGGTTAAGTTCAGGCACTCTGCCTTGGTGGCCCAGCGTTCAGGGGTTTGGATCCCAGGAATAGACCTACACCACTCATCAAGCCATGCTCTGGTGGCACCCCACATACAAAATAGAGGAAGATTCGCATAGATGTTAGCTCAGCGACAATCTTCCTCACCAAATGTATATATATAACAGCTTATTATAAAGTTTATTTGAGGCCTAGACAATCTCCCTATATCTTTGTAATTAGGAATAGGCAAGCTGGAGCTGGAGAAGTGAAGTATCATTTCATTTCACACACATTTATTGAGACCCTCCTCTGTGCTATGTTAGGCCAAGAAAGAAACAATAAACAAGGCACTGTTCCTGGCTTCATGGACTTTACCACTGTGGCAGAGATGACTGGCCTTCCATCAGAGATACGTATTTCGACTTCCAGAGACCAGCGCTGTTGCTGGAAAGGAGCTGTCCAAGGAGAGACGACTTTTCTCGGCCTCCTTTATAATCACGTGAAGCCTTAGAGTGAATGGAATGGGATGAACAGAAGGGACGGGCATCACTTCTAGGGCAAACGGCCTAGGGAGCAGATGTGCCTTCTCCACCTTCTCTTTCCTCATTTGTTGGCTGAACATAGTCCCCTAGAGAACGTGGGGACCGTGCTTACCTGAATCACATGTGGAAAGCTGCTGACAATTAACACCTGCATTCAACTCCTAACAGCAGAAAATACACTTTCACTCTATGTGAAAATATAAACCACTGGAGTTCCAGAGTTAGTTAAATCAGCTGGGGCTTCCTTAACATAACACATCCTATAATGTTCACGGCAGATGAATAAACCAGAAATTACAAGGTCACTTAACTTTGTGTTATGATGGGACTCAGTTCTACATGCTATGGGAATATAGATCAAGAGATCAGGGAAAACATCCTGCTATTCCCTGACTCTATTCCCAGAGGAGTTAGCTATGAGAAACGGTATGGGTAGAGAGGAGTTGGAGGGATCAGAGGAAATGGCAGGTGCAAGGACCCAGAGGAAAGAAGGAACATGGTACCTTCTGCAAAAAGCAGAGCTGAGTGCTTGCAGCTGAGGTTCAAGCAGGGCATGGGGAGTAGACTGGATGCAGTGGTGGAGAGGGCCAGATCACGGCACACTGGAAGTTTTGACTTTGACGTGAAGACAGTGGGGACCAAAGAACAATGATATTGTCAGACCGCTCTGGATTGGAGCAGGCAAGACCAGAAGGAGGAGATCATTCCTACCCAACCCCTCACTGCTTCCCACTCTAGCACAATGCCAACTCCAAAACAAAGAGCAAATGAGCATTTGTTGCCTGATGGATGAACAAATGAGTGAAACTTTTAAGAACATGTTGTACTAGTTCAGATGAAAGATGAGGGGACTTAAACAAAGGAAATTAAAGGAAATTGATGTGGATATAATTGAGAGATTGAGTTAGTAAGTGATTGATTGGGTGTGGCAGTGCAGGGATGGCTTCCAGGTTAATTTTACCTGGTGAGTTGCTACTTGTATTTATAATGATTGCCATGTGCCAGGGAATGTTATGTGTTTTACACAAGTTAATTGATTTAATTCTTATAAAAACTCTACGAGTTAAATAATATAAGTGTCAGATGAGAAAAATGAGGCACATAGGGGTTAATAATTTACCCCCGGTCACACAGCAAGTTACCATTGGAGTCAGGAGTTAAACTCAAGCAGTTTGGCTTTAGAGTCTATGCTATCCTGGGTATGAGATTTTCATCTGCTACTATAAGACATAGTAGAAGAATCTGCATTGGGAAGAAGAAAATGAGTACAAATTTAGAGTTGTGAAATTTAAGTTGTCTCTGGAACACAAAAGTGGAAATATCAAGTAGGCAGGTGGATATTTGTAATAAAATTGACGAAGACTGCACCTAAAGTGCAAACTCTGAAAAAAATGACCACAGGAAGACTGAGAGTTCATTGCAGTTAGTATAAAACTGCTAATAAAGGAAGCTACCACATGAGTGTAGACAATTTGAGATGAAAATGTTGTGCAGCACGAAAGACATCAGTGGGCATTATAGGATGTACATAAAGAGTAGGAAGATCGAAATAGAGGAAAGACAGAGACAGAGACATCAGTTATACTCAACGAAGGGTACCATCAATTTCTAATGAGAAAGGGCCCCGAAATTACCAGCAGAGCTGTAGTACATCATGCACGTGGGTTGTTCAGTATGTAATTTTTTGGCAATTAATGCCACAGTACCTATTTAGTATTATAATAATTACTTATGATTTTCATTCCACGTGGTGTGTTTGATCATTTAAAATTAATTTCTGTAATAAAACCTAGATTAAAGGAATCCCACCACATATTGTAAGAGAAGAGAGGTGCCTGAAATAAATAGCAATTGCAGTCACAAATTTAGATGCCAGCACCTCTTACAGAATAGCTGGAACAGGGTTGAGCCCTATTTGAGTGTTTTGTAAGTTACATTAATATTCTGCGTATCCGTTAGCCTAAAATAAGGACTGCAATACCAATTAAAAGGTATATTGTTTGGAGAAATTAGTAAATACAATAATAAAAAGCACATGGGCCCCATAGAATGTGCTTAATAAATAGCAATAGTACTTACGCCTCCAATGTGTGTTTTTTCAGGCTGCTCTTACATAAGGGTACCACTCTTGTTCTGAGCTAAACCCACAACTGTATTTTGGCCTCTCTTGGCTAATTTTTGACCCTTAATTTCTCATAATAATAGCATAAATAATAGTTTCTCAATTGAATAATGCTTTAAATTTAGGAAGTGCTTTTATATATGTTCCTTACTTAATCTTCACACAATCCAGGGAGAGAAATTAACTCCATTTTACAAATGAAGGATCCAATTCTTAGAGAAAATTGGCTTATTTAATACAATACTGGCTTTATACTATAAACAATGGTTAACACTTATTGAGCACTTACCCCTGTTCTGGGCACTTCCAAAGGATTGCAAGTACATTTTCTTTTTTGATCCTCTTAACAAACCCATGCAGTAGGGATAATTATTATTCCCATTTTACAAGTGGGGAAACTGAGGCTTCGAGAGGTAAAGGAAGCTGCCCAAGGACCCAGGAGGGGCAAGTTTTGGAGTGGTGCTTTTACTCCAGTCTTCTTTCTCTTTATCCTGCCCAGTGCTGTTTCTCCCACTCTTCACTCGCAGCCTCGTCTAAGCCAGATTGTGCTTCTGAACCAGGCAGTTGCCCAGTGTCCACAATTTGTTCTTTACATATGTTGTTCAAGACAAACCATTGCTTTCTAGCTGCCCCTTTCCCCATTGGGTTATCTTTGGACTGACTGGGAGGTGAACACTGTGCTCATATGCATAATTCCCAAGTCATTACTTTCTGATGAACTTGATTGCTTATTTTGGGCCCAGGAGGGTGAAGATTGCCTAAGAACATTCCAGGGTTTATTTGAGGCAAACTGTGAAGAAGGTAGATTTTGTCCTTTCTTCCTTTCATTCTACTTCTGGGACTGCCTTTTGCTGGTATTACTCAAACTCTCCAGCTCTCTCACCATTTAAAATACTTTTATTGAACCTCTTCTGTGCACCTTGATCTGTGCTTTAAGCTGTGCATAGAAAGATAAATAAGACATGTTTTAGCATAGATCCAGGGATATAAACAAGTAAATAGAGTGTGGCATGAAAAATGCTGTAAGAAGATTCTTCCAGGTAGAGAGAAGCACAAGGCAGGGATAACCAACCATTCTTAAGAGTGAGGGTTTGATAGTTCCTGGTACTCTTCCTAGGCTGGAGCAAGTTGAGCTAGTTTTCGAAGTATAAAAGAGTCCTTGGGCTGGGTGGAGGTCTTGCTGAATAACAGGCAGAAGAATCAGTCTATCTGAAGGTGCAGAGGTCTCAATAACCAGGGAACATGCTGGCATAGTGGGTGGTCCCTCATGACTGGGGCATAGCCTGTGAGATGTAGGCAAATGAGAAGTGAAGCTGAAGAGGCAGGCCAGAGACAGATTACAGAGGGTTGTATACCATGCTAAAGAGTTTGGACTTTTTGTGTTCAGACCAAGAGAAGCCAAAAAAGGGTTTAAATCAGGGCAGCAGTGTTACGGTGGCTTCTTGGGAACTATGATCCATTAGGAAATATTTTGGAGACACAGTTTGAAGGTGGGGCCAAATTTAGAAATAATGATGGCCTAAATGAATGTAGGCACAGTGGGAAGGGAAGACAAGTGTTCTGAGAGCTATTTATGAGAGAACTGTGAGAACACGGATGGGAATGTTGACCAGAGTTTTTAAGATTTCTGACATGAAAAAATATCATGCATGGTGATACCATTCACCAAGAGAGGATTCCAGGTCCACCAGTTTTGAGAAGGGGTGAAAATAAATGTTTGTCTTGAAAGCATTTTCATTTGAAGTTCCAATGGGACATCCAGGTAGAGATGGCAAATAAGGGGCTAAAAATATAGGTCTGGAGCTTAGGAGAGCAGACTGGGCTGGAGATTGGGACTCAAAAGTTATCAGCACACAACTGGTAATTAGAGGTTGTTTTCGTAAAACAAAAAAGGACAGACTTTATTCTAGAGAGTGAGAAGAGAGCTTGGCAGAGGATAGAAACTCACGACATGCCAGCATTTAAGGGTAAAGAAAGGAAGATGAGACAGAGAAATCATTTGCTAGAGATTGAAGGGAAACCAAAGAGAAAGCTTTCACTGAAGACAAGAGAAGAAAGAATTTTAAGGAGTTCAATGCCAACAGAGCAGCAGGGAATAAGAGAAGGAGTGGAAAGGGTCAGTTGGCTGTGGCAGTTAGTAGGTCATAGAGACCCTGGAAGAGAAGTTTCCGGGAGTGATGAGGCCCAAAGCCAAATAGCAGTAGTTGGTCAGGGAGTAAACAAAGGTTGAGCAAGTGGAGGGAGTAAAGGCAGACTATGGGTTTAAGAAGCTGAGGTTAGAGAGGGTAAACGACTTTGCTGAAGGTCATAAGGCTCCTAAGTGGTGTCACCAGGACTTCATATCAAGTGGCCGATGCATTAAAATGCACACTAGGGGCTTTCACTTATTCGTTTATTTATTCAAGTATGTATTGGTCACCTACTCTATTCTAGACACCTGGGAGTTAGCCCCTTAGCTGCTATATCATTTAAAGCAAGTTGTGGAGGATTGTCAAGAAGATGAAGGGTCTGAGATATGACTCTACTTATAAGCTAACAAGTCAGCCTGCCCCAGTTTCATGGAGGCTGGAAGAAGACAGGAGACTCCTGAGTCAGAGACAGAGGACAGCTGATTACTTACAGCAATAAAAGTAACCAGAGTAACATCATTTTCTCAAGCCAATTTCCTGAGCTTTAATTCCCGTAGGGTGCATGGCACAAATAGGACCATGTGATGTACACACACAGTAAGTTGGGTTACAGGGGAGGCATACTGAGTTTAGGAAACTTGGATCTTTTATAATGGGCGGTAAGCATGCTTAACCTTTGCCCCAGAGAGAGACATTAACTGTATTATACAGGACAGTAAATAAACCTGCCTTCTGCTCTGGAGGGAGACACTATCTCCAGTTTCCAAGGCTGTTTACATCTTTTTCCAAGGATGTATACAAACATCCTTGAAAAAACAGTCCAGAACAAAGGGAGGCAGGGCTTCTGCAAGATGTGCAGAAATGCAAGAGACCCTGAACAAGGATATGGTATAGATTACAAATTTCCTACCCCATATTCATTTTCTTCCATTTAGTAATAGAAAACTGAAAATATACCAGACAGAAATGTCCCTAGTTAAAAGCTCTGTGATGGCTGGAGCTCTGACAGCCCTCTTGTCATCATGAAGATTGTAGTTGCATATCAAAAAGGGTAAAGTGACAGAAGGAGTCTGGATCCCTGATAGCAGCCATGGACTGCCTATCTCTGGATTTGAGTGAGTGGATAAATATTTATGTGTTTATGCCATT
Organism: Equus przewalskii; assembly: GCF_037783145.1. Lineage (NCBI taxonomy): Eukaryota > Metazoa > Chordata > Mammalia > Perissodactyla > Equidae > Equus > Equus przewalskii. Next base: position 70,367,447 of record NC_091838.1, on the reverse strand, counting down.
ATGTTGGTTTCTGCTATTAGCAACCACAGACTAATAGTTATTGGTAACTGAATGCCATTACTAATACAGATGGGGAAAAGAGCACTAGATAGCAGTCAAGATAACTAGGAGACTAGGTTTATAGTTTTCAGTTTGCTACTAACACAGTTACCTTCAGCATGCCAATTGACCTCTGTGAACTTCATATTTCTCAACTAACCATTAGGTACATCCTGGTTCTAACATTTTTTGGTTCTCAGTTCTTAAAATATCCATCCTTTTTCATCTTTCAAAACTTATTTGTTCTGTATCCCATTTTCTTTGGGACAGATGCCCATCTGAAAAGTAACTGGGTGAAAAAACTCAGATAATGGCTTAATTTACTGCTTCTGTTCCCCAACACTTGAATATGTGTACTTTGGAGATGCCTTAACCCAGGGGTGTGAATTTCTAATGGATTTTCAGGCACCTGTTGGCTTGGTAGAGGAGGGACTTAGATGGAAATAGCTCACAACAATGCAAATGGTCTGCTATATCTTCTGTATTCCTAGTGCTTAGCACGGAACCTGGCATGCAGTACATCCTCAATAAATTCTTATTGAATGAGCAAACCAACACCTTCATTTTAGAGAATAAGAAATGAAGGGCCACAAATGAGTGAGGCATGACCCCCTTTGACTATACCTGATAAACTGCCTCCCTCCATTGCCATGCAGAATGTGGTCCAGACGTTTTTGTATAAAATAATTCCTTGATAATCCAAAATATAAGAGGTCAGAAGAAAAAAATGATATTTGAATTAAATGGTTTCTGATGAACATTTTTTTCTTTTTCAAAGAATAGTAGGTCATTTGTTCATTGGAAACTTAGCTGTCAGTTTAAATTATGCCCTCATTTGAATAAATTGATATTGGATAATGAGGTTTCACAGAATGGCTACATATATTTTTTTCTCTGGGCTAAATAATTCCAATTCCTCTAACCTTTCCTCATGAATCCTATTTTCTAGGCTCTTAATAACTGTCTTCATTCTCCCATGAGATTGAATAAAAATGTTAACCAGCAACAAATATCAGAGGATGATTTTTATATGAACATTAGCCCTGTGATCACCTTGAAATACATTATGTCGTTGGTGACTCTAGTGTCAGATTTAGTCTTTTATAATATACTGGAATATTTTTCTACCTAACTAATGTCTGGAATTGACTCTAAGTTATACAAGTCTGTGGGCCCATGACACTAGCATGGATATTACCAAGTATCTAAACAATTAATATCAAACATACCAAATGGCAAATTAGCTGATGGGGTTTTCAATCTGGATCTTTTTCTTCCTACCTTCCTTCCTCCTTCCCTCCTTCCCTCCATCCCTCCCTCCCTCCCTCCCTTCCTTTCTTCCTTCCTTCCTTTCCTTCTTTCTCTTTCTCTCCCTCCCTCACTCCCTCCCTTCCTTCCTTCCTTCCTTTCTTCTTTCATTCCTTCCTTCCTTCCTTCCTTCCTTCTTTTCCTTCTTGCCTTCTTTCTTTCTTCTTTTTTTGGCGAGGAAGATTGCCCCAAGCTAACATCTGTTAACAATCTTCTTCCTTTTTTGCTTAAGGAAGATTGTCACTGAGCTAACATCTGTGCCAATCTTCCTCTATTTTGTATATGGGATGCCACCACAGCATGACTTAATGAGTGGTGTGTAGGTCCGCACCTGGGATCCAAATCTGTGAACCCCAGACTGCCAAAGCAGAGCATGTGAACTTAACCACTACACCACGGGGCAAGCCCCGGATAGTTCATCTTTTTCATTCATGAATTAATCCATTGATTCATTCAACTAGCATGTATTGTTTCCTTACTCCGTGAGAGGCTCTGTGGTAAATGCTAGTGTAGAGATAAAAGAAAGCCCAGAGGATCAAGGGCCAACACCTGCTAGAAACCAGCAATTAGAATAGAGCATGGTCAATGTAAAGACATAAAGACAGTACGCAATAGGAATATGAACGTCTCCTAATGAAGTTGGGCTCAGATGTCTTGAAGGACAAGCAGTTAACCACATAAAAAGTAGAGGTTGGACAATTCCTACATTATGTGATCTTAACATATACTACAAATTAGTTATTATAACTAAAGAATTGTAGGGTTGGGAAAGATACTTTTATTTATGCTCTTGCTATGACACAGAACCATGATTGAAGTAGAGGGCCTTCTCTGTGTCAGGCACTGTTCTAGGTGCTGGAAATAGACCGGAGAATAAGCTAAATATTTCAGGGAGCTTACTATCTAGAGGAGGAGATACATAAGTGCACTCATGGTTAAAATTAGAGTAATCTATTTTTTCGCAGGACAGTCTCAAGTTATTCTTATTGTCTTGGCTTAATTACTAACCGTATCCTCTTTCACTCTCAAAAGTGTTCCAGTTTGAATGATAAAATTTTATATGGTCATCCTTGTCATGGGACAATGTGACAACTGCGATCCTATAGGTAGGTGTTGGGACACATGAGCGAAGAACATCAAGGGGAAGCTTTTAACCCAGTTACTGGAGCAGTGCATTGATGTTACAGATGATTTATTTCTAGAAATTTACAAATGAAAGTGATGAGGTAAATTCCTTATCAGATAAGAAATACTCAAAAAAACCTATCCAAGTAACCGTTGCAGTAGCTGGGTCCAGGCAAGTGTTGATAACTGTTACACTGGTTTGGAAATGAAAATGTCAAATAGAACATCAAGTTGTGTCGGTGAGAAGTCAGTTTTTCTCATATGGAGTTAAGAGAGATGTAAAATCAATAGCGTGTGCCTCTGGAGAGGGAACGATATCAATTGCTTCACAAGATTAAGCAGGTCTGGATGGCTGGCCATTCTGCTGGAAGAATGTTTGGGCTGCTGTCAAAATGAATCCTGAAGTCACTTAAATGTAAATATATCTCAGAATTTTTTGCAGGTCTAAGTAAAATGTTTGTGCATGCTTGGAAAGATAGAGATGTACCTGTAATGATCTGAGGATTATTGTTTTCCCCACTAAACAAATTTATATACCTTGGAGGAAGAAACGTGAACATTTACACTCAAAAGGCAAAACATGCTTTGAAAATGGATTGAATTGACAAACAGATTATTGTGTAAAAACGACCCCTTCTCGTATATGTGTGAGACTGGGGAGGGCTTCCTTGAGTAGAGTATCATCCAGTCAGGAGACCCCAGAAAGCAAAAAGGCAGGGGAGCTAAAGAGAAATCTATTGTTATTTATCCATTTATCATTCACAACAGTCTGTAGCTATAGGCCCAAGTGAAGAGAGAAAAGGACAGGCTTTGAGAAAGTGGTTAGCATGACTTTTGAAGGGCCAGGGTTGGAAGAAAGAAGTGAGGGAGAAAACCAACATTCTTAGTATCTCTGCATGCCAGGCACTGGGCTGAGTGCTTTCCATATGATGCCTCCTTGACTCCAACAATGATCCAGAAGTAGATAATGACTATAAGAAACTTGTGGCTTAGGAAGTTTCAGGAACTGGTCCAAATGTAGGTCATATACATTGATGGTGCCTCAGTTAAAGCCCTGTCTAGTTAAACTCCAGTGACTGTGTTATTTCTTCTATTCATTCTTCAAAGCATATATTGGGTCTAAAAATATAGATATTTTTTGATATGTGAAGTGGGTTAAAGAAGAAGAGATTCCAGATGGAGAGACTGCCATGAATCAAGGTGTTATTTTAGCCAGGAGTAGAGCATGTTTACAAAATGTAGACCACAGAATCTTCCATCACAGCCAGAGGTAGCCAAAAACTCAGCACCAACTTTCTAGCAGCAGAACAAAGAAAGAATAGAAAAAAAGATGAAATTAAACAGGGAAGATGATCATGTTCTCTGTAAAAAAATAACCAGGAAGTGCATCATGGGCCCTATATCAGAGTTCTTGTTTGTAAGCAACGATTGCCACTTTTGGTTAACTCAAGCAAATGAAGAAGGAAAAGCCAAAGAACTGGGTTTATTGAATGGGTGAATAAGTGAATGAACACATAAATGAATTAATAACTAATAGGAGACATAAGAAAGAACTACAAGAAACTCAAGAATGACACTTGGCATGTAGCCCTACACAAGATTACAGAACCCCATGGCTCTGTCATATACCAGAATAACACTATTGCACAAACAGCAAATAAAGTCATGTTTCCTGTCCCTCAGGAGGGTTTACAATAAACTGAATATTGAGAAAATTGACATTGCTTCCACTTTGATTCTTACAAGTTCTCAGATAAAATAGACAACTTACAACTTCCACGTAGTTTCCTTATATTTCTCATCTAATTTGCCTTTCCTTAGTGTGATTACATCCTGCAATCCCGTTTATCTCCTCCTTGTCTTGATCAGCTTCCTTTGCTTTCACACCATTGCAGAGGAGTTTTGCTTTTCCTTCAAGGGTTTTATTTTTATACCATGCTTGTCTGCACTTACTTTACGTCTTCTACTCCAGCTTCAAAGGTTTGCTGAAGCCGTGACTTCACTTCCTTCACAGTGGTCACTTTCTTCTTTGAAGTTGAGTTTTCACTGGAAGAGAGATGCTGTCTTTTGACTCCTCCTCATCCATGCTGTCAGGAGTGAGGGGAAACCACAGTTGCCCCAAGGGTTTTATGGGATAAACCTGATACGTTCTGGGTATAAGGAGCCAGTCTGCTTCCCTGCTCTGGCTTGGAACAAGAGAGAAAAATGATTCTAAGTTTAGAAAAAATTTTCAGAGGCTCTGTTCCTTAAGTATTGCTTTGCCATGGGGATATTCTGGGCATAGGAGAGCACATGCTGAGTCCCACAAATCACCTGGGGGAGCCAGGCAGCAGGTTGTCTTTCCTTGTTCACCCCTAGCTCCCACAACATAACCCTCCTCCTTTGCTCCGCCTGCCCTGATCCCACTTTGAGTTTACAATACAAGACATGTTTTTCATCCTGTCGCACGTCCTTGGAGAGAGCTCGCTTTGATGACAGTGCCAGGAACTAATTGTGAGAGGAATCAATTGTATGGGAGGATAAAGTCCATGGAAGCCAGAGGTCCTCAGCATCCTGAAGAGAAGGGAGGTGACATAAGAGGATGTGATTCCAGGGAAGATTCCAGACTTCCTTTCCTGGAGACCTCTTAGAATAGGATGTCTGACATTCCCAATGGAATTACTAAATGTTATGTTTGGAAGCCATGCAATTCAAGCTCCTTAAGAATGTGAATCCCTCGGGCTGTAATGTTCATGCTGTGGCCCAAATCATTAGAACCAATGTGGTGCCACAGAATAGAAACAGCTTCAAGTCAGATGAGCTGGAGTCAGGATCTTGCCTCTGCCTCTGGTTGGGTTATTTAGGCTAATATTATCAGTACTGGCAAGCATTTATTGAGCACATACTATGGGCACGACACTGAGATGAGGGTTTTACTTTCAATTTTCAATAGTTCCATGAGTATATATTATTATTATTATTATTATTATTATTATGTTTCACAAAATAGAATAGAAATACACAAGTTCAGGCATGGCTCCTATCATTAAAGAATTAGTAAAGAAAAGAGCCTAGTCTTCGGCAAGGTCTTGCAAGGTCATGTGCTGAACTGAGCAACTACATAATACTGTAAATAACTATACCTTGCCAAGGCTTGTTTCCTCATCTGGAAAATAAGGCCAATAATTCTACTTATAGATTAATAGAATTAAATAAAATTCTCACTGGATTGTCAAAGTGACTAGCTAGTTACCTAGAACACAGGCTTCCAACATGATTGTCAATGCTCTTCTCTTTCCTTCCTTCTCTCTTCTGGAAACTACAAACCTTAAATTTCACCTTGGGAGACACTGGACAAAAGACATTGCTGTTTTCCATGGCCACTGGGAATTGCTTGGTGATTTGGCCCAGAAGTTCCATGGGGCTGACTTTTCCATTCCCAGCCAGTCCCCAAGAGAGCAAAGGCGTGAAGGGGCGGATGCAAGGCTGCCAGGGATCTCTTTCTCCTCTTGGCACATCCGGCTTAGCACAAGGCTGATGCATGTTGGCCAGAGGTGGCTCCATGTTGCTCCCTGTTGCTCCCTGTTTCACAATATCTTGATGAAATGTGGTTCAAACAGTCATCAACTGAAAATTACACAACCTCCCTCTCCTTCAGCATTAAGAAACTAAAGCATCCTTCCGGCTCCCCTGCAGCCCAGTTGGGGAATGCAATAAACCTCTAAGTCCCTTGGAATTCCTGGTGGGGAAACCTAAACTTGAGGCCCACTTTAGCCTTATTTCCCTAGGGAGCTATTATTAGACCAGCTTCATGTAATTCTCACAATGACCTTCCAGCATCAGTGCCCAACTTTACACATAGGAAATTGATGCTCAGCAAGAATCAATAACTCACTCAAAGTCATGCACAAAGGATTCAAACCAGAAATGCGTGATTTCAAAGCTCTTTACATTACTCCACGTTCCATTATTACACTGGACCAGCGGCCCAGGGTACAGGATTTAGAGGAAACATTTATTCATTCATTCATTCATTTACAAATATTTATTGAGAGTCTACAATGTGCCAGATATAGAAGTTGGGGATACAGCAGTGAACAGACATAACTTTTCTGTTCTGACACAGTTTGCAACCAAATCAAACAGGAAACAGACAGTGAACAAACACATAGGTATATGAAATGGAATAGCAAGTGCCAAGAAGAAAATACAGGTAGAGCCAAGCAAGGCTTCTCTGTTAAAGTGACTTCTGAACAGAGCCTTTGATGATGTGGGGAGGGGAGTCTTGTGGATATTGAGGAGGAGCCTTCCAGGAGGTGGAGATAAAACGTTTCAGGTCCCTGAGGCAGGAGTGTGCTCCTTGTGTTTGAAAAAGAGCATGGCAGCGCATGTCGCTGGCCAGAGGAGGTCACATCACAAACGATCCCTGCAGGGCCATTGTGGGGACTTGGTGTTGTATTGTCAGAGAGATGAGCTGGGGATAAAGGGTGGAGTGCTGGGGGCTGTGACCTTCAGCAGGTCACTTCAGTCTCACCACTGAAAAGTGAAAGGCTTGGACTCTATAGGTAGTTCCCAAACTTGGTTGCACAGCACATCTCCTAATCATCCAGTTAAAGATATAAATGTGTGGGTCCCACCCCCAGAGACCATAATCCAGTAGGTCTGGGGCTCTGGCCCCACTGGAGGTTCTGATAGCCAGATAAATTTGGCAACCCCTTCCCTAGATCCACTCTAGGATTTTCCCAATCTCCCCCTCTATTCATGATCTTAAGCCTGTATAGGGGAAAGAGCTGTAAATACAATATGGAATATTAGCAGGTGTGAAAAGGCTTCTGTTATTGTTATCTATATAAGCAATTACAGAATGATCTCATTACTTCCCTCTCTCATCACTGCTTCCTTTCTTCCCCTGACCATGAGGACAAGATTAAATAGCTAAAAAGAACAAATTACTACATTCTGATGCAGAAGGCTCTTAGATCAAGCTCACTATTCCTCTATGTACTTTCTGATGGCCTGCAAATTGACCTGATCAAACTGGAAACTCATCTGCTATCTAAATAATCTGCTTGATATTCTGTAACATTACTCCAATTACTCATCCTTTCAATAAATTTAATCTATTGATTTGGATGCCTTGTTCTATTTCACACTCTCTCTCTTGCTCAAGAAAGGCTCAGTGGTCTCATAATGAAAGTGAAATAGACTTAAAATGCTCATGGAATTTTCCTCCCCCAACACCCCTTTATACCAAACCCAGACATGATAATAAGCATGAAAAACTGCTATATTTCAGGTGAATGAATTTTGAATTTGAGAATTGACATAGATACCTTTGCCTACTGATTCATGTGCTGTGTTCCAGATTAGGAAGAATGCATTTCACAATGCGTGAACACAAGTGGAAACTTTGATGCCCAATCTTTTAGAGGATCAGTTTAGACCATAGATTTCTCTGGCACTGGCTCAGCAAACTTATTCTGTAAAGGATTGGAAGCAAATATTTTAGGCTTAATATTAGACCATGCAGTCTCTGTCACCACTACTCAGCTCTGACACTGTGGCACAAAAGCAGCCATAGATAATATAAAAATAAATGGGCGTGGCTGTTTTGATAAAACTTTACTGACAAAAACAGGTAGTGGGCTGGATTGGTCTACAAGTTGTAGTTTGCCAAGTCCTGATTTAGTTTAATTCCCCAGCTTTTGTTCTTTTCTTTTCATTTTAGATTGTGACATTGAAGCCCAGTCGGCATATTGACCTCAACTTGTAGCACAGCTGAGAAGGGAACCTGGGTCTCTTGATCCTCCCATCAATGCTCTTTTGATTACACCCGGCTGCCCTTTCCCAGGATTCGTGATGATATTCGGCCCCACCTATTCCATCTTCAAATGCAGAACTAGGAATGAGTTGAGTACAGGCTGGTGAGATCTTGATTTGGGCCTGAGTCCACTGCCAGTAGGTCTTGTACCTGTTGCCTATCCTTCCTCTGCTCTTTCTGCTTGTGGGACTGTGGAAGGCATTTGTCAACTTAATCTATTTTAAAGCTATATTTATACCTTCTGCAATCACAGCAGGTAACAACTAAGACGCTAAAAGAACTGAGAGTAAATTTTTTGTGACCAGCTATGAAGATGGCATCAGTGTTGGCCCCAAATACATCTCCATAGGCAATCCCTTATCCACTCTTTAGTAAATAACCTGTCTCCTGAGAATGCTTCCTACTTAATTTTCTTCTGAGGATAATTTCAACTCAAATAGTAACACTGATTCCAGCTAAAATTTCCCTCTTTGGGGCCTACAACCCCATTCATTTTACTTTTTTGAAAAGTGAGATAAAAGAAGTGCATTGCTGCTCTTGATGGAACAGGAATTCCAAGCTCCAATTTCTTGTGGACCCTGTAACCTTGCTGCAAAATGTTGGATACATTTTTGTCTTCTTGCAGGGTTTTATCTTCCTCTTTTCCTTTCCCTTACAATAACAAAGACCTTACATTTCTTCCTTCTTTTACTCTTTCCTATAGGTATCCCCTATATTGAGTTGACTTTTGACAGATCCTGAAGAGTTCTGGAATTTTCTGTGAAATTGCTACTTCCTGTTTATTAACGAAGGTTGAAGGACGATAGTCTTTCGTGCTAATTGCAGCGCTGTCTACTCTATGCTAGTAATTCCCCAACAATGATTCCAGGGTTGCATTATGCTCCTTTACCCTAATTATAGTGACCACACTCATATCTTAAGCTAAATCTCCAATCCCACAATGGTTTATTTCCTGCTCATCTCGAGAATAAGATTAAGAGATGACATGTGTGGACATTTTGTGGAATATTGTGGACAAAACATTATGTTTAGTTGTCACTTTTACTGTTTTCATTTTCAGAATTTTTTCCAGGTTATTTTATTTTTATGCCAGCTGTCTGGATACTAGAATTAAAAAAAAACCTCAATAGGTTTCCAGCATCTAGTTATCAGGCCTCCCAATTTCTTAAGTTCTAGTAGTAAAATGTTCTTCCCTCAATATTACTAAAAACTAATTCTCTTTAGTGATTTAAAAATGTTTTAAGGGAAATATAGTCCTGCCCTTTTAGAGATCAAAAGCCATTTGTATCAGCAGAAAATAAGGTTGTAAAAAATCCCTTAAGACAAAAGCTGTAGTTAAAAAGTGATCTTAAATAACTCTATGCAAAATAAATTCTACCCAAGAAAGTGGTTCAAAGGAAGAAATGATGTCGACCTGTGATTTCCTACAGAACTTTTGAAAATTGGAGTGAGAATTGGAATAACTATTGCAAAAAAAAAAATTGAGATGAATTGTACTACTAGAAAATGTCCTTCCCTTCCCATACCAGCCTATCAAAGATCAGGTTGTGGGCATGGATAAGATAACTAAGGTAAAATAAAAATATATTTTGGTTGTCTATTTCTACCAATAATTCTTTTAAAAAACTTACTTACCCTAACACAGGAAAGCTGAATAGCTAACAGTCTCCTTGGAGACCTTAGGGCATATTGATTTCAATATTTGTGTGAATTTCTGCCCCAGCTTTTGGCAGGCTGATTGACCCATCGATTGACTGGTTGATTGCCTATTATGTATCAGGTATTGTCCTAGACACTATAATGGTAGTTTCTGTTTTATGTGTCAATATTGCTGTTACTAGCATTTGAATTTGCTGTAGTTACTCATGTGGAGTTATCTTCCCACCATCAGAAGGGCCTTATCACTTCTCCCTAGGTTATTCATTTCTATGGTCAAAACCCATTCTGCTGACAATCAAATGTAGGGATATATGCTTTTATATATATATACACCAGAGTTACTTTTAGTGTTACACTTGGTGAGCTTGCTTTCTCTTATTCTTCTTACTCTTCAAACTGCAGTCTACATCTATTGAACACCTGCTATGGGCCTGATGACATGTAGACACTAGGAATACAAGATAAGCGAAACATGAAACCTTCTGTTCTAGCTGGAGAAACACACAAATGAGCAAAGAAATGTCACATATTGTGACAGATGCTTCAATAAAATACAAGAGTCACTGGGGACCCGGGGAAAGATTTGACAGCTCCATCATGGATGGCAAATCTTCCCAGAAGAAATGACACTTGATTTGAGTCTTACAGGTAAACAGGGGTCTTATTACAACACTTTTGCGAGGCCAGCTCCACTATTTCTGATAGATCCTTCTTTCAAGAATATAAATTCTGACCTCTACCCCCTGCCTCAGACTTGGAAAACATTCAAATGCATCTCTTCTACCCAGAAGTCCCTCCTCAATGACAGTTTATCACTACTTTAACACTAGACTAAGTACAAAACTCCTTTACTGCCAGGAATTATTTTTATCTACTTGTGACACTATCTCAGAGATTGCAGGTGACTTTTGATCACAACTTGTACAAAAGTCCCGATATAGATCTTTATTATTTCTCCAATACGTTCCAATGGGTCTCTTTGGAAATAGCTTGTCTAACTTGACAGAAGCCATCTTCGTACAGTAAATTCCATGCAAGTCTATATTCCTCAATATCTTCCTGTGAGCTTCAAGTTTTTCTCTCTTTCTGCTCCAGTCACTTGACAAAGTTAAGGAGTTGAATGCAACAGAAAAGGTATGAAGAAATAAGAAAGCAGGAGGGACCAGAGGAGGAATTTCTCTGATATAAATGGAAATAAAAATTGGCAATTTTACAATGCAGTTAAGGTCTTCAGATTCTCAGTAGGGAAAGACAGATGTTCCAATGACAAGGCACAGAGAAGAGCTGGGCAAAGGCTCTGAAGCGTGAGAGGATGGGCACACTTATGAGGGCAGTTACTGGACCATGCGCGTGCACAGAGAGGAGGCAGGAGAGGAAGCTGGGGAAATAGGTAAGAGCCAGATCATGAAGCACTTTGTACGCCATGCTGAGGATTTTGAACTTCATCCTTAACATAATAGGAGACTCGTGAAAGATTTTAACCACTTCAGTGAAGCAAGGAGACAGTGCAATTTTTTAAAACTTACTTTGGTAGTAGTAGTGAGAATGGATTGATGGGGCTCAGAAAGAACAGCGGGTTTGGAAGCTATTGAAAAAGCTCTAACGAGGAGGAACTAAATTAGGGCTGAAATATAAGAATCCCAAGCAAGCAGGAAATAAGGAAATGTTTTTAAACAGGTGAAATTGTCCACATTTAGTTTTAAAGACATTGCTGACTGAATTGATTCATTTGTTCATTCATTTAGCCAGTTGTTCATTCATTCATTTAATCTATATATTTTTTTTTTTTTTTTTTTTTTTTTTTTTTTTTTAAAGATTTTATTTTTTCCTTTTTCTCCCCAAAGACCCCGGTACATAGTTGTATATTCTTCGTTGTGGGTCCTTCCAGTTGTGGCACGTGGGACGCCGCCTCAGCGTGGTCTGATGAGCAGTGCCATGTCCGCGCCCAGGATTCGAACCAACGAAACACTGGGCCACCTGCAGCGGAGTGCGCGAACTTAACCACTCGGCCACGGGGCCAGCCCCAATCTATGAATATTTTTGACTGCTATGTGCCAGGCATGTATATGCAGGGCAATGGACACAATGAATGCTCAGCTCTCATTTGGTTTGCAGTCTAGCGGGAGTGATAGAAGATTACAAAAAGCAAATGGTATAGTTACAGAGTTATTAGAAAGGAAATAAAACAGGGATGGGGGGCTTTTTTTTTTTTAATGGGGTTGTCAGGAAGACCTTTCTGATAAGGAGATATTTGAAAAGGAACCTGAAATAAGTAAAGGAATGAGCCTGTAATATAGTTAGGGCAAGAGTTTTCTGGCCAGAGTCAACAATATAATCATGGCCCAGAAGCAGTGCATGCTGGGATAGTGTTGTAAGAGGAGGTGTCAGTTGGAGGCACTGCATTTTCAGAAAGTGTCGTTTGCCTCTGGTGTCCATTTTCCTTTGGGTCCCAGTCATGGAACCTTCCTTGCCCTCCTTTCTGAGGGCTTGGAATGTTCCACTGGCTTATTTTTAACTTGCTAAAGGCATGGTGGATCCTGGTTGTGCTTGCCCCTTGGAAAAAGTAGACATTTGAAGGGCCTTGAAGCTTCATTTTTGTTTTCACTGCTGTTTTTCACTTTATTTCTTTTAAAAAAATTTCCTTCAGAGGCTGTTTATTACACAGCGGCAGTCAGCATGCACCAAGCAGAACTGCTTTTCATAATAAACCAATTCATCTTCTGGCATGTCAGAAATTTCTCAAATTGATACTTATAATAAATATGATTAATACCATATTGTATTTCAGTTGTTGCTGTAAAATAATTGGGAACAAATACCGTATTGTGATGTTGACAGTGTTGGGTCGGTTGGTGCCAAATGGTGGGAGCAGCCAACTGTATTTCATTAACAGCCACATTGCTACAATGCTATTAAGTTTTTCATAATCCCTTTACTCAGGGTTGATCATTCATTACGTCAGACAAATTCTTGCAACAATCACCCTGGAAGTAAATCTGCCAGCAATAATCTCAGCAAGATGGGTTCCCACTGGGACATCAGGTGCCCTGCCTGTGAAATATGCAGGCATTGCGATGTTGGACTTGAGGATTAAGAACTAAACAAGGGACTTGATAAAGGGGTCAGGGCTAATGGAAATGGAAATGATGAGCTTGCATCTGGAGTGGCAGGAGGGGGAGAAAGAGGCATGACTTTAAAAGGAAGGTAAGATGCCTCATGATCCCTCAGGCTTCTCCAGCCTTACCTGCTTCTCTCTTTGTCATAGTTACTGCTTCTGCCATGAGGTTATGGGTAGTTCTCCAAACACGTTAAACGCTTCCCAGGTTCCTCACTTTTGCATTTGCAACACGCAATTTTCACTTTCTTCTACATCCTTCCTGCCTCCTTGGAAGTCTAACTCTTATTTATCCTCCCAAACCTGGTTCAAGTGTCACTTCCTCACAACACTTGTCCATTCTTTCTACTGGGCTATAATGATGCCACGTGCACTTGTCAATTACCATGCATCTTACACTGTATTGCAATGATCCGGTTCCACGTATGTCTCTTCCTATACATGGAGTTCTCCTTGAAGGCAGGACTTGGACTTAGACTTAGTACCAGACAGAAGATGGCTTGGCTTAGAGAAAGCACTCAGTAAATAATTGTTGAACTGAACTAGACTGAAGGGGACTTAGAAACAGACTGGGCCTAATGGAGCCAGAGTTGCTGGCTACTCTGGTGACCTGCACAGAATGTCCCCTCTGCACAAAGGGCTAAAGGCCTGTGAAGGACCCTAGAATGCTTTAAGGCATTTCTCATGGATGTATCCACAAACATGCACACATGAAATACAGAGGAATAACACATGATCATGGGTTCTCAGTTTGGGATGAATTTTTTAGATAATTTTCTCCAAAACTGCATTGAATCACTCAGAAATTTTTATAATACTAGAGGTTCTTGGGCCCAGCACTGACTTTACTATATTATTAATGTATCCATTTAACACCCATGTACTAAACACTCATTATTTGTCAGGACACTGGGCTGGACATTGAGGATGGAGTCCTGAGTAAAGTTAACATAGGCCCTGTATTCATGTAACTCACAGTCTTGTGTATGTTGGGGGTGGTTTACAGACAAATATCAACCAAGTTATTACACAAATAAATATATAACTATAAATTTTTGATAAGAAAACTTTCAGGGTGATAGGAGTATGTCAATGGCAGGATCTGATCTTGTCTGAGTTGAGTTCCAAAAGGTGAGTAGAAGTCAAATTGGTAAATGGAGGTCAGAAGGTGGAAAACATTAAGGAAGAGGAAATAGCTTGTGCCAAGGGCATGAAGCTGAAAGGACTAGGAGACATTTGAAGAAGTGAAGATAGGCCTGGGTGATTGGAACACAGAGAGAGGAAGCTGGAGGGGTAGGCAGGGGGCAGGACAGATGAGGGAATTTGAGACCACACTATATAATTTAGTCTTTGTTCTAAGAGCTGTGGGAGGGCTTCCAAAATATTTAATCAAGAGAGTGAATGTTTACTCATATTTGTATCTAAAATGATCAGTCAATCTGCAACAGGCTGCAACAGGAAGAAGAACAAGTCTAGAAATAGGTCAGCAAGTCAGGAGGCCCTGGCAGTGGTCCATGAGCCTCCATAAGGATAATAATAGTGGGAACAGAAAAAAGTTGGTGGATGCAAGAAATATTTACAGGGATATATTGCCATGAATTGGTGATGTATTGAATAGCGATGAAGAGAAAGAGAAACTATTGAGGATGACCAGCCTTTTCTGGAGGAGAGGAACAGATGTGACGAGATAAAGGTTTGTGGGGAACCAGATTCTTCAGTTTGGGGGTGGCCCCCAGGATCTGCATTACCCACAAGTATTCCATGTGATTCTCATCTGGCACAGGTACAGCTAACTGGCCTTCAAGAATCTCTGGTCTGATGACCTATAACAACCTCACAAGTTGTCAATCCATAGTGAGTGTTAAATGTTCGCATTTGTCACTTGCAAATTTTTGTGTCTGAATCTCAGTTCTCAGCAATTTTTCCAGCTCTGCTTGATCCTTTAGCTTAGAGTTGTTGTGAGAATTCATTGAGGCTATTCATTCACCCAAAAATATTTAGTAAGCTCCTACTGTATGTTAGGTTGTGTCCTAGACAGAGGAGATTCAGAAAGGAACAGACATGATCTATACCTTCTAGGAGCTCAGTGTCAATTGAGAAAGGTAGATGTGGTATTAGTCTCATTTCAACATAATTAAATGCTATGTCATATGAAAGCCCAGAGGAGCTGGCAATGGCTTCCCCAGATACGGAGACACTTGAAGTAAGTCTTTCAGGATGAGCAGGACTGAGTCAGACAAAGTTATGGGAGAGTGTTTAGTCAAGCCAAAGCACGAATCTTTGGACATGGAAGCTAACACAGAATAAGCAGATAACATCGTTTTCCTCTCTTCCTTCCTCTTCCGTTAGTTGCCAGAAGCACTTTCTTGTGCTAGCAGATTCTCTGCCATTGAATGGTGGAAGACATGTATTCTTAGCCCATTTTTTCCACAATCTTCAGAGATATTAAGTGACTTCTACAAGTTCACCCAAGTGGTGACGGGCAGAACTAGTACCTAAATCCAGATCTTCAAACATCCAGGTCTAATTCATTTCCAAACACATCATGCTACCTCTAAATACTATTTGCTAGATATAAGAAACACTAAGCCAAGAACACCTTTTCCACAACAAACACCCCATACTATCTAGAGCCTGCAAATGGCTCCAGATGTAATTGTTAAACTTTGAACTTTGCATTACTCTAAATTTTGTTATTTTCATTTTCTGAAGTGGAAACAGATGGCTTTACGAAATCCTTGAGTCCTTTCTCTTTCTTATGACTGTCCCCACCAAGTGTAGCTATTCTCTCTTGAATAAGTATTGCAAGGTTGAGTTACATGCCTCCTAATGATGTCACCCAGGAGAGGAAATCTGGCATCTCAGCTCAGCTTCTTTTCTTACCACGTGATTGCATGAAGTTGCTCCCCAAAATGCAGTTCTGACTCCACCGACCCCTACTGGGGAGGGGGCTGGTTGGATGCAGCATCTCCATCTGGGCTAAGAGCTTTCTTAACCTCTGCATATGGGATGGCCTCCCTTGTGATTGGGTGGGTGTTGCTGTATATTCCATTTCAAATGCTCCGGCCCACACTGACTCAGGATGCATGATGTGTTCTCCCACGTCACAGTCTGCCTGTGGTTTCCTCAAGAACTACTTGGAGGCAGAGCACAATCTTGGATCCAGCACAGCTAGAGACCCTGAGGAAACTCTGCAACTTCAGCCTGAGGCCTCTCTGCTATTGTTCTGTTTTAAAAAATGCCAATTTGCCTCTTCGGCTGCCAAACATCTCCTCCCAATATGTTCTATGAGCATTCCCTCTTGTCAAAGCCCTGTGTAATGGTGGTTCTTGTTTCAAGCTGGGCTCTCATCTCTGTCTCAGGGGCTACATGGTTTATTTCCTAATTAGAGAGACTAATTTATGGAGGAAAAATTACATGGAACAAATGCAGCTATTCTCAACTGCATTGCTATCTCTTGTTTGTATATCATAAGTGCTATTTTTTCATTTATCAATTAAGTCAATGAATATTTCTGAGTGCTTACTGTATGTCCATATGTCAAGTTATTTCCATATCTCTCTCACTTGGCTGATTTCTATATTGATCAGCATTCTCTTTATGACTAATGCTAAAACCTACTTGAAGTGATTTAGGCAAAAGAGGACATTTATGGGAAGAATATTGGGGAAAACTCACATAACCACAGGCTGGGCAAGATGACCTGAACTCAGGGTCTAATGGACTTGTGATTTGAACTGTTCATCTCTTGTCTCTGTTTCTCTCGGAGGGCCAGCTTCATTCCCTTCCACATCATGTTGGCTTCCAACAGGGTGGGGAATGGGGATGCCAACAAATGCTGAGCTTCATCTGTCATATCTTCTATCATCACAGAAAGTCTACATCTCTTTTCTGCATTCCAGTTCCAACAATTCCTGGGAAGTTCTCTAATTGGTCAATCTTGGGTCAAATACTCACTCACAGCCCAGTCAATTGTGACCACAGAAAGAGGCAGGGCCCTGGTGCATTGATAGAGGCATACATTTCATCATGATGCTTTCTTGAGTGGGAGAGAAAAGGTTGGAGTTACTTACGTCAAACACATTAGGAATAGAATATTTTAGATATAACTAGGGAATGAATTATCTAATCTACTAAGTGCCAGGGTCATTATTTTGTTTAAAAATTACATTCAGGGGGCCTTATTGGATACAGCACTGCTCTAGGCACTGAAAATACAGTGGGGACTAAGACAAGGCCCTCCTATCATGGACCTTACATTAAGTAGGGAAGATAAAAATATGTAAACAAATAAAGAAAGAGGAAAGTCATAGGCAGTGATAAATGCTAAGTAGAATATTGAAACAAAGAGTACCAAGAAATAGTTGAGTGAGGACTTTAGCCAGAGAGGTAGGAAAACCTCTGTAAAGAGGGGACATGGAGGTGAGACCTGAATAATTTGATGAAAAAAGAGCATTCCAGGTGGAGGGAATAGCCAAGACAAAGTCTCTGTGGCTGGAATGAGCTGAGCACGTCCAAGGAATGGAAAGATCATAACGGGTAAAGTGTTACAGCGGGAGCGCTGGATTCAATCACAGATCTTAGATGAGAATCTTTCACCCCAGATGTGTGTCCCATCAGCCCCACTCCATCTTGCATACTTTCAGCGACAGAAAATCTGCTACCATTTAATTTTCAGTCAGGTCTAGCTCTTAGAATATCCTCTCCTCTTTTAAAAATGCAAATCTTACTTTACCTTAACAAATTTCCTGTGTGTTTGAGCTCATGCTACTTTTCTTAAAAGGCACAATAAAGCTATTCTCTCTTCCTCCCAAATGTCTGTCCAATATCTGAAGCCAATGGCTCTATCTCCTTCAGTTCTCTCCTTCACGAGAAGCACCCCCAGATTCCTTGATTATTTTTCAGGAGTAACTTGTGAAGACTCTGACCACTCTGGATAGACCTCCCCCCCCCCTTTTAAAATGCTTTGCAATTAATACCTGCCTTGTTTTGGACTGAAGATCTTTATTAATGTGGCCTAAGCATTAATTAACAACATTGTCCCACATACACCATCCATCCAAGCCCACAGGAGTCCTGCTTTACTTATCTAATCCTCGAGTGCTTGATTTTTATAATCAGGAAAGTCTCTCTGGCATTTGAGTTTGGGAAATGAGCCCAATACTGTGATGCATGCTACCCTATCCCACATAATTCAAATCATTGGAGCACTGGGCTCTTCAATGAAGTGGACTCCAGATCTCCAGTCCCCAACTAGTCAGGAGTAGAGGTTCTTGACAAGGAAACAAGCTGGCAGGAAGGGTTTAGAATATATATTTGCATATACACATAAATATATCTATTCCAATAGAACCTATATACTTACACATATAGTTTCTAGTAGAACAAATATATACAAATATACGACATATATGTATACATATTTATATGGCTCAGTATGGGTTCAGCCTACTTAATTATATTATACAAGGGACAGGATAAGTAAATAATTAAAATTGAAGCCTTGACAATTTTCAAGGGCCACAATAATCAAGAGGAAATTAATTATCTTAAACAGTAGGTTTATTGATCTTGGGAAGAAGAATCATTCACATAAAAAAGGACTGCCATTGCACGGAATGAAATTTAAAGAGATTTTGGACTTTTAGTGCAAGCCCAAATATTTGAGTCAATAGGATTTGTTTCTGTGTAGGGGAGGAATTGTTGCCTGACTTTATTCTGTGACTGTGAGTCTGGGTAAGGCTGGAGCAGCGGTGGGGGCGGGAGTAAGGGGGTTTGGGGGGGTGACAGGGAGGCAGGCAAGAACCGAAGGGCCTCAGAGTTGACCACATCTGGGGGAAGGCTAAGTCCCATGGTCCCTGACTTGCTAGAAGGATTTTTATTTATCTATCTATCTATTCATTCATTCATTCATTCATTTTAAAGATTGGCACCTAAGCTAACATCTGTTGCCAATCTTCTTTTTTTTTCCTTCTTCTTCTCCCCAAAGCCCCCCAGTACATAGTTACATATTCTAGTTGTGAGTGCCTCTAGTTGTGTGATGTGGGACACTGCCTCAGCATGGCTTCACGAGCGGTGCCAGGTCTGTGCCCAGGATCCGAACCACCGAAACCCTGGGCTGCTAAAGTGGAGCACGTGAACTTAACCACTTGGCCCAGACTGGCCCCTAGAAGGATCTTGTAAGCATTCCATTTGTCAGTCTATGGAATTCTCTGTCAAGTCCTGCTTCCTCAGCTCCAAGGAGCAGAGGTTATTAGAGAGGGGCTGGAATGACTTCATTTCCAATTTCTAATTTTTCTTTTCCTTTGTCTTTTCCCTCCTTCATTTCACCTTTCAAAATAATTTCTCCAATCATATTTCCTTTCCCAATTTCCTCTTGGTCCATGTGCCATTTCCTCTTTTATGATTGTAACAAATAGCTCTCATCCTAACTGGTGAATTGGAAGAAATAAGTTACTCCCTGAGAATAATTAACTCTTTGTTAGTTGTATATTTGGATTAGAATAGAGAGAAGCTTTATTAGCTTACCAGCGAATTGCAATATGGCACCTAATTTATTAGTACAAAATGGTTTTGCTTTAGTGGGTATTTAAGAATGATGTCAAAACTGGCAAAAGACCCTAATTTCTTAATATTCAAAAAAATATAATACTTAAAATATTTCTAAGGAATCAATATAGTGAAAATTCTTTTAAATACAATCCCTGAGATTTCTGACTTTCCACATATTTTAAGTATTAATCAGTTGCCATGATTTTAGCTTCATGTTTGATAATATATTTTTGAAAGTCCAAGTAAACAGATATATCCTCAATGACCAAGGACATTTTGCTAGATTCCCATTCCTTTCACATGCTATCTGCACCATCTGGTAGACTCATTCATTGATCTGGTTATTTACACAATTAATAAATATTTTGGGGGCATCTATTACAGGCTAGGCATGGGCTAAATACCAGTGACAGGGTAGTGATAAGAGAGATGTATTCCTGCTCTTATGCAGCTGATAGCCTCCAGGGAGAGAGACCATAAACAAGTATAACAATAATAACAACTAATGATAATAAACTGTTACAAAGGTGTTACAGAGAAGATCTATGCAGGAAATAAATACAGACAGTAATGGGGCTGGGTTTGTGTCACTTTAGCTAGGGAGGTCAGGATTAGGAGATGGCATTAAGATTGAAACCTTAAGAATGAAAAGGAGTGAGTCCCGCAGAAGACAGTGAAGAGCATATATTCCTCTTGAAGATGAAGATGAGCCCTTATTTACCAGACAATACTGGGCGCACAGAGAGCACCACTGAATTTGTATAAACCATACAGCAAACAAGCTGCACAGTGGAGATTAGAGGGTTTAAAGATCCTACTTCCTGCCTCAGAGCATTTTGACTCTTCTCCCTAGCCTGTTTCCTGTTTTCCACATTTTGGCTTTTTTCTACCTCTCTCTCTCTCTCTGTCTGCTGTCATCTCCAGGGTCCACCTAGATTTCCCTTTTCTCTACCCTGGACAATATAGTTCGAATAAACAAACCAAACAGGACAAGCTTAGACGTGTTTATAGCGTGTGCTGGAGAATGTCAAAGCAAAGCATGACTGAGGCCTGGGGACCCTCAGGCAGGGGAGCTTTATATTGTTTCTGGGTGAGAAGGTGGGTCTCGTGCCTCAGCTGGCTTGTGCCTGGTTCTCTAATAATGGAGGGTTATCTAATTGGTGCTTCTTTTACATCAGTGGAAGCAGGAACACAAGACACAGAGACAAAGCAACATGCCAGCAGTTAAGTATAACTGACGGTTTAGATCCATCATTCGAAAGGCTTTGCAGTAATATTTAGCATAGATGTCCTTGGGCGGGTCAGCTTCATATAAGACGTCTGGCATGTATTTTCTGGTATAAATTTATATCACTCCCCACTCAAGCAATTTATATTTCTAAGAACATGAAAGAGAACTATGATGAAGTACCATCTGACATTTCCTTGTCACTTAAATATAAAATAAAAATTAAAAGTCTAGAACTGTTATTACATTGGGGTTTAAAAAAATACACACAAGTGAAGAAAGTTTGCCAAAATGTGAACTGCAGGTTTGTTTTATTTTCTTACCATTCTTGTGGATATTATGACGGCGTCACTGAAGTCATGGTTTTTTAATTAAAGTAATTCCAGAGTCAGAGGATATTATCTGCTACATGAAAAGCTTGACACCCTCAGTCCCCATTTTTAATCACCTAAAAACAATCAGGTCAGATGGTTCCTCTCCAATTCTCCCAAAATCCTTATGGGAAATAATCACAGAGCAGAAGGCAAAGAAAACCAACCAAATGCAAGGCTTGCCCAGAGAACTTCCTGAGGCTGTCACAGAAGCATCTAGTCAATATTTGTTGTGACTAGCTGCCAGATGGGAATTTCACTTCATAAATGTGGGAAGTGGAAGAAAGGGCAGGATCTTGAGGATCTTACCTATGATATCCTATGTTGGAAGAGAAGAGAGTGGAGAAAATGACGACAAGGATTCCCTTGGCTACATAATAGAGGACATCACTTCCTGTGGTGGCCCCAGCTCCTCAGGAGACCCACATCGACAGCTGGTGATCGAAGTGCTTACTGCTAAGAGGACACTGCCTTTCCAAAAGACACAGATTATCTGTATTTAGGCTACATCTGAAGCATCTCCCCAGGAATCCTGTCTTGCTTTTTGCCAGCTCCCAAATGTCTTGGTTTGAATTGGCTAGCAGGAGGAAAAATGGATATGTTCTAAGTCAATGGCTTTCAAATGCTGCTTCCCATTAGAATCCTATTTCCAAATTTCCCATGATGTCTCCATATATGACTCAGAGAAGAGCAGAGCTGCCTGGTTTAGGTTAGGGAGGAGTTCAGGGTTCTACCTTGTTACTTCCCCCTCTCTCCCTGTGGGGACCTCTGAGGCACCTTTGTGCTTCTTGGAATCTAGTTTGAAACTTTAGAGAAATGCTGGCTCTCTGCTTGTGGCCTTTCTCATTAGTCCAAATCATAAATATTTATTGAGCATTGTCTACCTACAAAATACTGAAAGAAAGTCTTGAGGGGATGCAGACATGAAAAATAGCCTGGGCCTGCTCTTCATCCCCTCTTTCGCTCCACGGATGAACCACTGTAATATTAACCCTCTGCTCCAAATCAGCTCCACCATATGCCCCCCTCACAAGCCTCTTTCTGCTCATGGGCATGTCCATGTGTGTGGTATAAGTGTTCCCACAACCTGAATCCTGTTCCTGGGCATCTCTCTTCCCTCCACTCCCTACAACAGCTAGCTGCATCTTCTCTGCTCACTGGTCTTGGTCCTGCCTTTGGATTCTCTTCCCTGTGTCCTCTCTAATTGTGCCCTTGGACTTTGCAGTCTTTGCTTCCTCATCTCCCTTTCTCAGGACTTGGACACCAGATCTCCTTTGCACTTTGCCCAAAGATCAATACTGACTAGTCCCATGTTCAGTTCTGGTCTCCAGGACTCCATCCTGAGTGATAACATCTTACCCATAATTTCCATAATACTTATATGTACATTTACCTTAAAATCTGGTAAGGTGGGTCATATCCAAAAATTTGTTTCCCACTTCTTTGAGGTTTTTATCTCTCAATACTGTGCTTCTGAACCCAGCATGAACTTGGACCAATGGCTTTGCCTTTACACAGTAACCCATATACGTAACAGGCAAGCGAAAATCATGGCCAAATTCCTGTGGTATTATCAACCCCTTGAGACTCTGTGTGTGTGTGACTACCCCTAGGTTTAATTGTACATATCCTTAGAACATTTTTCTTTTGCTTCTGAGATGACCAAGGATTAGTGTTAAAACATGTCCACATTTGTCTCCGGATTTCATACTCACCAAAAGCAGGATCATTATACCTTTCTTGGAAAGGGTGGAATTAACTGCTGGCAACTCCAACACTTGGTGTCTTGAGAAGTCTGTGTAAAACATTAATATCGGCAATGCGTCAGCTCTCAGACGCCCCTTGAGTCCATGCATTCTCCTGACTCCTACATGGTCTAACCCCTCCTACCTCTGCATCCTCCTCTCATGCCACTCTCCCACTCTCAGTCCCTATGGTCCAGTCACCTCGTCCTCTGTCAGTCCCTAAAGGGTTTGCTGTTCTTCCATCTAGAATGCTCTTTTGATGACTGGGCCCTTTTCCTGCATATAATTTCAGTTAAATGTTGCCTCTTCAGAATGGCCTTTTCAAATCATATCATCTAAAATAGACAGTGCCATCTACATTTTTTGCAACCATAAAAATTATATTTGTTATATATATGTATATACACACACATATATGTATATAAATGTACGTGTGTGTGTGTGTGTATAGCAGAAAATTTGGAAAGCATAAATATACATAGAGGGAAGAGACCTCTAATTCTGCCATCCAGATAGACATACTGCTACTATTTTGGTGCATATTCTTCCTTCTACACATATTGCTATACAGAATGTATATTCTAGCTCAAATATAATGTCCTATTTTTTTCACTTAAATTTTAATCATAATTTCTTCATACTCATCAATAAACTTTTCACACCTACACTTTTAATAGTGTGTAATGTGCTATCTTAGGGAATTATTGTAATTTAATTATTTCTCTCATTTGACGTTTAAGTTGTTTTCATGCCTTTTTAAAATAAGTATATAGCACTGTAAGAAGCAGCTTTGTGTATAACAAAAAAGCAGTTAAAGATAAAGACAGAGTCTGTTATCTCTATTTGCTGGTATTTGAATAGGATTGACAGTTTCCTAGATGACCTGTTGTAGGTGTAAGGTATGTAGTCCTGAGAAAGCTCCCTGGGCTTAAGGATGTGTGCATGCGTGTGTGTGTGTGTGTGTGTGTGTGTGTGGTAGCAGTAGCAGAAAGTAGTAGAACATCAACAATTTAGAAACAGAAATATTAACTCTGGTTACAGAATCTGATAATCTAAAAGATCAACTTAACAATTACATATGCAAATATGTTGAAAGTAACTAATTTTTAATGCAATTAAAACAAACAGGCGGATTTGTTAAGCAGATATTCCAACTGCTGAACCCAATCAAATATTCATATCTTTCTGGAATGAACCAAAATAGAGACAGACATTCTTCCATCCTAGTGATAGCACGTGTGTACAGTTACATGTACACACACCCATGCATACGGAGAGCTAAGCCTTCACAAAAAGAGACATTGTGCATCATATTTCAATTTATGGATGCTACTTCACTGAAATACAGTTATAGCATAATGATTTGGAGAATGGTGTCAGACTGTCTGAATTCAAATTCCAGCTCCGCCCTTTGCTAACTCTGTAAATTTCAGCTGATTCCTTGACTTCTTCCCGGTTGCCTCATCTATAAAATGAGATTTAATATTACATAGGTCATAGTTAATTCTTTGATGTAGAAATAATGAGATAATACAAGTAAAGCCCTTAGTCCTGGCTCATGAGAACTCCTCCATTGATGGGAGCTATAATTGTTCTTTTATGAGACTCACTTCCTCCATTATTTGTGGAAGATCCAGTTTTCACTTCAGGATGTGCTTTGATTTCCATAAGGCAAAATCCTCCAAGAATTATACGAAGTAGCTTCTGATAGGGAGAGGCAGCTGATCTGACTTTGACCTCTTGAGTATCATTTTACTCGAGTCACTAATTCATTCACCAAACTACTGCATATCTACTATGCTACAGGCACTGTGCTAGGTGTGAGGGGTTCAGGAAATAATAAAGACACAGTCCCTGGTGTCATGGAAATTTCATCCTATCAAACATTTAAAAAATTCCCCAGTATATATCATAATGTCTGTTTCTTGGAATCTTGCCACCTTCCCTTTAAAAGCCTGGCTAAGCTTGTGCAAAATTTCTTGGTATTCCCAGGGCAAATATGAGGTACAATGAAATTAGAAAAAATATTTACTAAGAAAGAACATAAAAGAATTGAAGGCAGAAAGTACACGCAGTGTCGAGTTAGAGAGCTTTTCAAGGAGCAGGATACTGTATTGAAGGAAACCATCCTGAGCCCCAGTCCTAGAATTAGCATTTTGTCCAGTTCTTGGCCTCCAACATACCAGCTCGTTTCTCGGAGGTCACTGCTCCCTAGCTCCCTCTCAGGCCTCTGGCCTCCATGAAGGCAAGCATTGACTCTCTTTGCCCTGTATCAACCTAGATGCAAAAGACTTTTCTTCCCATGAACGCAAAACCTTTTCCTAACTTATTTTCCCTGGATGAGTTTTCTATAGTCAAGGACCAGTGTTGCCAGACTGCCTTTGAGTCCCAGTGGCCCTCCACACCTAGGTTATCAGCCCTATCTACTCTCAAACCAACTGCTATGATAGACTCCTCCATTCCAACAGGGACGTGTCCAACCCATTGAAAGGCTCAAGGCAGTGTTTGCTTCCCAACAGAAATATAACATGAGCCACACATGTGAACCCTATATGAATTTTAAACTTTCTAGGTACCACATTAAAAAAAGTAAAAAGACATGGTTAAAAATCAAGCTAATAATATGTTTTATATAAATCAACATATCAAAATGTCTACCATTGTCACATGTAATCGAATATAAATTATTGAGATATTTTCCATTTTTTTCATACTAAGTCTGAAATCCAGTTTGTATTTTACATGAATAGCATATCTCAATTCAGACTAGCCACATTTCAAGGGCTCAACAGCCATGTGTGACCAGTGACTACCACGTTGGACAGTGTAGACCCGGGAAATCCAAAGACCTTCACTACACAGCAATGCTAACATACACACTGCAAGAATTCTCCCACCCACCAATACAGGAGGGTCATTCTCTCATAACCCCTTACTTCCTTTCTCCCATGCACCCTTCCAGTACTAATAAATCAACTCCTTGTCCAAGTATCATATCCAAATGATGTTTCCCACAATGCTTCCAGAAGCCTTCCATCCATATAACTCTGCCTCCGCCCAGCTGTCACTGTCTCACGTTTCTACAGCAAATCCCTCAAAACATCATCTTCAGCAAACATCATTCAGAATCTTACTGTACACAGTTCCTGGCTGAATATGGATTATAATAGGTGAAAGGGGGATATTCTCCATCTCCTTTAGACCTGACCATGTCTGTAAACACAACCTACTTTTCTTGTGTCTTTGCTAGTGGCTTCATTCAGTTAAATACAATTTTTTGGGAAGTTAGAAAACTGATTTGAAAGATGAAAGAACAAACACACAAGGCTGTTGTGTTACTTGGTTAAATTGATTGGTCCATAAGTCCAAATAATCAAACCAGTCCTGTGAGAGGGTAAAAATCGATATTGTCAAGAGAATCTCCTGGGACCTGAGCTCTGTCAAACACTTTACAGAGCTGGTTCTCCTTTTCCTTTTCTTTCATCTTATTTTTCTGTGAGAAAATCAAGATCATCTACCAGTCTGTGAAAAGTAGTTAACTTTCTCACTCAAGCTTCACCTCTTCCGACAAGGCTTCCCTTACTGGCCCAGGGGTGGCGGAGGTGGCCCTTATCCCTGTGCCTATAGATTTCTGTGTACATCTCCTGAATCTCCTTCCACCAGAGTATAATGACTAAAAGTGTGGACTCTTGAGCCAGACTCCTGGGTTCAATTCTTGGTTCTTACATTTATTAGCTGTGTGGCCTTGGACCAGCTGTTTGACCTCTCTGTGCCTCAGTTTCCCCAATAATAGTGCTTATTCTTAGAGTTGTTATGAGCATTGAATGATTTAATACACAAAAAGCACTTAGAATTGTTGTCTGGCAAATATTACATGTTGGCTGTTATGACTTTATAATTGCTTTTGGCTTTTGTTCTCTCAATGACCACAACCGTCTTCAAGTATAATTAGCCCAAACATTAACAATTTGCAACAAAACAAGTTCCTCCACTGCCTTTCCTATTTCTATCAATGTTGCCATAATTCTCCCTTTTAAACCTGCTCAGAACTTTAGAAACGTCTTTGATCCCTTTCAATGTGTTCCCACGTCCAGTTTGTCACTATGTCTATTGATATTTTGTCTTTCTAATTGTTCTAGGAGAAATCAACAGGACGATCACAGAATTTAAAGTCCAATGAGATATCCTAGCTCTGAAATTCATGAGCTGAGTGGTTTGGAGTAATTCTTCAGTCTTTGATCCTCAATCTCCTCTGAAATGCAAATTTTAATGCCTTTTTCATATTTTAATTGTATCACATCCGCAAATATATAAGCACATGCGCCATCTACACATGGGAAATTGCTCTTGGTAACTCTCAAGCTCATTGGATTCAAGGCTGAGAGCAAGAACACATTGCAGAACATTGCAGAACACTTTCTTTCTTTCTTCCCCTCAGAATCCTAGAACATCAGTGCTTAAAATGATGTTAGAACTTATCCATTACAATTTATTTATTATCTCCATTGAGTAGTGCCGGCCATGGGGCACAGTGCTCAGTGTGTGGGTAATCATTGGTAAGACCCAGTTGAAGGAATGCTGAGCTGAGTGAATGGAGGTGAAATGGTTCATCTGTTAGACTGCAACCTTTTTAGTGCCCAATAACAATATTTGTTCTTCAAAATTTGTGAAGATATTTTAAGAAATGTAGCCAAGCTGAATGAGTCTCAGGAACTCTGATGAATTATTTGTACTGCCTGGAAAACATTAAAATATAGAATTTTCTTTCATCCATTTCATTAAACTATTAGACATTTTTCTGCCTTGAGCAAGTTATCAAGGTATTTATGTGTATGTATTGTGTGTGTGTGTGTGTGTGTGTGTGTTTATCTTGATAATCAGCTATGATGAGAGAGGAAATGCTGGAAAAGTGTTTGACACTTTAATGAGAGTTTGTGACATCTGTTTTCCAGATTCTACCACATGTTGAAGTAGCTCAGTAAATTCTGGTAGCACTGCAGATTCAAAACTTCTACTTCAGACCCATCCTGGGGAGAGTCCTGAGGTGGCTAATTTGTCTCTGGTGTCCCCAGTGTTTTGCATATTTGAATCCCGTGATTTGACCCTCTCAAATTCCCAAGTCATCGTGGTATTACCACATCCCTTGACCAGATCTTATCCTCTAGGAGAGGCTGAAATGCCTGGTACTTCAACCCAGTGCAAATGGCATCCTTTAATAGGCACCCTGATTTTCAAGCTAACGGAGGGGGTCTGGCATGGTAGAATTTCAATCACAGTTTTATATTATCTTTTCTTGGGCTTCTATGATGACTTTATTAAATCTCTGGAAGTGGCTGTCGATGAAGTTTCTTATGGTCCCATTCAAACTTCTATTTTCGGGGAAGTTTCTAGAAACCCTTACAGTACTTGCTACTTACTTTGGGTTGAAGTTCCAAATTATAACTTCAAGTGAGGGGTTTCTCTGCTCTTAGGTATTGGAGCTGGGGCAGGGGAGTGAGGGAGAATGTTGATGGAAGGTGTGATGATGGAAAACCATAAAGAGCAGAAATGAACAGGAAGAGGGCTGACTTTATTGGGGTCCCCGACAGACATCGCAACAGGTGCTTGATTACATGTTATGTCTTTCAATTCCTTTGCATCCCAGACAGGTGAATATTATCACCCCTATTTTATAAATGAAAGGAATAAGCATAAAGGAGTACAACGACTTGCCGAAGTGGAAGAGTTGCGATTAGGAAGCAGGTCGGAGGAATGCCACAGCCTGTCTTTTCTGTTCATCCTATTGAACTCTGGCTGTCACTCTCCTCCGTTTCCTCTGTGAAGGCTCACGGCTACCTGGAGGGTTGGACCAGTACCTTCAGGTTATGCCCCCTCGTCCTAACCCATGTATACCTGAAACTCAGCAAGAAGGAGGGAGAACAGCTGTACTTTCCTGTCTCACCAAACACCCTGTGGCAAAGGGGCATCTCAAAGGAGACTTTGTCCTCACGAGTGGTGGGGAAGCAGGGAAAGAGGCAGCTGCCCCAGGATTAAATGGGTTTTTGGTTTGCTCAATCCCAGGTTCCTCACCTAGAAGAAGGCTTACCGATCTCCTTTGTCATAAACTATCGAGCAGGTTTGTTTTGAGATAACGAATAGATGAACAATAGCAGCATGGTGTACTGGGTACGTCTCAGTTTTCTCATCTATTAAATAAAGATATTAATGCCTACATCGGGGTTGTAGGGAGGCCTAAATGAAATACTGTGTGTAACACAAAGAGTCCAATAAATGGCAGGTATGTATTATTATTAATTATTAATAATAAAAGTATAGTAAAAATGGCATGCTTGCTATGCGTCAGGCATCATTCTCAGTACTTTATAAATATGAACTCATTGAATCCTCTCAACAACACCGTGAGGAAGGTACTATTATTATCATCATTTCATAGTGGAGGAAACAACAGAGATGCTGATGATTTGGAATAAAGAGTTTTAAATAGTAAAAATCTGCTATTATTAATTATTAATTCTATGTAATCAATTATTCATAATGCCATCTCATATATGGTAAATTACCCTCCCTCAGCCCCACATGATCTTATTTAATCATCTAAAGTCAATGAGACAGGAAGTGGGCAAGTTATACCCACCAGCTCATCTAGGGGCCGCCCCTGCAACCCCTTGGTCTTTTGAATCTTACAAGATGAAATTCCCACTGTAGTACATCTCCAAATACTAGAAAGTTCTTTCTTCTATCTAACTGAAAACTGTCTCTCTTTCACTTCCTCCCAGCACTCCTGGATTTGCCCTCTGAGTCAGATTACCTCAATTTAATCCCTTTTCCATTGGATGCCTCTTTAAATATTTTAGGATTGTGATCCCAGCTCCCTGAGCCCCCTTTACTCCAGGCCAAATGCTCCCAGACCCTTCAGCTCTTCCTCATGTGACGTGGTTACTGGGCTGCCCAACATTCTGGCCACGCTGTTGTGGATACATTCCAGGTCGTCATACCCCTCTTCGTGTGTGATCAACAGGACTGAGAGGAACAAGCTGGGCAGGTCGTGTGGGCTGAGAGGAGAGGGGCCATGCCATTTACCAGCTCTCTGACCCTGGGGAAAAGGATGGACATTTCTGAGCTGACATTTTCCAGGATTTACCTCAGGACTACCAGTAGGTTTGTTGTGATATGATGTGAGAGAATCAA
Organism: Equus przewalskii; assembly: GCF_037783145.1. Taxonomy (NCBI): domain Eukaryota; kingdom Metazoa; phylum Chordata; class Mammalia; order Perissodactyla; family Equidae; genus Equus; species Equus przewalskii. The sequence goes on along the minus strand of NC_091838.1, from coordinate 70,337,317 downwards.
CTATGTGAAGCCCATTACCCATATTGTTCATTCACATGTTTATTTATTTATTCTACAAAAATAGAATAGACTATTCCACATATAGTCTAATGAGCCAATACTATATGTCACTGAGAATACAGAGTGAGAAGATAGAATCTGTGACCTCATGGGACACAAATTCCCATACGTTTAAGGTAGAATAAATTGTATTATATTAAGTGTTCTAATATGTAATTGTCATTCCCTTATTGTAATGATTGGTTCTATATACTCTATAAGTTTGCAAATTTCCTTTATAAAGTGGATGCCAAGCTTTGTTTTTCCCCATTTCACAGAACCTGGGCTCTGTGAACAGGCCACCTGGATTGTATCTCAGACAACTAACTGTATCATTTGGGACAAGTTCCTTCTCCTACATCTATAAATTGAGGATAACAAGAGTACATTCCAATAAGATTGTAGTGAATGTTAAGTAAGAAAATGTGTGCAAAGTGTTTTGATCTGTGCCTGGTACAGGGTAAATAAAGTAGTTCAAGTATGAGCTATTGTTGAGATTATCATTACTGTTATTGTTAGTATTATTATATTAGCCAATTATTTCAGCCTATTGGTCCATTATATGTTTGTTTTTTAATCCAATTACCAAACACTTACAGAGCATCTTTGAGGAATTCTGTTCTCATCCTGGTAGGACAATTGCTTTGTTCCTGACCTCAATGAACTCACAGTCTAAAGGAGGAGAGGCACATATAAATGACGTACTCTAACGCTGTTATAAGTTCAATCATAGCATATGTGCAGGAAGCTAAAGGAGAGGAATCAGGAGAGTGTGACAACTCACAGGATGACCAGAGTTGTCCAACTATAGGATAATGCCTGATCTGTGTTTTAAGAGACAAATTAGAGTTAACCCAAATAGGATTTTTTGACTCAATAAATAAATAAATCACATAACAATGTAAATATTTCCGCATATATTTTCAAAATGCTCTCTTCATAGCGTGATTTTCTCTTGAGAGCAGTTCTGTCACTGTGAAATGCCACTTTTACCTTGCAGGGACAGCTCAAGTGGGTTTATTTTTACAAATATATCTGCTGGCTACTGACAGTCACTTCTCATTACAGAGGAGGTCAGCATATTCGGAACATTGGCCTTTTTTGTTAAAGAGAAACACACATCTCTCTTTATTGTTCTGCATCCCCTTTAAAAATTTTGCCACAAGATAATTTCCACAATAAAATTTGTACTGTAAGATATCTGTAGTCATTTCCAATCTCATGGAAAATACTGCAAAAATTTTACTTAGTCTTTCTTGTTTTAGAGACATTGACCACGTTAACTGCAATCTATATAGCATTTTTTATGCTTTCCACTCCAACTTTGATGCAATAGCTTGTCCATGACTTATACAGTAAATAACTTTTAAGTGTGGTGCTCTCTGCAAACTTAACACAATTTTGTCCCTTTGCTTCTAATGAGCATCTACTCCAACAATGGTTACAGTTATACACTTCTTCCATAAAGGACTGTGTTTATTAAGTCAACTGCTGTGTGCAAGGGCATCTTTGCTTTCTAGGATCACATGCAACAATCTTTTTCATGTGCTTTAATATTAAATGAGAAGCTAAAAAATTCTATAAACAGAAACATGTTAGAAACACTTGTACTTTCATTCCATTGTAGAACATACATTCTGTTGTGTAATTGCTTCAATGTTTATTCCTTTAAATATTTAGCAGTGCTGTCTATCTACAGCATCATAGCATTTGTTGACAAAGGAATACATTTGGGTTATTACCATGTTGTTTTCCGTCTACGATGTCAGTCTTTTTCACTGAACCAGGATACAGCCACAGTGAGACGACTTTTATCTTTTAAAAATCAATTAAGAAACTTAAACATAAGCTTCTAAATTATCACTAAGTTTACTAAAATTTCATGAAATATTAGATTAAGTAATGCATGGTTTTATATATTCCTGAGGGGAAAAAAATATATTGGTCCTTATATTCTTCATACTTACTGAATACTTTGTTCATTGTGATGGCTTTGTACTGTTAGTCACTAATATCTCAAGGCAGAGATACACTTGAGGTGAGATTCATAGTTAAGGTTAGTGGGTGTAAATCCATATTTCAAATAGACCTCTTGATAATGTCAATGTTTTGAGCTAACTTCCCGTCAGATCTGATTAGATCATCCTTGCTTTTCCTTCACAATTTGGAAAATGGAAACCTTGTAGCAGGATTAGGGGGCCATGCCATCTCTGCTTTTTTCTTGCCTAAGCTCAGTGCTGGCATTTTAGAGTTTTGCACTTTCTTTACAGGAAGATTTTTAAGCCACTCATCCATGTTGTGAGGGGTAGTTTAATTAAAACTCAAGCTATCCTCTCAATCTCCAGAGCAGAGCCCAGGTAGCTACAGTGAGCTGGCAGCACATCTGCTGGAAGGCTGGCCTGGGGACATGTGGGAGGAGAGAATGGCAACTGCTATTTATTGAGCTCGGCATTCTCTCCCCAACTGAGAGTTTCCCCTATGCAAAATTTAATTATGCAAGAATTTACATCTGTATATTTTTTGGCAACCACGAAAATTTTGGTTCCAGGAAATGCAAATTTTGTGACGCCTATTATAGATAGAAAAAGAGAGAGCAAGTGTAGAACACAGATAAAGCAGTGGCAGTGCAACAAAGAGAATTTTATTGGAAGCTTTGAGAAAGCAAGAAGGATGAGGAAAAACAGAACCTAATTTTACAATTGCAGTCATTTAAGAATCGGAGTAGGCGTAAGAGGTGTTACTAGGGGCAAGTCCCAGGGAGGCAGGAGGGGTGGGGGTGATTAAGGATAGTGAGCACTCATGGACTTATTTGATCCAATATGCAGAGATTGGAGGACCAACCTTAGTATGACCAGCAAACCAGGCAAAGAAAGGGTTACTGAGGATCTGATCGATAACTAACGTGGTTGGTCAAATGTTTTCCAGACAAAATGAAACTATGTGTTCTGTTTTGCAGAAATTGATGTTCTCATTTTGCAGATGTTGCTGTCTTGCAGAGAAACTCACAGGTTTGCAGCAAGACCCCTGCAAAATGTTCCAGCTCCAAGCATCCTAAACTTACCTTAAACTCATTAGCATGTTAAATTCTCCTCCTCTGGGAGGGTCCAAGCAGCCATTTTCAAATCATGTGATTTATGTCATAACATGTTTACCTGCTATGCATGTGCCCTGAATTAGCACGGTTGTTACACAGCTGTTACAAGTCAACCTGGTATCCTCCGCTCTCTTGTGTATAAAGTCTCCACTGGCACTGGGCTAAGGGAGACACTACTTTTGGGAGATTTCCCTGGCTTTCTCCATTGTTTGTGCAAACAATAAACCTCTTCCTCAGCTAATTCTGCTTTGGTTGTGCTTTTCAACTCTGCACTCACCAACAGACCAACCCATTGAGCTTGGTTACATTAGGGAAAAACAACCAAGCCAGCGTCCTAGTATGTTCATTACCTCCATCAAGCTGAGGACATATCTGAAACAAAGTATAAGCTATTTCCTGAAGAGTTTCTAGCAACAAGGAATTCTAAATGTCCATGAATAATAGCGAAGGATTTACTATCTCACATTTAAAGTGTGTAAAATGTTATCATTGTCTTATTTACAATATCTTTATTATTGTATATTAGTAAATTAAATATTTATTTATAAGGAGTTTTATAGATTTATTAGCAACCTCAGTTCTTCATTCCACTTTCCTTAGGTTCCTGAAATTAAATTACCCAGCTCTGTGCCAAGTCACCTACTTTGTGGGTTTTCGGGATCTAACTACTACATTTTGAAGGACATATTTTTTATCAGAAATATCACTAGGCACTTTATGCTCTTTAATTTAATCCTCACATCAATTTAGAGCCTAGACAAATGTTTACTGTAGTAAACATGTATGCTAAACTAACTATTATTTTCAACTGTTTACAGCAAAGAAATATGAAGTCCAGAGAATTTGGAGAGATACTAATTGAAGTAGGATATAATCTGTATTAGTTTCCTATTGCTGCTGTAACAGATTACCACAAATTTACTCACTTAAAACAACACAATTTCATTATCTTATAGTTCTGGATGTCAGATGTCCAAAATGGGTCTCACTGGGCTAAAATCAAGGATTTGGCTGCGTTCCTTCTGGAGGCATTCGGGGACAATCTGTTTCTCTGCATTTTCCTGCTTCTAGAGGCTGCTTGCATTCCTCAGTTTGGGGCTCTTTTCCATTTTCAAGGCCAGCAATCACATCACTCCGACCTCTCCTTTTGTTGCCACATCTTCTTTTTCTACTCTGACTTTCCTGCCTCCCTCTCATATAGAAGGACCCTTGTGATTACATTGGATCCACCTGTATAATCCAGGGTAATCTCCTCATCTCAAAAATCCTTGATTTAATCACATCTGTAAAGTCCATTTTGTTATGCAAATTAATGATGACAGGACCTGGGGATTAGGATTTAGGTATCTTTGGGGGCCATGATTCTGCCCACCACATAAACCCAGATTTGTCTAAAGCTAATACCTAGGAAACTTCTATTTTACATTCATTGATTCATTCAATATTTTTCATTCACACCTGCTATTTGCAAGACTATGTTCTAAGCCCTGAGGATATAATGTTGAACAAGATAGTCACAACCTCTGTAGCTCAAATATCCCCCGGGCTAGCTCAAAGTCCCTCACCTCTCCACCTCTCCCAAGATATTAATCCATTAAAATTCATTGAGTCTGCTAAATGGATACATCATGCTGGGCAGAAAGGGGGAGGAAAGAAATACAAATTAAGATCTGTAGTCTCAAGGATTGTTCAATCTAGATGGAAAGATGAAATGCATACAAAAGAAGATGAAAGCAAACAGAGGAAAAAGGTGTAATGAATTCAACTTGAGAAAGAACGCGTTTTGTATGAAAAAAATATCTTTGGAAGTGCTTAGAGTAGAAGAGATATAATCTGAGGTTGTTGAGGTCAGCAAGCAAAAAGGCTCAGAGAGGTAGAAAGTTACTCTGCATCAATGAGAGGAAAGAATTTATTAATTTGATCCTGATAAGGAGGTACAAACAGAGGAAAAAAGTGTAATGCATTCACCTCCGATATAGGATGTTCTGGGATTTGTGTCAGGGATGTGCCTACGTTTCTGGGCAGGAGACCCTTGATAAAGGGAGAAAGGAAGATGAAAAGATTTGACATTATAAAGGCAAAATGAAGATAACTTTTAATGTAATCAATTTCTTCAAAGGGTAAAATGTATCCACTGGGAAACATCTGAATGAATAGAAAAATCTATTCTTCAGTGTCATTAGAATTAAAAATAATTTTAATTATCAGCATTTACAAAGCCTGGTCTATCAGCAATGCATGTCACAATCATGCTACTAGTCCCCTTTAGCAGGTGGAATATATCAACTTGAAAAGTCCTTATATGGCTAATGGAGAAATCGGATAAAATCTCCATAGAGAAGGTGTAGAAGGGTTACGATGAACCCTTCCAGCTCGGTAGACTCAATCCATGGTAAATCCCAAGAGTTAAGCCACTTCCTATTAAATACAGGCATGTCACTATGTGGGGCTCAGAACCTGCTTCTGACTGCAGGCAGGAGTATTTGCTCATTTCTCTCTCTGAGGATTTGGAACTTCCAGAAGTTAATGATGGGCTTGACAACAAACATCCAGGTGGGGAGTAAGAAAAGCTTTGTCAAACCAGCTGTTTAGAATACATGACGTCAAGCATCCAGATGTTTGGAGGCATTTGGTACTTGGGTGAATCTCCTCCTTCTACCCAGCTATCTGAGAAAGATCAATCTAGCATTGGGATGTCTTTCTACCTTAGGGGGTCCTGCACCTGGCCTCTGGCCTGCAGGCAACTGACATGCACTAAAAGGGTGTCTGGCTTTCATCTTTGTTGGAGAGATTCTTTCTCACTGACACTTTTCTATGGCAGACAGCTCAGGCTCACTTCTGGACTTACATACACAATGCCTCTATGGGGAAGGCCTTCCAACCTGATGTTACACCCATGCAAACTGTCCTTAGAATCTGGCATTTCCTAAATTCCAGAAGCTTTTTCCCGAGGCAGCTACTCTACTCTGGCTTTGCCTTACTAATTTTTCTCTTTTCTGAACTTTCCTGGCACCCACTTTTGTGCTTGATTTTATACTATCACATATCATTTATTGACTCCTTCTATGCACTTCCTTAGCATTTCTTGTGACATGTGGCTTCCGTTAACTCACACTTGCCATTTAGAAATGTCTTGGATTATGGGTTTCTGACATTGAATGTGGGAAGACAACAAATGCTGTGACCCACGGACCTTGGTCCACACCACAGTATTTTGGGGGTAAGGTTGTCAAATGATAACACTAATTATAGCCCTAGAGGCATTCCCAACAATTTCAGTCTTATATGTAGCATGCTTTATTTTGTACCTTGGGCCCATTTGCTCCTATTTAAGAAAACAAGAAAAGCACTAAAATAGAAGAGACCTTGTCTTAATGCCATATCCCCAGTATAGACACTGAAGTAAAGTTTGTCCTACTAATCAATTAATGGAAAGCAAATTGATTTACTTATGTTCTCTTAAAAGTAAACGTATATTATTATTAATTTGATTTACTAATGTAAATTTTCATACCAGTCTAGGCTAAAGAGATATAAGATGTTCTTACCCAGGGCAGGGGGTTGGGTGCGTGAGTGACATCCTCCTAACCCTTTTGTTTACCATTATTCCTTACAGGAAATTTTGCTTTGACTTAGTTGGATTTACTTTACACGTGCATTTTCAGTTATAGGTTCAACTTATACATCAGTCTTAGCCGTCATCAGTAGTTTTATCCTTTATCTCTACCTTCATCTAACTCTCCAAGGAGATTTGAAGACATTGGAGAGTCTTTCTTTTTACCATCAGCTACAGTGGCTCTTAAACTCTCCTGAACATTAACTTGTTAAAACGCAAATTCCTGGCCCTCATTCTGGAATATTCAGGAATCTGCAATCTATAATAATTTGAATAAGTGTAATAACATGGCTCAGGAGAAACACCATCCTACGGCCTGGCATCTAGCCCCCCTGGATTGTGGTAGGAACTCAGTACTTACTGTTTGCTCGTTTCTCTTTTTATCATCCATTAAAAGATAATTTTCAAAAAAAGGTAAAATCAGAACTCTCATACTGACATAAATATGAACATGTGTTGAAAAGATTTGGTTTAACTCATTAATGAGGAAACTGGTGATGTGTTACGAGTTCAAGGGAAAACCAAAAAAAGATACATTTATAGATCAGGAATATGGAAATGAATGGGCAAATGGAAGTAAAACTGGCTTTTTCCACAGTAGGGGAGGAAAGTCAATTAAATCTCCCGTGGACAGAATTTACAAGAATTATATGCATAACTATTAGTTTACAGAGCTCTAAAATGGCTCAGAGACAAAGAAAGACCAGAATCCAATAATCTGGAAGGATGTGATTTAAACAATGTGCAGTTTTCCATTGAAGCACAGTACTTTCCTATTCATGCTGGAGAGGAATCTAAGAAGAAAGAACATCCTGAATTGAAAGACATGGAGGCTGAGAGATCAGAATGTGGAAACAAAGACAAACCACATCGTAGGGTTGGAACTCAAGAGTAGGACATTAGTGGTGCAGGAAAGAGGTGGTGGAGAGCAGGGAAGGAAAGTGCAAGTGTAAAGTGAAGACAAGAAATCAGTCACTCAAGGGACAGGTGATGTGTGGTCCTGAACCAACTAGGATTTGGGCAGTTCTATGGCATTGCCAGCTTTTATTCGGAGAAAAGCCAGCTCCTCTCTTGGACATTGTGCAAACTCCACTCCTTCAGCAGAACCATTCCATCACTGTCCTGATGACCAGAGGGTCACGACTTTCCCTTTTTGAAAGTTTGTGGTTTAAGTGATCTCTATTTAGAAACTTCACTCAGAGGACACAGGTGGGAGCAAGAGATTGGTTTTTGAGGAACATAATTTAGGTCATCAAGTCCCCATTTGACATTTCAATGCTTAAGGCCCTGAGGGTATCTGTATCTTAATATGGCCAAGGAATTATAAAGTGATCTTTTGCCCCCTCTGGGGCACAAGACATCACAGAAATGAAGCTGATGGAAAGAGTCACATGGGTTAACCAAATGGCATCGTCAGCCTCCTCAATCTGCCACATCCCTAATGTCGTCAGCTTGGAGGGGCAGCTGCCAAGTGAGAAGGGGCTAGACATTCCTTAAAACAGGTGCCTTCTTTTCCAGGACCCAAGCAAGAGCCTAAGATACTTTCCATAATGTTGGAAAGCACATCCTTAGAAAAACATGCTTCAATTGCTAAATAGGGACATTTAGTCTCAGTTCCAAACCCATTTTTACTTTGGGTTCTTCATCGGAATTTGTGACAATATTTGGCAAATCTAGACTTGGGGGATCCAGAAAGGAAAGGAGAAGTCATAAAATTAAAAGAAGAATATCATTATATCATTAGAGAGAACAAGCTAGGTTTGTGTAATGAAAACTTGACCACTTTATTCCCCTTCTTCAAACAATTGAATGGATATTCATTTCAATTAGGATGAAAGCTAAACTCTTCGTCAGGGCTTGCAAAGGCCTCCATGCTAGGCATTTATACGCCTTCTATGTTCCAACTTATCACTCTCACTGCCCATTCCCCCCACCACATACCCTGATCTTAACACATATTGTGGCCTCTGCTTGAAACACTCTTCTTGCCCTTTTATTGACCCTACTGACTCCTACTTAGCTTCAGCTTAGATGTCATTCCTACCAGGAAGCATTCCCTGCTTCCTTCAATCTGGGTGAGGTGTCACTCTGTGTTCTTGTATCACCCTGCATTTCTCTGGTCAAAGCATTTATGACCTCGTGTTGAAATGTGCCTCTCTCATCAAACTGTAAACATAAGGGAGAAGGCTGGGACTTATAGCTATCTCATTCAATGTTACACGTTCAATTCCAGAAAAGTATCAGAGCATCATTGGAACTTAGAATATTTGTAGACTGAAGGACCAATTGAGTGAGTGAGCAAATAAGTGGATGAATGAATGAATTATTGAGTGAATGAATGAATGATTAAGTGAATGGATATAAAATTGAGGGAACTGGATATCTTTCCTGAGGTGAAAAGAATAGTGAATAAGGACAATAATTGTCTTAACTATGGGAAAAATTATCTTATAAAGGAGATAGCAGGTTCGTTTTGCTCCAGATGGCAGAGCTAATCCCTAAAGCTAGAAGATGCTTCGAGTGAAGTTTCTGCTCAAAGAACTTTTCTAAAAATAGGGCAGCCAAACAATGAAGCAGATTGCCTCAAAGGTACATATGCTTTCAAAGAAAGGATGCTAGAGTGGATGTTTGGGATGCTGTGTGGGGATAATCAGGAACTGAGGATGGGGAATTAGGGACTTGGGGGTGTCTGTTAGACATGGGAAATTTAAAGTTGAATATAATTCAGTCACTGGGGCCCTGATGCCAAAGCACATATTCTAGTGGCAAAAAAAGACACATAACCAAGAGTGGGTAGAAACAGCTATGACAGAGATATGTGCAGGATAATATAGAGTCTAGAAAGAGGAAAGCTTTACCCACCTGGTGGGGAGCAAAGGAAGGAGGAAGATGCCAGAGGGCTTCCTACAGGAGGGGCCAACTGAACTAATCCCCAAAACGTAATAAAGTAGGAGCCTGGCAGGACATGCTAGTAGAGAGATTGGGGTAGTGATGGGAGGAAGGAGGTAAATATGACAGAAAGAGAGGAGGGAATATCAGACAGAGAGGAAAGCTTGTAAAAACAGGTTAGTCTCACTGAAGTGAAAAGGCCAGGGCCAGATGTAAGCGGCTGCAGAGTCCATTTAAATTCACAATTCTCTGAAGAGCTGACGAAAGTCAAAGACAGAAGCCCCAAGATGCAAAGAGCCAACTTGCTTTTCTAAGGTCTGGATCCTGAGGGTTCAGTGTGCAAATTCCTTACAGAAAAGTCCTTGTCCAGAACGGATTCCACTGAGGTCACCGTAACATTATTATGGCTCCTGTCCCATGCCCATACTCTGGGCCAGTGTGACTGAGGACAGGACATTCTAGTGCCACTTGCGGAAGTAAATATTTTTGGACAAAAGCCAAGATGGCTTTTACAGCAGTTCAGCGGAAGGGTGAATGCCTCAGATCAGTTGCCTCTTGACTCCACTTTAATGAGAGGTCTCGGAATAGTGAAGAGCAGTCTTCACGGTGAACCTAATAGGGATGAAAACCTGGTGAATTATGACAGCAGTGACTTTTTCAAAGTGTGGTCTAATTGAAGCTAACAGTGAACCAGCATAAGTGACAGGCACAGTTCTAAGTGCTTTACACACACCAGTCACCTACGAGGTGAGTATCATTATCCTCATTTTACACATGAGGAAGCTGCAGCCCAGGGCACACCGCTGGTATGGAGCAGAGCTATAGTTAGACTCAGACAGTCTTGCTTCAAAATCTAGTCTCCCGATTGCTACTTTATTCTGTTTATCAAAAGGAGAAGAAATGAAATCTCACAAAAAACGATGGCATTTTAGACACAATGAGTAAAACAGACTGGGATCGAAAAGGAAAGTCAGTCTCAAGAAATGTGAGGGAACCAGCCCTTCCTCATGCCACTTCCACTCTTGCTCCCTGTACTGCCACCCCAGCAGCCTCCTGATAGATTCTGGAACATGCCAGTCTCTTTCCTGCTTCAGAGCCACAGTTCTTCTCGTTCCTTCTGCCTGGAATATTGTTCCCAAGCAACGTGTGGCTCCTTCTCATCTTTCAAATATCGGATGAAATGTCACCTTTTCAGAAGCGCCTTCCCTGACGACCCTGATGGAAGTGCCCCCTCAGACTCAACCCAACTGTATCATGTCACCATTTTTATTCCTTTTGCGAGCACATTTCATAATCCATATTTGCTTTTTTAATGTAACAGTTTGTTATGGACTGAATGTTTGTGTCTCCCCAAAATTCATATGGAGAAGCCCTAATCCCCATTGTGATGAAATTTAGATGTGGGGCTTTGGGGAAGTAATTAGATTTAGATAAAGTCATGGGGGTGGAGACCCTATGATGGAATTAATGTCCTTTTAAGAAGAGGAACAGAGACCAGAGCTCTCACTCTCCGCTATGTGAGAACACAATGAAAAGCCAGGAAGTGGACCTTCTTCTGGAACTAAAGCTGCCAGCACCTTGATCTCGGACTTTCCAGCCTCCAGAACTGTGAGAAATAAATGTCTGTTGTTTAAGCCCCCCAGTCTATGGTATTGTCTTACGGCAGCCCTAACAGACTAACACACAATTTATGCGTACATTGCTTGTTTGATCGTCTATATTATAAAATCCCCAAAGCAGGGGACACGTAATTCTTTAAAGGAAGATTTCACAGCTATAATTTACCACCCCAGCTCCTAGGAAGGAAGAATGGCCAGTTCCTGGGGAGTTTATTTGCCTTAAAAGTATCTACTAAAAGATCCACTTACCCAATTATCTCCTCAACTTCCCAAATAGCACACATTCTATAATGTGTAAATTTTCAAATATCTGTTAATTCAAGAGGGAGGGATTAGATAATCTCTCTGGAACTTTAGACATCCCTTCCACAACTTTCCAAGTATTAGGCCATCCATTCCCAGATATTCCCAATTTCAACAAACCTTACCTTCTCTGTACTTCAGCTACCCTCATCATGACCTACCTCTTGCCCTTGTTATCATCCATAATTTTCTTAGAGTTCTTCAGCACTAGTATTGTAGTTATTTACTTCAACTTCCAAAGCTTATAGGTCTCTCAAGCTCTTACTCATTCAACCACTGTCTTTTGTCCTCTGAGAAACTGCAGGTTCTTGCAAGTCCTCCCTATAAATCAGGTCTCTTAAAATCTCAAATTTGAATCCAAACATGCAATGCAAATTTGGCTCTATGATTAATCATCGAAATCAAAGGTCAACTAACTATGGCCCAGGAAGCAAATGTGGCCTGCACCTGTTATTGCAAATAAAATTTTATTGGAACACAGAAATGCTCATCTGTTTACATATCTTCTATGGCTGCCTTCACGCTATAAGAACTGAGTAGCTGGAGCAGAGGGTAAGTGACCCAAGATGCCCAAAATATTTACTATCTGTCCTTTATAGAAAAAAATTTACCAACTTCTGATCTACATCAATAATCTCCAAAGTGAAAGATGACCCTTTAGTGTCAAAAAGAAAATTTTAGCAATTCGATTTCTAGTTATTGCTGTCTAAAAGAAAAAGAAAGAAACAAATTGAGTTTTATTTATATTTAAGTACACATAGGCACGGATGCTCTCAGTTCATCTGGGAGACAATCATCTGTCATAGAAAATAGAGAAGATACTCTGAGGGAAGAGGAGAAGGTCCAGAGTCTGAAGAGGTTCCCAGAAGCATCCTCATTCAGTCACTCACTATCAGCATCTCGCAACATTGTATATATTTTTGGCCTGGTTAGGCTGATCTGGATAATACATTATCTAGCAATACCTTAAATAAACTTGAAAATGGACAAATATCATTCAAATATTCCTACAGAGAGTGATTGAAGATTACAATAATAATGCAAAGAACAGGCAAATAAGAAGAATTTGGAAGGACACAAGTGCTTCATCAGCCATGTTATGAGGTACATAAAACAATAATGATATAATTATATACGACAAGCAGTCAGTGGAAAAAGCCCTAAATTATCAGGAAGACTATTTGATAAGCAAAATTATATCTACTATCATTAATGTGGAAATTTGCCCTACATGTTATTTGTGCCTTGATCAAGGATAGCATGAAGCCATTACTATTAATGAGACGTTTAAATTTCAAAATCTGCAATGTCAAAACAAAGTTCTATAATTTAGGAGTGATTTTTAAATCATTCAATATTTGATCCAATACTTTATTAAATTTTATTACATTTCATGATATTTAGCACTATTTTTGAAGTTTCTTAATAACGTAGGACAGAAGTTTCACACCATTGGCGAAACATTTTTTCTTCTTGTCACAACAAAAAGTAGTTAAAATAGTACTTGGAAAATAATATGATGATAAACTAGAATGCATTTATTTTTCAGCAAATACTTTTAGAAAATTCCTATAAATACATGTGGGGTTTTTTTATATATACATTGTATGGAAGTACAGATGTTTTTGAATGTCTCAGCTAATGGTAATTTTTGCTAGATTCTGTTTCAGAAGTGAAACAAAGAAAATAGTTTTCAGAAGGCCACTAAAATAACGAACTGGGTGAAAAGACCTATTCTCTACAGAACAACAACAATAATCATGACAATACTAACAGTATTTTCTTGCACAAACTTTGTTAAGTTCAATCAGTGTTGGAGCAGGTGAAACTGAACGACAGCAACTACAAATCAAAAAGATTCTGGGAAATATTTCCAGAATACGGCTAAAAAACATCCCCCACATCACTCATATTCAACCTAGTAAGCCCACCCCTTCCCCCATAAAACAGCCAGAGGTGTTCAAAGGACTACAAGTGTCCTTAACGATGAGGCATGATGATCATCAGGCGAATGATGATGATACAAAACCTTTAAGATACAGGTTATCCTAAACATAGTTTACAAAAATCTTAAGAAACTGATTCTTTGAATATTTAAAGATTTCCAACTGCTTCTGAAGAAAATGCAACCAAATTTAGAAGACATTTACACAAAGGTTTAATACTATTGTAGAATACTTGATATGATTCCTAAGTTATTCTTCAAAGGGTCCAACATTTCTAAAATCTGATTTCATACTGCAATGTTGAATATTTTAATTCACCCTCTGCTTAATCACAAAACTTTTGCAACTTGCTCAGTTTTTCTCTGTCTCTGTCTCTGTCTGTCTATCTCCCTGTCTCCCTCCTCTTTGCTATAGATAGTTTCAAACACTCAAAGAAATATAGAAAATAGTTCAATAAGACCTCATGTATCCACCGTTCACCTACAACCTCCATCAATTCACAGCCACTCTTTTTCACCTGTACCCATACCTGCTCCCTCATCCTAACATTGGTCTATTTTGAAGCAAATCTCAGACATCACAAATTTTCACTCATAAATATAGCAGTGTGTATTTTAAAAGACAGAGGTTTCTTTTAAAAAATATAACCATAATACCATTATCACACATAGAAAATTAATAATTTTCCATAGTTTTCTTAATCAAGTATGTATATTGTTAATACAATAAGGTAAGGCTCCACCAAAATTCATATTCATATTACTACAAAAAAAAACCCCTGCATCGCCTCATTTAATCTTCATGACATGCGGGCAGAGTGAATATTCTTAGCCGAATTTTATAGATGATGACGCCAAGCCCTAGAGCCCATAGTGTGAAATGGAGCAGGGATTCCATTGCAGAAGACCCTTGGAAAAGCTCCCATTTTATGGGCCAGGGACTGCTTCACATCTGTGTGTGAAATGTGTCCCTTGTCATGTCAAACAACTAGAGCGTGACAATTTTTTACTTTACCTGAGGCTTGTGTTCCTGGAAAAGAGCAAGGACTAAGAAATCCCCCCATCTTTTTTGTGTTCTGGAAATGCTTATTGCAAAGAATCATCCTTCCCCAAATGAGTTCAAGAAGACTCACAGGTGCTTTCGTTGTTTGCCTAGGACAAGACCAGACACAGATCCGCCAGTTCTCATTCCTTGACTCATAAATAATTAGCTGAACTGTTTGTCTCCACTGATCAACTGGGACAAAATGCCCATTAACCTGACTTGATCAAATTTTGCTTAAGTTTTTCACCTTCCCCTTACACCCCTGAAATTTTATCCATTCTCAGTATGAGCCAGCAGACAGCCCCTCCTTAGCTGCCCCTCCCAGAAATAGGCTGGCCTCACAGTAAAACACTCTCTGATCTTCTATCCAATCAGACTACCTCCACCTCTTTCCCTCCCTTCCCCACACTGGGTTCTTTATAGTCTTGTTCACTCCTCCACATAAAAAAAAGAAGCCCTTTTCTGCCTGAGTTTTGAGATGCTTGCTGATCTACAGTCAGACAGTTCTCCCTATTGCCATAGGCCCTTTCTCCCTCTTGCAATAATCCTTTCAAATAAAGTCTCTACTTACACATGTCTGGATTTGTTTTTGATTTAGGTAGACTTTACCTTTTAGAGCAGTTTTAGGTTCACACAAAATTCAACAGAAAGTACAGAGAGTTCGCATCTATCCCTTGTCCCCACAGAGGCACAACCTCCTCCCTTATCAACATCCCCCACCAGAGTGGGACATTTGTTTCAATCAATGAACCTACATTGACACATTATCATCACCCAAAGTCCGCAGTTTACATTAGGGTTCTTTCTTGGGTTGTACATTCTAAGGGTTTTGACAAATGTGTAATGACATATGTCCACCATCGTAGTATCAGGCAGAGTAGTTTCACTGTCCTGAAAACCCTCTGTGCTGCTTCTCTTCATCTCTCCCTCCTCCCTAATGCCTGACAACCATTGATTCTTTTACTGTCTCCATCATTTTGCCTTTTCCAGAATGTCATATTGTTGGAGTCATAAAGTATATAGCCATTTTAGATGGGCTTCTTTCACTTAGTAATATGCTGGATTTGTTTTTTCATTTGGCAATTGGTAACTGAGAACACTGATCCTGAGTCACGTATTCCAAGACACTGCATTTATATTCCTAAAATACATTATGCATATTGCAACAGGGGAAGGGAACATATAGCATTTGCAAAGGCCCTATGAAACCCCTCTTTGGATAGAAATTGTGCTTACCTGCTGTTTAATGTTTCTAGTAGAGATTGGAGAGGGAGCTCCCCCTTTGTGTGTCAAATGAAAGAAGATAGTTCTGATTAGAAGATGCTTCATGGCCAGCATTTCTGCCCCAGGGGAGGTAATAAAAGAGATGATTGGATGCAGTCATTGGGTCATGCACACAGTCCTTGGCTGTGGGCAGCGGTGGATTCGCTGTGAGGCTAATGGAGCATACATTTCAGGGCCTCTCATTTGGTATTCATGATTTTGTGTTATTTTTCTTAAGAGGGTCCCCCAAATGTACAAGCTTCATGCCCCCCTAAAATCTGGGTCCACCCTGACTATAAGTTATAGCAAATTCTTCTTTGCCTATCTCTTCATCCCATTGAGTTCTGCCAGCTTGTGGCCCAGGACTTTGCAGACAGTCAAAATAAGCCAATGTCAGCATTGAAAATAGGGCAGGTAAGAGAATTCTGTGCAGTACCGTTTGTAATATGGAATAAAGAGACAGAACAAAACTCATTGGGGGTCCTAAATCTTCTATCTCATAACATTTAAAAGCATCAAAGTGAGACCCTACCCCAGGAAGGACTCACTTCTGTTTCATGTAGCTCCAAAATTGATTTCTGTCTAGATCTATTAGGATAATAGTGCTAGGCTCTTGAAACAATTATAGCCATAGATAAGCCAATCAAATTAAGAAAAGACCTGTTACTATGCTTCATTTAGGTCCAAAATCTAAAGAAGTGCAGTTAAACTTCAGAATAAAATCGGAATAGATGGGATGCCATTGGATTCTGACGCGTAACCAAATCACAAGCACTATCCTTAGAAAATAATAGAGTCAATCCAGTTTGCAAACCATGTACTGTATGGATGAGCCATAGAGTAGCCATTCTCCAGCCCTTCCCCAGGCTTCACTCTCCTTGCCCTTCCAGGAATTCCTCTGGTGCCTGTAATTGTAGGAGCCACATGGGCAAGCCTGATAGTAATACTTAACATTTATTGATACTGATAATGCTCCAGACACTGTGATTGATGATTTTCACGTATGAACTTATTTAACCTGTTGAGGCTGCAGGAAGGGTGCAATTAATACACCCCTGTCTCCCAGTTTGGAACCAAATAAGAAAAAGAAAAACACAAAACAGAGGGAGTCTTATTATTTTTCGTTTGTTTTAGTATCAGTTTTATTACCTATGAGACTGATTTAAGGACACAGCTTTAGCCCTGTAGCCATGATGGGATTCCTAAATACTTTACTCCTGAACTCACTAGACTTGGTACTTCAGGCACTGGCTCAGCTGGTCAACTGAGCTCTTCCAGCAAGCGTTGAGCCTGGGCTGTCCACGTACCATGTGGCTGAGGAGAAGGGCTGGCTTCTTTGGTGAGAGATAAAAATAGAGAGAGAGAGAAAGAGAGAGAGAGAGAGAGAGGACTGAGCTGCCTAATTTCTTCTCCCATATTCACTCAATCAGAGAAGTCACCCATCACTGGCAGTGAGAGAGTGGGGGGTCAGATGGAAGCCAGGAGTAAAACTTTAGCAAAACTCCCTCTATATGAAAATGAAGAGACCAAGAGACTGGAAACCCTCTCTATCATAATCCTTTAAATAAAACCATGAGGTAAAAAAATATTAATTTCTCCAATTTAAACACAATAAAGCTGAGGCTAAGTGATTTTAAGCCCTTGTCCCAGGACAGTGTTTGTTAATGGCAAAGGCACCCAGGCCAGTCTGACCCCAAGGACCATGGTCTTATGGTCACTACATGGCATATCAGAAGCACATTCATGATGTACAAAGTACTGCTACCCGTATTAGCTCATTTCACAATGCTGAGCATCCCTGATGAAGACCATTATGTTGGAGAAGAACCTGACCATTGGAATCGCCTACCAGTGACCAGGAATCCTAGCTCCATGACCACTGTATCAGCAAGCTACTCTGGGCTCTCAATTTCTTTATCTGAAAGTTGGGAGAGGTAAGGCTTACTTCATTGGGTTGTTGAGAGAATCAAATGAGATGAGCATTATACCCTTGGCACATTATAGTGTGCCAGTAGGGAAGATAACATTAATGATCTTCTCTTTCCCTACTATTTTGTAGGTGGACAGATCTCATCATTCCCTTTTACAGATAAGTAAACTGAGGCTGGGAAAGATTGAGTAAAGTACTCATAGTACTTGTATCTGGATTTTTAACTTAGAATTTTTGATACTAAGTCATTCTGGGTTTTTTTGTTCGGTCAAATACATGCTAGGATGTACCCATATATAGTCCTTCCTTAGTATCTGATTGGGATTGGTTCCAGGACCCTTAGGGGTATCAAAATCCTTAGATGCTCAAGTCCCTTATATAAAATGTTGTGGTATTTGTATATAACCTATGGACATCCTCCTGTATACTTTAAATCATCTGTAGATTACTTATAATACCTAACACAATGCAAATGCTATATAAATAGTTGTTATACTGTATTGTTTATGGAATAATGACAAGAAAAAAAGGCTGTACACGTTCAGCACAGACACAACCATTATAGGCCTTTCCATCCATGGTTGATTGTATCCGTGGATGAGGAACAACAGATACAGAGGGCTCACTGTATATAGAACCAGACACAAATTTTGAAAGATCTAAGAAAAATAATGATTCCCTGCTTTTGAGGAAATTTAGTTATGAAGAGCCAAACCAAAAAGCCCTTTTGGATTCTGGAAGCTTTCTTTGCCAAGCCACAACAGGCAGGAATGTTAGAAGTGGCTGAGTCCTATGAGCCTATGCTTTGCAAATGAGACCCAGAAGCTCCAGCAAAGACGAGATGGATCTTGCTGGGGATTTTGCAGGGACCAAGTTGAGCCTACAACTCAGTATCACCTGGCATTTTCCCAGACATTTGTGAGGCCTTTTCCTCCTTTAGACACTCCTGTGTTTGGGATTCCCTTTTCTCATTCATGGACATATGTGGTTCTCCTACACAAGGGTCCCTTGGATGAAAACGTGTGTCTTCCTTTGAGTCATCAGCCTGGAACCTACGGTTTCTCTGATTCAGAGCAATGTGCCTCAACTCCTGTCTCTCTCCATCCTTTCCTTAAATATTCCTGTGCCTTGGGATAGATGGAGTACATCAAGATTAGATTAGGGTGCACAAACTCTTCATTCTCCCAAATTAAACTGTAAGGCTGAAGTCTTCTTTCCCTTCACCACGGTTCCCTCCCCACCTCTGCAGTCAGAGACATCCTCATGGGTTCTAATCATTTCTGAGAGGATAATAATAATCAGATGATAATCTTATGCTAATTCTGCTGCAAAACCAGACCAGATGTCTGCACTGCAGTAATGCTTTTTGATACTCTGTTTAGCTCTGTGTTCCTATCATTGTCAAAAACATCCATTGCAAAACTCTCCCCATGGACCATTCTGTCACCATCAAGCAGTATCCAAATAAAATAGATTAATCAGAAACCTGCAGTTACAGGCTTCTCTGGGTAGCTTCCATTGATAGTTCATTAGGAAAGGGAGAGAAAGCTGTCATAGAAATTGTAAGATGCCATCTCTTTGGAGGAAGAAATTATTATTTTCCACTCAATAACTTCATTTAATCTCTTGGCAATGTATAGGATCAATTCAAGTGCTTTGGGGGTAATAGTATCCACGATTAGGGATTCACAGAAGAGATAGAAAGAGAGGGATATGTGGCTGATTTTTCAGTTTGCTTGGTCTAGTGGAAAGTAACATAGGCCTTGGGGTAAAATAAACCTGGGGGTAGCACCTGAGTTAAAGACCGTATAACCCTGGGCAGGGCTCAATTTAATCATCCCTAAAATAGGTTTATTAAAAGCTTATGCCTTTTGAGCCACTCACTGAGGGATGAGATACACACACATCGTACATATATACTTTTTATATAGTATATAAAAGTCCTGTACATAGTAGGTCCTGAAATAATTTTAGTTTCCTTTCTCTTTAGAAAGGTCCCAACTGATTTGTGAGTTCAAACTACTGCTATTTGTCTACTATATTAACTATCTCCTAGTTATCCTTTTTATGAAGCTGTGGGGTGGAACTTAGAGACAGGGGAGGGTTTCTTTGAAGTTCATTTTCTTATTTCTGTTCTGGAATTACCTTCCTTGAGTCTGTAGCTTACTTTACATTGAGCATTTTTGCCTGAGTATTTTACAAATATTAGTATGTTTGATTCCCATAACAACTTTAGAAAGTTGTACTTTTACTATACCCATTTTTTAAAATGAGGAAACCGAGGTACAGAAGGTAATGTGACCAAAGTCACAAAGTTAGTAAATGGTGTAGTCAGGATTTGAACTCAGGAAGACTTTGTTCTTTAACACTCTACTTTGCTGCTCTCATTAGAATTCCTCTATAAGAAAAATTAAAGTTAATAATTTTCTCTACACATCTATTTTAATCTACTTCTCTATGTACAGTACTACATAATAACACTACATATTATATTTGGCTTTCTGCCATATGTCCACATATTCAACTATTTTTGCATTTACCTAGTTGTCTATAGAAATCATTTCTACTTTTATTCTTTAATATCTAGTTTTATTTTTGTAACAATCTCCAATCTGGAAATTTAAAGTTAATTCTATTACTAGCAATTGTACAGGGGATGTGGGATCAAGCCTGCAGGGTCTGACCTCTGACAGAGTAGCCCGCAAGTTGTCATGCCACCTACAAGCTGTGTGCTCTTAGTAAGTTGCCCAAACTTGCTGCATGTCAGTTTCCTCATCTTGAAAATGAGGATGATACTAACATCTACATTCATGGGAGATCTTATTTTATTTTTAGTTTTTTTTCAAGATTGGCCCTGAGCTAACATCTGTTGCCATTTTTCCTTTTTTGTTTCTTCTCCCAAAAGTCCCCCAGTACATAGTTGTATATTCTAGTTGTAGGTCCTTCTAGTTCTGCTATGTGGGACATCGCCTCAGCACAGCTTGATGAACAGTGATAGGTCAGCACCTAGGATCCGAGCCCGTGAAACCCTGGGCCACATGAGGCAGAGGGCACAAACTTAACCACTCAGGCATGGGGCCAGCCCCCCAGGAGATTTATAGATTGATGAGTTAATGCATTTTGAACTGTGCCAGGCACATGATTGTTCTCAGTAGAGAGAGAGCTCTTATTATTATGTAAATCTATGCAGTTATCTCTCATTAATTTACTGCCTTATTTTTATACATAGAAATACTCAGCTTACTAAGTGCTTTTACATACATTGAATGATTTTCAACTTTTAAATAACAACATGAGGTAAGTACCTACTTTTAAGAACAAATGATCAGAATATACTATGGGTTGAATTGTGTCCCCCAAAACTGATATGTTGGAGTCCTAATGCCCACTACCTAACAATGTGACTTTATTTGGAGATAAGGTCTTTACAGAGGTAATCAAGTAAAAATGAGGTCAGTAAGATGGGAGCTAATCTGTATCACTGGTATCCTTATAAAAAGGGAAAATTTGGACACAGATGTGCATAGAGAGAAATGTGAGGAGACATGTGGATAAGATGGCCATCTACAAGCCAAAGAGAAAGGCCTGGAAAAAGTCCTTCCCTCACAGCCCACAGAAGGAACTGACCCTGGTGATATCAGCAAGATGGTAACTAGGAGGTCACAAGCCCATGTCCCCTACAGAAATAAATATTTGACACCATCCACACACAAAAATGCCTTAGTGAGAGCTTTGCAATGCAAGTGAACAACTCAGAAGAAATGAATAAATTCCTAGAAACATACAACCTGCCAAGACTGAATCATAAAGAAACAGAAAATCTGAAAAGACCAATAATGAGTAAGAAGATTGAATCAGTAAGTAAAAACCTCGCAATAAAGGAAAGGCTAAGACCAGACAGCTTTACTGATGAATTATACCAAACAATTAAATAAGAATTAATCCAATCCTTCTCAAACTCTTCCAAAAAATATCAAAGAGTGGGAAACACCCCCAAACTCATTTTACAAGGCCAGCATTATCCTGATATCCAAACCAGATAAGGACACTATAAGTAGAGAAAATTATCGGTCAATATCCCTGATGAATATAGATATAAAAATCCTCAAGAAAATACTAGCAAATCAAATTTAATAGCACATTAAAAGGATCATACACCATCATCAAGTGGCATTTACCCCTGGGATGCAAAGATAATTCAACACATGCAAATCAATAAATGCGATATACCACATCAACAGAATGAAGGATGGAAATCATAGATGATCATCTCAATAGATGAAGAAAAAGCATTTGACAAAATTCAACACTCTTTCATGATAAAAACTCTCAATGATTTAGGTATAGAAGGAAAGAATTTACCGCAACATACTATGGGCCATATATGACAAGCCCACAGCTAACATTATACTCAATGGTGAGAGGCTAAAAGCTTGTCCTATGTGACCATGAAAAAACAAGGATGTTCGCTCTTGCCACTCTTCAGCATAGTACTGGAAGTCCTAGCCAGAGCAATAGGCAAGAAAAATAAATAAAAGGGTATTCAAATTGGAAAGGAAGAGGTAAAATTGTCTTTATTTGCATATATTCATTTCCTATATATAGAAAACTCTAAAGACTCTACTAAAAAATTGTTAGAACTAATAAACAAATTTAGTAAAGTTGCAGAATACAAAGTTATATACAAAATCAGTTATGTTTCTACACACCAACAACAAACAATTTCAAAAAGAAATTAAGAAAATAATCCCATTTACAATAGCATCAAGAAGAATAAAATACTTAGGAATAAATTTGACCAAGAAAGTGAAAGAAATGTACACTGAAAATTATAAAACATTGTTGAAAAAAATGGAAATAGATATAATTAAATGGAAAGATATCCCATGTTCATGAATTGGAAGAATTAATATTGTTAAAATGTCCATGCTACCCAAAGTGATCCACAGATTCAATACAATTCATATCAAAATTCCAATGGCATTATTCACAGAAATAGAAAAACTATTCTACAACTCATGTGACCACAAAAGACACCTAAAAGACAAAGCAATCTTGAACAAGGAGAGCAAAGCTATAAGCATCACACTTCCTGATTTCAAAACATATTACAAAGCTACAGTAAGCAATACAGTATGGTACTGGCCTAAAAACAGACATATAGACCAATGGAACAGAATTGAGAGCCTAGAAATAAATCCATGAATTTATGGTCAACTGATCTTTAACAAGAGTGCCAAGGACACACAATGAGGAAAGGATAGTCTCTTCAATAAATGGTGCTGGGAAAACTGGATATCCATGTGCAGAAGAATGAAGTTAGATCCTTATCTCACACCATATACAAAATCAACTCAAAACGGATTGAAGAACTAAATGTAAGACCCGAAACTATAAAAATACTCAACTAAAACATAGGGAGAAAGCTTTTGACGTTGGTCTGGGCAATGATTTTTTGGATATGACCCCAAAAGCACAGGCACTAAAAGTAAAAATAGACAAGTGGGATTGCATCAAACTAAAAAACTTATGAACAGCAAAGGAAACAATGAACAGAGTGAGGAGACAACCTAAGAATGGGAGAAAATATTTGAAAACCATATATCTAATGGGGGTTAATATCCAAAATTATAAAGAATTCAAGCAACTCAATAGCAAGGAAACAAATAACCAAATTAATAAATGGGCAAAGGACCTGAATCAAGACTTCTCAAAAGAATGGGCTGGCCCCGTGGCCGAGTGGTTAAGTTCGCGCGTTCCGCTGCAGGCGGCCCAGTGTTTCACTGGTTCGAATCCTGGGCGCGGACATGGCACTGCTCATCAGACCACGCTGAGGCAGCGTCCCACATGCCACAACTAGAAGGACCCACAACGAAGAATATACAACTATGTACAGGGGGCTTTGGGGAGAAAAAGGAAAAAATAAAAAAAAAATCTTTAAAAAAAAAAAAAGATTGCTCAAAAGAAAACATGCAAATGGCTAACAGAATTTGAAAGGGTACCCAACATCTTTAATCATCAGAGAAATGAAAATCAAAACCACAGCGAGATATCACCTCACATCTGTTAGGATGACTATTATCAAAAAGATAAGAGATCACAAAAGGTTGGTGAGGATGTGGAGAAAAGGGAATCTGTACACTGTTGGTGGGAATGTAAATTGGTACAGCCACTATGGAAACTAGTATGACGGTTCCTCAAAAATTGAAAAATAGAACTACCATATGATCCAGTCATTCCACTTCTTGGTGTATATTCGAAGGAAATTAAATCAGTATCTCGAAGAGATATCTGCACTCCCATGTTGACTTCAGCATTATTCACAATTGACAAGATACGGAAACAACCTAAATATCCATCAATAGATGAATGGATAAAGAAAATGTGGTATATGTAGACAATGGAGTATTATTTAGCCTTACAAAACAAGGAAATCCTGTCACTTGTGACAACATGGATGAACCTGGAGGACAATATACTAGGTGAAATAAGCCAGACACAGAAAAACAAATATTGCATAATCTCACTTACATGTGGAATCTAAGAGAGTCAAACTCATAGAAGCAGAGAGTAGAATGGTGGTTTCCAGAGGGTGGGGAGTGGGGAAATGTAAAGATGTTGGTAAAAGAGTACAAGGTTTAGTTAGGCACTAAATTATGAATCAGTTATGAATCAGCTCTGGAGATCTAACATACAGTGTGGAGATTATAGTCAGTGATACTGTACTGTATCCTTGAAATTTGCTAAGAGAGTAGATTTTAAGCATTCTCACCACACACACACACACAAATGATAACTATGTGAGCTGATGGAAATGTTAATTAATTTGATTGTGGTAATCATTCCACAACATATACATATATCAAAACACCACGTTGTAGTCCTTAAATATATACTATTTATATTTGTCAATCATGCCTCAACAAAGTTGGAAAAAATAAAATTATAAGTTTTAAAAAAGAAGCAAGCAACTCTGCTGACACCTTACTTTTGATCTTCTGGCCTGGAGAACCTGAGACAATAAATTTCTACTGTTTAAGCCACTCAGCTTGTGGTACTTTGTTATGACACCCTTAGTAAACTAACACAGAGTAGTAAAATGAACTGCTTTGCTAAGTAGAGTAACGTGAGAACCAGAACCAGAACAAAGCCTAGTTTTCTGCTTCTGACCAATGTGCTTTTTCTGGTAACTTGGATGCTCTCTAACAATTCATTAATCTTTCTCTGCCTTTCTATCCACTGATTTTTTTTTTAAAGATTTTATTTTTTCCTTTTTCTCCCCAAAGCCCCCCACTACATAGTTGTATATTCTTCCTTGTGGGTCCTTCTAGCTGTGGTATGTGGGCCGCTGCTTCAGTGAGGTTTGAGGAGCAGTGCCATGTCCGCACCCAGGATTCGAACCGACAAAATACTGGGCCGCCTGCAGCGGAGTGCGCGAACTTAACCACTCGACCACGGGGACAGCCCCTCTATCCACTGATTTTTAAAGTTAGCAGAAGCTCCCTGCTCTGGAATGTTGTGTACAAGACACTTCATACCTCTGCGATTGTCCTACCTGTTTTAAGGATACTCTCTAACGTATTCTAAGGTCAGATGTGACTTACCACTCATAAACCAGTTCACAAGGAATAACAACCTCATAGAGAGTTTAGATGTCCACAAAAAGCTCACCCTCAAAGCCAGCCTCTTTGATTTTTCCCACCTCTTCAGTTCCGGTATCATTTGAGCTGTGACCTCTCAGGACGCGTCCCTCCACCATGGCTCCAGCTCACACAAGGAAGGATAGATAAGGTAAAGTAGGCATCACCTCTCATATTCTCCTGGTTTTCTCATGATTCAAGCCCCAAATGCTTTGTAAACCAAAACGCTATACAAATTTAATATTTTGTTTTCATGTATGCAAATCCAGGCCTTGAAAATTATAAAATATAGACAGACTTAGAATGATTAATGACAGACTAATGGGATTGTATAACTATGCAGTCCATGAATAGAATCTTATAAAAAATGAACTGTTAGTCAGAAGATATTGCGTTTTGCCAAATGCCATTCCTGTAAGGACATCACATCCCATTATCAGCTCAGCAGCATCAATCATGTGGACAACATTGTCAAGGATGTCATTAGAGCGACTCTAACTTCTGCTAAGTCTTTTTACAGGGCTTATTTTAAGCGAACTTGGTTTTTTGTCTCATTCTGGATCTTTAGAGCTTTTCTTAGAAGATCAGTATTCTCACACAGTTCGGGACCTAAAATCATTGTTTTGTCCTGAAAATTGCTCCAACATTCAGCATAAGTTCTCTTGTTCTAGAAGGACATTCACATTGCCCATGTGGGACATAGCTTTGAGTTCTAGCCTTTGTTAGTTATGTCCAAACAGAAGAAGGTTAGTCAGGTTACTAGTTATGTCATGACACTTGACCAGGAATCAGAAACTAGGATTCTCTAGTGGTTTCAGGCCTGATATCTATGGCTTTAGGGCAAGAGTGTGTGACCTGACTTCAGAAAACTTGGATTGTCATTCCAGCACTGTCATATTTGACCCTATATACTTAGGAAATCATTTATGTATCTTGAACTTGTTTTCCCCACGAATTCAGTTCGACGAGTTTTGGCAAATATGTATACCCACGTAACCCACACACAGATCAAGGTACGGAACATTCACATCACCCCAGATAGTTCTTTCATGACTCTGTGAAGTCAATTCCCCCGAATCCACAAAGAGACAATCACTTTTCTTACTTCTGTCACCATAGACCATAGACTTATTTTGCCTGTTGTAGAACTTGATACACTATACACTGTTTGTGTCTGGCTTATTTTACTCAAGGTAATGTCTGTGAGACTGATCCACACTGTTGCATGACCAGTCATTTTTTTCCCTTTCATTGCTGAGCAAAAGTCTTTTGTATAAATGTACATATATGAACCTTTCTTAATTAGTAAAATAAGTAAAATAAGAATAATTTGAATTTGAGACCTAGATACACCACAACTATTTCTGTGATGTTGGACAAGGTATTTGGGTGTACTGACTTGTTTTCCTTATCTATATAAAGTGGAGAATAATCTCATTTCTCCCTCTCTTTTAACACTTTGTAACAAGGATTAGACACATTAAAGGCCTCTCCCACACCACTACTGCTACGCTAGCCAAGACACCATCCTCTCCTGTCTGGACTACTGGTAAACCCTACACAAATCAATGTATAGAATGTTGTAGAATATTGTATATCTACAATGTATAGAATCAATGTATAGCACACCACGTAGTCTTTTGTGTATGGCTTCTTTTTTTCCACATAACGTCTGTGAGGTTAGGCTGCCAACTGATGTTCTAGCTTGACTCATCCTCCAATCAGCGGCCAGAATGAACTTTAAATGTAAATTAGAATATGTCATTCCCTTCCTTAAAACCCTTCAAGGGATCCCCATTTCTCTTAGAATAACATAGAAATTTTTACCAGGGTTTACCTGGACCTACCTCCCGTTCCCCAGCCCGTGTTCACTCTTGCCACTCTCCCTTCATTCAATATATTTTGTTCCTGTGTCTCCAACATGCTCTATTCATTCCCACTGTGGAAGCTGAAGAATGTTTCCCCCCTCTAGCACAAGTATGCTTGTTCCTCACTTTAGATCTCAGCTTATATATCGCCTTCTCAGAGAGGCCTTCTCTGAGCTCTCTAACTAGGTAGAGGGCACACAGAAACTGTTCAATAATTATTTCTCGGATTAATAAATAAGAGGAGTTTAGCGTATTTTGTACACTGCAAAGTATAAAACGTATGTGGACATTTGTTAGGTTTTTAAATAACAAATGTACATAATAAAATATATACTCCTAAATTAGACCACCTTTGTGGTCACTATGAAAAAAGACCAGCCTAGACTTGCATTCTGGAAGCTAACACTTAAAATGTGGAATAAAAGAGACGAGAGTGGAGAATACCTAATTATCTAGAAATGATAACTGAAAAGTACATCAGACAAGTGTTCTGAGGGTGGATGTCTGACATGTGGGAGGCTTCCTATGGGAGGGAAGTGGTGGAAAATCTTGGGGTTCGTTAGAAGATTCGATGTAGGTTTCATGAGGTAGTGGGAGGACAATGACAATAAAATTATTGTTGCTAATTTTTTTTTATTTTTGTAAATCAGAATGTCAATGTATAAATTATAAGCGAATAAAATTTAGTAGAATATCTCCCAAATGAACTCCATTTTCCTTCTGTTGATATTAACAATGTTCTGCTCTCCTGCTATTACTCATGCTGGCTGATACTCAGGGTATTCTCAGGCAACAAACATCTGTTCTCTAGTTCTCCTTTAACTCCACCAGTCTCACCAAGAGAGGATCATGTTTTTTTCCAAACCTGCATATTGTTCTTGTACTTACCATCTTATAAATCGATAAAATATAAGTAGAAAAAAAGAGCTCTTTCACTGAAAACTAAGTTGGACATTTTGGAAAGAATTGATAAGAGTGATTTGCCTTTTAATTTTTTCCTGCTGAAATAGGTGTGGATGATACAATTGTAGAAGATTTGAATGGGATTGTAAAAATCTGGACATATTCTGCACTCCGATGGCTTTCGGTGTCTTCAAGTTCTTCCACAATTTAAGGAAACAGAAACTCAAATATTTGCTTTTAGTCAAGTTATTTCTAAGCAAAGAAAAACTCTGGACCTACATCAAAAGATTAGCAAACAACAACTCTTCTGATTAATGAGGCAACTAAAGGTTCTGACTCATGTGAGGAAAAAAAAGCACTCCCACTGAGCCGAATGTAGTCTTTTTTCTGCTATTTTGGAAGTATAATCAGTCATCAAAATGGAGAAATTGAGACTTTCATTTCAGTTTAGTCATGGACCACTGCTAAATCCAGTGGTCATTTCTCAGTCTTCTTCATATTTGAACTTAAGCTTTTCAAACAGTTAATTCTCTTGTTCTTGAAATATTTTCTCTGTTTTGTTCCCAGGAACCCCTCTTTTTGTTCACTTCCTACCTGGCTGTCTCCTCCTTCTCAATCTGTTTTTTTTCTGGTTTCTTCTCATCTTCTCTACCACAGGGCTCAACTTTTAGACTTCACCTTTTCTCTATCCAGGCTAACCCCCACAGCGATTTTATCTGGTCTCATGATTTTAAATATCTTTACACTGATGACTCCCACATTTATATCCCCAGCCTAAACTTCTCACCTCAACTCTGGATTTTTATACCCAGCTACCTACACACCATCTCCATTTGAGTGTTTAATAGGCATCTCAAACTTAGCATATTAAAACCCGCACTTCTTATCTTCCTCCACCCCAAACTGCTTTCTCATAGTCTATATCTCAGTAAATAACTCCATCCGTCCAGTTATTCAGTCCTAAAAGCTTGGGGCCATCTTTTATTTCTCTTCTTCACAGCCCAGTTTGTTCCATCAATGATCCGAGTGGCTTCATCTTCAAAAATAATTTCAAATCCAACCTCTTCCCATCACTTGTCCCTCATTCAACTCACCACCATCTTGAACCTGCACTTAATGCAAAGCCTTCTAACTGTGTCTCTTCTACTCTAGATCCCCTTCCGTCTATTCTCAACAAAGCAGCTCCAATAATAATGCAAAAACAAATAATAAAATATCTTCTTTCTAGGATTGTTGTAAAGATTAAATAAAAAGAAATTAGGAGAGTGTCTATGGAGAGCAAGCAATTAATCTTCTCTGATGCTGTTGTTCTTATGGGACATAGCTGCACCAATTTTTCCATTTCTCCCATGATGCTTAAATAGCAAATTTCTCCCCTGCATCCGTAAATATGTTCATATTTCCAAAAACATTTCCTTGAACCTGCACTGCTCCTTAACCTCCTGGTCCAACTCTGGCCTCCTTTTAACAAACAAGCTTATTTCAATACTAATATACTCTCCTGGTAATGCTTCCTTCTCTTGCCTTCACTCTTTGTCTGACTTTCTCCTCATTTCTTGGATAAGCTGTCTTTCACTAAATCACTGATGTTGCTACAATGAACAAATCCACCCCACTGTTCTCTCCTTTTGAAAGTGTAGATTACACCTTTCTATAAAGTCTCCTCCAGTGATTTCCCTGCTATGACTCTCTCCAGATTCTTCTCTTACTCTTAGACAACTCCTTTAATGTGAATGCCTTCTTATCTTTATTGTTAGTATTTATGAGGATTTCGATTATCAAGCTTGGCCCTCCTCTATATAATTATACTGAATCATATCAGTCAAGCTGGTGGCCTTTAAATACCACCTATTTATCGAAGATTTCCAGTTCCATCTATCTGGCTCAGGTGTTTTACTTGAGCTTTAGAATACCTGAATGTGCTCCTCAAAATCAAAATGATCAAAACCGGGAGCATGTAGATAGCATCAATGTTATTGGTAACGTCCTAGCTGTGTAGTGAGTTCACAAGTATTCATTTTCTTATTATGACTCATAACTTGCCTATATATTTTACATGTTCTTTTTATGTTTTACATAACAATTTTATTTAAAAAAACAAAACCAAATTTATATTACTCCTAACCTAAGAGTTTATTTATTTATTTTCTGTGTTCCCTGTCTTGGTTTATGTCAACATCATCAATCTCTTTGCTCCAGTTAGAAAATTTAACCACATTTTTAAACTTCTTTCTGTCTCTCACATTCAGATATAAAACATGTTATCATGTCCCATAATCAATTTGATTCTATTCAGACTTAGCTCTTGAGTCTAACTCCTTATTTCCATTCCCAGGATAACTGCTACACTCAAGTCCTCATCATCTCTTTCACAGGAAATTTTAGAAACCTCTCAACTGTGCTCCCTGTCTCCCGTAATTTACCTAAAGTCTTGTTCCCAAACACAAATTTGATTAAGTCAGTTTTCTAATCTGAATCTTAGCCAGCTTTCCAAACATCACAGTCTGATCTAACTTATCTGCACACCCCCATCTCTTACCATTTGATGGACATTCCTTTCTTTAACTCCTAGACACTATGGTCCACTCTTCTTCAAAGCATGGACCTTCATATCTTTATTCATGTCTTTGCCTCTTCTTGGAGTGCCTTTTCCTTCCTCCTGCATCTGCCTAGCATCTTCTTGTCATTTAAGACTCAGGCTAAGTATAATCTCCATGAAGTCATCACTGGCTACCTACATACATTCATCATTCGCCCTCCTGTGTTCCCATTGCTCTCTGTAATATAGCACTTGGATCAATGTATAAGTTTAGCTAATTCTGATGGTTTTTCTGCCTCCCTAACTGGATCATTTGCTTCTTGAAGACAGAGAGGTTGTTTTATTTGTCTTATTCATCATTGTGCATGCCAATCTGTGTGTATGGCATGGCTGCCCTCCATCTTCAATGAATGCTCCAATTTCAAGATTCTGTAACTGTGACTAATTCACTGAACCGCTCGATGTCACAGAATAAATGTTTACATCTTCTTAAGTGTCCTTTCAAAAATCTTAACTTACTTATTTGTAGGAAGTAGTTATCCCATTTAGGATATTACTAGGAACACATTCATAAATATTATAAAGGTTTATTCTTTATAAACAAAAGTGTGCAGACATTGGTAAGAAAGACTGTGGGGATAAGAACAGAAATCAATACGTATTGAGTGCTTAGTAGGTGTCAGGACTAGGTGAGGCTCTTTTACATAATTTTATTTATTTCTCCCAAGAACCTTTAATTGTGGATATTAAATTTTTCATTTAATGGTGGTGATAATGAGGCTCATGGGTCTCAACTACTTTGCCTAAGGTCACACAGTGAGCTAGTGTCTGTAAGTCAGATTAGGTTAGGTTCTGCCACAGTAAAAAGCAGCCCCCAAATGTTAGTGTCTTAAAACAGTGAACATTTCTTCCCCACTCCTCTATGCATCCCGTATGGATTAGCAGGAGTTCTCTGCTCATCATAGCCACACTGGGATATAGGCTGACAGATCAGTCCCATCTCAAATGTTATCAGACACCACCATTCATATTTCATTGGCCAAAGCTTCACCTGGCCACACCTAAGTCCAAGAGACAAAAGTACAATCCTAACATTTTTCCCAGAAGAAGGAAAGCTAGAATCATTTGGGAGACAACACTAACAACCATCTCAAGTATGAAACCACAAATTAAAACCACATCTGCCTAACTTCTAAGTTTATCCTCCCTTCTATCACATTAGCCATTTCAATTATTTCTTTATCTAGAATTGGGCTAAATTACATTTTATAAAGAAACCTAATATATGGTTCTTGAGGAAGGTACACAGAATCTCTGCACCAGTAATTCTCAAGTGTCAGTGTCCATCAGAAGCACTTGCAAATTCTGGCACTCCTCATATAAAATTAGAATCTTCTAGGAGGAGGGGAGGGGGCCTGTATTGGGAACAAGCACCCTAGGTGTATGGGTTGCTACAAGGGGACCACATGTTGCAAGAGCAGTGCTCCCGATCTGAAGTTTCAAACCTCCACTCACTTAATCTAAGGTATCTTGCTGCTTATTACTCATTTCCTTCCTGAGAATTCTTCAGTGTGAAGTGTCACACATGCTTCTTTGAACACATGATCCTCTCAGATTCTTTTCTAAAGCAGTCTCTGCCCCTCCCCAGGTGTTCTGGGCACTGGAGAGAACAGAGCTTACTGAATAATGCATTTCATCCCTAGACTACTTGAAAGGGGCCCTGCTTAATGCAGTAGAAATTTTTGGATGATTCATTCTGGAGCCACTGATCAAAAGTAAAGCTAATGGGAACAGGTGAGCTTGGGTGATTGATATCTTCCAAGGGACAGTGAATAAAATCCCCATCACAAGGAAAGAGACCAAGGAATGAAACCAAGAGTCAGACAGGCAAAGAAACCTTTCCCTCCATTTAAGCTTTAAAATAAATTTAGTCACAGTCCCCTGTAAGCCTTAGACTAGACGTTACTGTGTCTAAACTAATTCTACAACGTGGGCATCATGTTTCTGGGTCTGAGCTGATAGTGCCTTGTGGTGTTGGTGAATGAGGCAGGCAAGGAATGAAACTGACAGGGCCAGGAAAACATCAAAAATCCCTCAGAAACACAGTCAAGGGGAAGAAAGTCAGCCCTCATCAGACAGAAAGGAGGCAATTCTCACAGAGCTCCTGCTCGTGTGTCCCTTGGAGGGAGAGCTTCGTTTCACTTGGCTTCCGTGCCAATCAAAATGCCCCCTTGGCAGTGGATAAAATAAAATAAAGAAGGCAGAAATAAATGCCAAAACAAATTCATGCACAGAATGACCTTCCAAAAGCTGCAAGGCCCAGCTAAGCTGTCCTCTACCAAAATGAACTGAAAGGGCAAAGAAAAAGAATCTATAATTTAACTTCAGCTAGAAAAATCTTTAAAAAGAGCTGAGGTACTAAAATATTTGCCAATCTCTTCTTTCGGATGGTGACCTAACATTCAATGAATGTCTCAGAATGTGCCAGGTATTTCATATGCATTTTCTCATATTGTTCCCTAATAGCATTGTGACATGGATGGCATTGTCTCCAGTTCATGTTTAAGGAAATAAGTCAAGGTTAAGTACACTGCCCAAGGTCACATTGGAAAGAAGAAGCAAGTGTGAGATATTTGTTTTGTTTTACTGTAAAATTCATCACATTTTTTTCCCATGCAAGACAACTCCTCAAATTTGTATTAGAATAAGAAAACTCCATTCGATGCATCTAAAATTTCAATGTCTTTTCTCCTCTTTGTTTGATGTCAAGAAATATGCTTCATCCAAAATGGTTGGCTGGATACAAAATGGCTGAAGACAAATGTTGTAAAAGCATAGAAATACGTTTTTTGCACCTTACTTTAATTTAGGAGTAAGAACCTTGGTCCACAAGACTAGACTCCAGGTCTAGTGACCCCGACCTGTGATCTTCAGAAGCTGTTGAGGAGAATCTACACTTCATCTCACTCTGCTTGAGTACTTACCAGCAAGAACAATGCAGTCGAGCAGAGAGGGCCACCTGGCAAGGCATACAAGGCATACAAAACCCCAATAGACAAAGCCATAGAGTCCAAGGGCAACTAGAGAAAGGAAAAGCTCCTATTGCATCATGTCAGCCTTGGACAAGAATGTAAGAGATCTCTCATCATTCCAGCATGAGATCCTGGCAGAAATCCACGCTGAGAGGAGACATTGCCTGTGCAGCCTTCCTTGGCCCCATAGGGTCAGATGGGACTAACCACCTTAGTACCAGGCATCATGATGTTGGAACTGACAAACCACAGGAAAGCATCTGCCTCATCACCCACCTTGCACTGTTTGATAAGGAAAGGTACCCCCTCCTCCAGCCCACTAAATAAGAATAAAACACAGGGCAAGGAGTTTGAAGAGGGAGCTAACTCAGAAGACTCTAGGACTGACAGGTCATTAGATCAACAAATGGAAAGCACACAGGTTCAGGCATCAGACAGAGTTGGAGTATAGCCTAAACTCCACTACTAACTAGCTGAGCGACCTTGGACAATTTATTTAACCTCTCTGAACCTTTCAGGGTTGTTGTGAAAAACAAACAACATCACGTTTTCAGAGGGAAGCAATATAGTGGAGTAGTGAAGAGCACTATCTTTGGAGTAAAAGATACCTGGAGGGCAGCCCAGTTACGTAGTGGTTAAGTTCGCGTGCTCTGCTTTGGTGGCCCGGGGCTTGCGGGTTTGGATCCCAGGCACGGACTTACACATCGCTCATCAAACGTCCCACATGCAAAGTAGAGGAAGATTGGCACAGATGTTAGCTCAGGGCCAATCTCCTTCAAACACACACAAAAAATGTGGAGAGCAGCTCCACAACTTAATATCCATGTGATGCTGTACTAGGCAATGTAGTGTACTTTCTAAGCCTCAGCTCCTTCATCTTGCCAAATTGGGCTAATACATATACACCTTGTGTTAGAGGTACACAGAGCAATAGCAATGAAACTTAAAAACATAGCTCTAAAGAAAAGAAACAGCTATAACATTTCCATTCACACATTCCTCATGATGTAAGAACACCTTCAAATAGAACACACATAGATACACCAAAATAGTTCTCTGTGGGATGGGGGGGCATGGGAATGGGGTGTGAGGATAAAAAGGGATAAATAAATTAATTAAATGAAAGGGAGCCTTGTATAGATAAGTAATTAAAAACCAACCATAATTAAAAAACAAACTCTGCACAAACCAACAATAAAGTTGGAGATAATAACTGGGCGTATCTCCTGGGCTTGTTGGGGGACGAAGTGTGGAAAAGCTTGGGAAGCGTTTAGCAGAGTATCTGCCACATACCCTTGATGGTAACGGTTTTGTAAGATCCTTGTGCGTGTAGCAATCCTCCCTTTTCTCCCACTATGAAGCTTGGACTATTTTCTGAGGAACATCGCCAGGTCCCTTTTCTTGAGAAGCAGATTATTTGCCAAGATGTCTGCCAAATCCAATTTTCCGTCTTTTCCACAATTCAAAAAGTGGGAGCTATCTCCCCAAATTCAGTGTTCTATTTGCAAAGGACACAAGCAAATAGCTCTCGGGTCTAACATAGAAGACTCGACTTTAGCCTATAAAATTATGAAGATGATATCAGCTAAAAGCAAATTATGTTAAGTTGATCATTTCTCATCTTTGATATTCAAAATGACTTGGCCAGGTTACATTTACTTATGCATCAGACTATTAAGGGGGCACAGTGGTCTTGTCCCATCTAATCCTTTATTAAACCAAAATTAAAAATAATTTCTGAATTCCATTATTAATATCCTCCCTCCGTGTAAAGTATCTCCCTCAGCAGACCCTATTGACATTCAGTCTAGACACTGCTGGAGGAACTCACTTCATGAATATCAATAAACGTGTTGCATAGAGATGGGAGGATATTAAATTATTTCTGAGCATTTGACAGTTGACAAAATGTTAGTATAATAATTAAAAGTGCAGACTATTTAAATGCAAGGTAGGTGATCCTCAGCGCAGCAGTGCACGTTGGTCATATGGGAACAGCATCTCTGCTAGAAGGAAGCTAAGGAATAAACTTAACCTTGCCTTCAGTGCATTTTGGCCTTACACCTTCAGGGAATCTTACACAGAAAGATAGAAAAGGGTTTCTTTTCAAAATGCCATTGACAGCTCAGATTATGCTCTTGATTTAGGGAAAAAAATTCAAAAAATATATTGATGTAATTTCTTGCCTTCATTTTCTTTCTCCTCCAACAGTAGACAGATTTAAAGGCTAATGGACTAATTAGAGGGCAAAATAGGTCTAGCTGGTTGCCGTTTTCCCCTTCACTTCCACCCTCCACCCTCACCCTCATCAAATGCCCCCTCCCTAGATATTCTTATGCAATTGTTCTAGGGAGGAACCTGGGCGTCAATATTTTTTAAAAGTTCCTCGGTTGTTTCTAATGTACTGTCAAGGCTGACACCTAATGAGCTAAAGCCATGGTTCTCAAACTTGAGCGTGTACAAGATTCACCCGGGGTGCTCACAAAAATATAGATTTCTAGGATCCACTCCCTGGGAATCTGCTTAGTTCTCGGGTAGGACTTGGAAATCCGTATTTTTAACAAACACTGAGGGATTCTGAATCAGGTAATCCAAGGAAAACATATTAAGAAAACTGGACTGGTTGCATTTTTCCTTTTCAGCTTAAACAAGCCCTTCCCCTCAGCTGTTGAAGGAATGCAGACTAAAGGGCAGGACTACATTCTGTTGCCCTCGATCAAGATACTTTCAGTGGAGACATCCAAGTACATTTTGCTGATAACACGTGCAGGATCCAGACCAAAAGCATAAGGGGAAGCAGAAGTAATATTATCAAGTACTTACTATACTCCTAATTGAAGTCTCAAAGCATAGAGGTAGAGGGAGTTTCCATATCCTTTCCTAGATCCTACTGCTGAAGGGAGGAGAGCTGGAGTTCATCTTATGTTCTCTCTAAATCCAAAGTCCCTGGAAATGAAGGGCAAGGGGTCAGGGGTTGGGAAATCTAAACACTAGTCTCCAATTCTGACTTCTCCTCCTTCCTCTATGTTATGAGATAGGCATCCATACTCTCCCAGTTTCTATTTCAGCATCTATCCAGATTGGGGATTGGGTGGGGTTGGGGGTTGGCACCTGCCTCTGCCTGCTTCAGGAAGATCACATGAAGGTGAAGATGCATGAGTAAGTGCATGTGAAAACTCTTGAGATTTGTTGGAAGAAAATAATAATGTAGATGACATAAGATTTAGTCTGTGAAAAGCAAAAATGCTAACATGGTTGGACATCTTGTGCGCTTTGTTCATTTGTCCACTTATTTACTCCTCAAACATTGTTTGAACACCTATTGTTTACAGAACTATGATGATTGGGAAGGGTACAGACAAAACATTTTCAGTTTGGTGAGAAGAGGAGGAGGTGAGTGGATGGGAGATGGTGAGGAGTAGAGGAGGTAGAGTGAGGAAGGGAAAGAGCAAGCAGAAAAGGAGGAAGAATGTGGGTCAGGGAGAGTTGGACAAGAATAGAACACATTTATGTGTGTATAAAAGTTTTACAGTTTACAGAATGCCTTTTTATCCATTGTGTCACTTAATTTCATTCTTCTCAGACTTTAACATGAAGAAGAATCACCTTGAAGAATATTGTTAAAATAGATTCCTGGGTCCCACCCCCAGAAATTCTGACTCAGTGGGTCTAGGCTGAGACTGGTGCTTATTGGGTAGATGGTGGTTCATGGACAGCCCACACTTTGAGTGGCACTGATTTCATTCTCCGTACAACAGTATGAGGTAGATAAGGCTGGCATTATAATCCCCATTTATCACTCCCATTTTTTTAAAAAAGAGGAAATTGAAGTTCAGAGAAGTTAGGAAACTGGTTTAAGGTCTCCAAAATACTCAGACTCTTTGATGCCAAGCCTTGGGCTCTTCTCTATGTGAATGATGCAAGCTCAACATTCTTTGAGGTTGTGCATGGGGAAATCTGAATGATGGCCACTGCCTTCAAAGTGGAGAGAGTTGCCATGGATACAAATATTGTTATAATGGTATGTAAGGAATTTCCTTTAACCATAAATTCTCTAAGAAATAGTTCCAGCAAGATATAATCTATTTCTGCTCCTTAAAGAATCAACATTCCCACAGCAGGAGAACTAGATACCAGAAGTTCTCTGTGAAAAGTAGTGAGGTCTATAACTTCCTTGCAGTTAAGTTTTAACCACATCTTGGGACTGATGTGAGGATTAAATGAGGATTAACTTGATCTAAAGTACCTTTGGCAGTTCCTGACACATAGTAGGTGTTCTATAAATGCTAGTTTCCATGTTTCCCTTTTCATTCTTAATCCAGATAATAACAATTGAGCACTGGCAAAACAGTGAGAATTTAACATATACTGAGATGTGAACTGGGTACTTAATTTACATCACTTTGTTTAATCTCATCACAATCCCAGGGAGCATGTTCTGATGGTGCCATTCCATACCTGAGGAAACTGAGGCACAGAGTGATGAAGATCTTTTCCTATTCCCACCCTAATCAGAAGTAGAGCTAGGAGTCCAACTCAGGCAGCCTACTTCCTGAGCCTGCTCTCCTAAGCACATTGTGAAGATGCTTTACCAACTTGTGGATCAAGATGGTTCAACTGGTTAAAAGATGAAAGTGATGGGATAAGATGAGAAGAGTAATTCCACAGCATGATGGCCAAGCCCACCTTTTTCACCAGCACCAGTACATAGGAGGTAAAACAGTGCCCCATGACTGTTGTTTATGCTATGGAAATGGCACTCTCCAAGGAGAACGGCTCTCCCCTTACTTCTATTCATCACTTCTTTTGGTCCTGATTCTTTTTTGGCAAGAAATATACACTTTTACTATTTAATCTCTGTAACTGCTTGTTACTTTACCTGTCAGTTCTTGTATTAATAAAGGGGCCTCTCACTGCCATTTGCTTATTCATTCTAACAATTCTTGGATGCAAATGGTTCTTGAATACTTTCTGTGTGCAGGCAGTGTGAACTGGAGGTACAAGAGTAGAAACACACACACTCTGAGCCTGTCCTCTTGGTGCTTTCTACCTGATAAGGGAGAGAAAAAGGCATACAAAAGGAAGAATTGCATTTCTGACTGTGGAATTTCAAACTTATATAAGAGTCCCAAGTGAAAGAAACATGATCTCATGAGACAGTACGGGACAAGACGTGGACTTAGATTGTCCATACAGGAGACAGGGTCTACAGCAGCTGTCAAGGAAGGTGTCCATGGAGAAGTGCTCTTTGAGCTGAGATTTGAAGAGTGAAATGAAATCAACAAGGCTGAGAAGGGTGGGAGGAGGGGAGATGAGAAGCATAACATCTCTATGGTGGATGGGAGCAGGGCAAGTTCACAGAACAGAAAGAACCTCTAATTATATAAAAGAATGCTGACAGACCCTAAAGAAAGCTGACTCAAGAGAAAAAAGCATCCTCAGAATAGATATATGCTATTGGGAGAAAGTAAGCTCACTCATTGATGTAAGAAATGTGTATTGAATTTCTACCATGATCCAGTGTCTGGGCCAGGTATATGGGATGCTTCAAAGATGAAGACATGTTTCTTGACTAGTGGTTGAAAGTTATTGTAAATTCATTTAGAGCAGGGCCATGTTTTACTCATTGCTGCACCTTGTATTGATTATGAAGTCAGTGAATATCTGTTGAATAAAAGAGCAATTTTAAGTCACTAATTTTTCTTTGATTATTGATCAAATAAACATCAGTGCACCAATTAATCCATATTAACTTTAAACATATATATACATATATATGCATATATATTTACATTTGTATATGTATGTATGTACACACACACACACACACGTATACACACCAAAGGCTCACCCCAGACTTAATGAACTACAAGCTTCGGGAAAGAGACTATAGCTCCAGAATTTTTTAAGTAACCAGAAGTGATTCACATGTCCAGCTATGGTTAAGAAGCTGGCTGACATCAAGTTTAAATGAATAGGTTTAGCTTCCCACTGTAATGCACAAAAATTAAAATTTAAACATATTTAAATGTCAGTGGTTAGCCACATCTTTTCTTCCCTCTAAAATTCAAGGAATACCACTATGGAATCCCAACAGCAATAGTGTGCTCACTATCTCAGATGGAGACTAGGAAACAAACCGTCCTTAGGAGAGTGTATAGAATAGTGTGAACTCGGTATTCCTGACCTCCACAACAGATCCGATAAGGCCCCTCAAAGAGGCATATGCTCTGGTTAAGAATTGTTCTTGTAGGGAAATTCACTTGATCTTTCATTTATTCTTGTATCCTGGTGACTTTCATGAAAGTAAAATTTCTTTTGCCAACCAAACAAAATGATGAGCTTTGATGATACACATAAAAGCTGAATCTTACCAAATGAATCTGTTTCTTT